>NC_137697.1:68241725-68766725 GCF_964034855.1 Anser brachyrhynchus | reverse complement strand
ATCAAAGCTACAAATTTTTAGTATTTCATCAATTTTTAGGATCTCAGGGCTTGGAAACAAGACAATTTCACTTGCACAGAGAATAAAGGCACTGTGGGCATAGAAGAATACAAGTCAGTACCAGTTTCACTGGCCTTAAAAAGAAAAGTTTAAATTTCTTTCTGTTCTCAATCATTATATATATGCACATACAGATTAACGTTTTCTAGAATGGCTCAAAAGTACTTGGCAGGGGGCTACTTGATTTCCCCCCCCTAAAAATAGAGCTAAATGTGCTTTACACTACTTTACCGTATTTGACCCATAAAGACACCGAGATGCAAGTTGTTGGAGGCAAGGTATCCAGGAAATATCAATGTGTACTTGCCTTGGTCTTACACTCCTTTCTGCAGATTCGTTCTAGGACATGTGATGTATTGTGGCTCACATTGTGGACCTTTGCTCCTTCCTAATACAGACTTCAGCTTATTTGAACGCTTTGAGACCACCAGTGCACCTCCCACCTGTAATTCTTTCTAACTGTCTGATTCCTTATCAAAATTGGGTTCCCAGCTCTATGCGAACTGTAATTAGGTCTTTATTAGGTCCTGGACTTTAACATCTGGTAAGCAGAAATGTGTTCTGCTTCCTGTAAACCAAAGTTCCCTAGTATGATCCTCTCATACAGTCATACAGTTGTATCCATAATGTCAGTAGGACTCCACAAGTACCTCTTGAGGGAAAGCCCCAACCCTATAAAAGTGTCATAATCTTCTGATTTCGTTTACATTACAGCATCCTTATCACTAGGAACAAGAAAACCAAATGGAGAGTTTCCAAACCTCCCCCCTCCTCCATCCTTTTCCGCTACATACTCCATGACTGTTATCATCTCGATCATCTCCAGCTTTGCCCTTATCGTGATCCTCGGCATTGTCACGCTCGTTTGCTGCCGTCGACGAAAGCAATGGAAAAACAAAAAAAGGTAAAACTCAGGACTTAACCCAAGGCAACAAATGCTGCTTTGAAACATGGCTTGCCTGCTTCTGAGAGCACAGTCCTGCAACTGCCTGCCGGAGGGAGAAGCCCTCCCTATGTCTGTGGCTGCACCAGTGCAGGCTCTGAGGAGTGCCTGTGTCAGAGCAGAAGGTGGCCTGGTGGCTATTTTGGGGAAATGACGTGAGACCCTGCTGCAAGGCTCTTTCAGCAGCCCTGCCGTACCTCCTTTTTCCATCCTGGAAGAAGCCAACCCCAGAGGTGCAGATGTTGATCTCCTGGTCAGGGGCCATGCACACTCTGACCAACAACTGCTCCGTTGTTTCAGAGAGTCAGAAACACCGACGCTCACCACTCTGCCCTCCGAACTCCTCCTGGACCGGCTGCACCCCAACCCCATGTACCAGCGGATGCCCCTTCTCCTTAATCCGAAACTACTCAGCCTGGAGTATCCCAGGAACAATATTGAATACGTGAGAGATATTGGGGAAGGAGCATTTGGGAGAGTCTTCCAAGCAAGGTAAGCAGTCCACGTGTGAGTCCTCTCTATCTGGAGGTATCTGGGAAAAATCAGGAGTTGGGCATCCATTTGCCTGGACACCAGAAATCCTTTGTTCATTTACTCAAACTGAAATTGGTAGAAGGGCCCAACAGTTAAGCTGAGGCTTGAATAATTGTTTGTCTTGTCCACTGCTTTCCACTCATATCTGTTAAACTTTTGTCAAGAATGAGTCTCCTGTACTTCTCTCTAGTACATACTGTGTCAAACTCACATACCAAAGTCTGGTGTGACAGCTTAGCTAAATTTATCATCCCTATTTTTTTTCAAAGAGTATTGCATGTGGCATGTGACTTATTGTGAAATGCTTGCATTTCCCAGTATGTGCAAATCGTCGGTGTGTGCTGTCCTCCATTACAAACTCAACACTGGCCAGTAGTTACCACAGAGGGCAATGTGTCATGCTGCAGTTAGGTCCTCACCCAGTTTACATTTGATTTAGTGGCAAAACCAAACCAAACCAAACCAAAAATCCCCTAAAAATCCGACCTACTTAAGCCAAAATCCTTTGTGTGTGTGTGTGTGTGTGTGTGTCCCCTTTGCTTATTCAGACTTTATTCTTGGAAATCACAACCACTGTTGCCTGTTTAAATTTAAGGCATTAGATGAGCCACAGATTCTGTTGAATTTCCTGGGAGGTGAGGTCATGCTCTTCTTCACATGTGAAAAACATTTCATTGAGAACCCAGGGATGAACCCAAACTTGCTTAGACTGGGTGGATGGAAGGCATCTCGTTACCCTTGACAGTCTGCAATGCCTGCAGGTCAGCATTTGGCCAGTCTGCTCTTCTTGGAAAATCCCAGCCCAAACTCCTGAAAGAAGGTGGACAGAGTGTTCCATTTCGCTCGGGATGGGTTTTCTTAGTCCTTTACAGTTAATGAGTCTGGGACGTAGCTCATTTTGTCACTGTATCTGGAGTAGTGTGTGATGACAAAAAATGGCAGGGACTATTAGAGTCCTGATGTGCACCATGGCCTGCCTGGCGAATTGCTCCCAGTGACTTCAAAACCAAAGGACTCTCCATGCAAAAAGCAGCCATAAGTGCAGATATTTTCAACATTTATAGTTATGCTGTGGATGTATCCACTGGGAAATTAGTTATGGGCTGGTTAAAATGCTGGTAGAATAGCAAAACCATTTCAATAGATGTGACGGATTTTTTTCCTAATGAAGGGATGTGGAAGAAATGCAGGCGTACTTTTATTTAATGTAGAGGGAGCTAAAAATAACAAAGTTTAAAGGGCGCACAGTGGGAAAATCACAGATGCTTAGCCTGTGATTGATTGTTAGCTTGGATGGCTGAGCCAAATGCATCCAAACTTGAGTCGAGAGCAAAGTTGCGGTGACTGAGTCACAGCTGGTGCAGGCAAGCCGGTGCAGGTGTGCAATGCCTGGTGCTCAGGGCATCCCACTGAGTGCAGCCTTCCCGTAGAGCATCGCCTGCACCAGCACCTCCAGATAGCCTCAGCGCTACCCAGAGCCTCCTCAGCTGGAGGTGGCTCTCCCCGACCTTGAGCAGGACCTCTTGAAGGGAACTGAAGTGTCACTGAAGCGCCAGGTTAAGCAAGTGTTAAAGTGGTGTAGAGAGCTTCCATGTGGATTTCGTCCACCCCAGTGCTGTAATTCCTTTTAGTTAAACCTTTTTGCTATTGTCAGTGGAAAACGGGAGAAAAAGAAAAAATAGGAAAAAAAAAAGCAAGCAACAAAATCGTATCCAGTTTTTGCAACATGCAGAGTACCATACCCTCTGAAACACCCGGTTTTTGGGGCTCAGGGAAGGAGCCCCAGAAATACTGTTTCTGAGTGGCTTATTTATTTTTATTAAAATCTCTATCAGAAACCACTCTGAAGCGTTATATTCTTGGGGAAAATTCCATCCCCTGACATTCCTGTGCACCACTGGCAGACCATCAGAGACTGCTGCGCTGACATCCAGAAGCACCAGCCGCGCATCCCTCCAGGTGACGGACACCACCCCAGCTCAAATCTTTGCCTTCCCGTCGCAGATGGATAAAATGTACTTGTCTGCATGTGTTAAATGGACATCTCAGGCTAAGTTTAGCAACCCTTTTACTTCTCCTGGTCTCATGTTTCTCCCTCTCCTGTAAACACAGCTCTGCGCACGATGCCAGTGATGCTTTTGCCAGTTGGCTTGCTGCGAGTCCTGATTCAGTGTTTACTCACTCCTGGGTCAAGCAACATGTTAGGACAGGAAGTGTCTGGCTATCATTTACCAGCTCCTCCTGAAAGGCTGCCATGTCCGCTTAGGGCTCATTCACACTGGAAAGGTTGAGGAAGTAGCCAGTTACCTCAACAGATGTCTTTAAAACGAGATATGGGACCTGGCTCAGGTCTGTCCTAACCAGGTCGTGGTGGCCAATTCAGGATCTCCTGCTCCTGGGAGGACCATGTTGACATCTGCACACCTCCAGAGCACCAGTCCTCTGCAGGACAATGTAGATGAGCATGCAGATTGCTCCCAGAGGTGGAGCTGCATGCCCCAAACTAAGCTTGAAGGCCAGGGTTGCCCAGTGCCCTGGATGTGGGGTCTTTACCAGCACCAAAGACTCGTGGACCCCCATTGCAAAGGCTTTGGGGTCAGCTTGTCATCTCTGTGGGAGACAAGGCTGCCCCAAGGGCCAGGCTAGAGCTGTGAGCTCAGAGATCGAGGTGGCAGGAGTTTCTCCATCACAGGTATCCTCATATTCTTTCAAGTGCAAAGGATGTTTCTTTGACCTGCTGTCTCAAATGTAGCTGAAAAGCTTTTTGGATGTTAAAGAAACCAAATGAAACAGTCCACTGCCTGTTCTGAACACTGTGCTGCCCCCCCCCCCCCAACATTTCCCTCCAAAGGAGAGGGTAAAGGTAGTTCTCCACCTGCCTCGTTAGATGTTTATGACACCAATTAACGGCCTAACAAGCTGCCCAGCTGTGATGCTGAGGAAGATGTGGGACAGGATGCAATCTCAAATACAGATTCAATCTGCTCCTCATTTTTTTTTTCACAGTTACTGTTCTGGAAAGAAGGTCTGTCTGGAAACCTAAAGTCAGACATCCTCTTTAGGTAGACTGGGGGCAAAAATCTCTGTTTGCCCTGCTGGTTGGCTCTGTAAACAGCAGGTACCTAGAATGCTGCCAGTATTGCACAGATCCATTGATGGTGAAGAAACTGAGGACAGCTGCTGTCCATCCTGTGCACAAACTGGGGTATCTCACCTAAGCATTTGGGGAGTCACTAGAGTGGAAACCCAGGGTAATTTCTGTTGATGCTTCCTATTTCTAGAAGAAAATTACCACTTTTCTATTAAACACTCCACATTCTGTCCTGGAGCCTGAACTGTCCTGTTCAATTACAGAAGCCACAGCTTCCCAGTGATCACGTGTGCCCATCCCATTCTGCTAACAGTGTCTTTTGGGCACCAAGGAGTTCAGCTTCAGCAGCTCTCGGCCAAGACTGCACACAGAGCCCCTCTCTCTTCCCACTCAGCGCGATGTCCCCAGATCTGTCAGGACTGGGCTGAAGGAGTTAACATGAGTTATTAACATGAGTCGCTGAGGGTGGAGTTACGTGCTGTAGCCTGAATGCCCAGCAAAAGGCTCCGTGCAACTTAATCTCACTTGAGTCGCATTTAGGTTAGTTTACACTACAGGATTTCAGCGGAGAGCGGATAGATGGGTCTACTTCAGGCTTTGGCCCGGGGTGAATTTCTCTCTCCAAAGCGTGCAATATGAAGCTGTTGGCACTGTGCTAGGTCTGCTAGCCAGTCATGAGTGGGAATCTGCAGTGAGGCTGCTTGGCCGAGATACATGCCCTCTTCTTTTTACTTTTAATTGCCCTGCTGGTTTCTTCAGGGTATTGCTGCTGACTTTCTCAGGCAGGGAGGATAGGCAGCAGTGGGTGCGTGAGAAGACATCTCCTCTCCTACTAGACTGGAACCTTGCTGCCAGCACAGGGTGAAAAAAGGAGGACATTTTGCTGTAGCAGACAAATGTGGAGCCTGCTCCTCCACCCCGGCATGCTGGACCTCCTCACCCAAGCCCTTCAGCTGCGATCTGGCTGCCTGTGAAATTCCTCTCTAGATGGGCATCCTGCCACCATCTGACATTTGACATTTATAGCATCCGAGCGCATCTGTTGCAAGTGCCATATGTCTGGAGTAGATGACAAGGAAACTGGAAGTTTGCTTTGGAAATTGGAACCTCCTCTTGGGGCTACTGAGCAGTAAAGTAACCTGGCATTTGAGCAGCAGGAGGGCAGTCAGGCAGGAGCACGGAACATGACTAGGTGCCACTCTCCACGGGCTCTGTCTGCTTTTAAGGCGTGCATCTCAACTGCAGGACCCCTGGGCAGAGTAGGCGTGGGCAACGAAATGTGTGTCCGAGGTTTGACCTGTGTCTGAAGCGCAGAACGTTGCTGTGCTTTGGGAACAGCTACCCCTGCATCTTTGGCAAGCCTGCCTAATCAAACTCGCTGAGGGCAGAGTAACCTGTGGATAAAAAAATAAAATGAGTCCGTGCTTGTTCCAAGTCAGGAAGCTCTGTTTCCGGATTTGTGTCTCTTAAGCTGAAGATTCACCAGTGTCCAGCATGTATTGGTGCACGAGCTTGTTCTTCAGACACGACACGTATATGCTTTCTCCCTTCTGTCTCATCACCTGTTTCCACAAAACTTGCAGGAACATAGCTATGTGCTAGATATCAGCTCCACCCTGTTAAATTCAGCTGAAATTAGCTAATGGGTTCAAAACTTGCTAAATTACAGGTGTATTCCACCCACCCTGCTCCTCCTGAACAGTGGCAAAAGGCTATTTTCCCTACAAAACCTGGGGAATGTACTATAATTACTATTTATTCTCTGATAGTAGCTAGATATGCCAATGCCACCACTGTGCTGTGTGTGGGAAAGGAGGCTCTTTCAACATTTTCATATAAAATATGCTTATTTTTCACTCCTGGTAAGATCAATCCTTCGGTCAGTGCCGAATGCTTCCACCTTGTTTTTTGTCTCCATCATTTCGCACCAGAAACAGAGACTGCATTTGGTGTATGTGCACCTTTCACCTTTGCTTTCCTCTCTCCCAGGGCCCCGGGGCTGCTGCCGTACGAGCCTTTCACCATGGTGGCAGTGAAAATGCTGAAGGAGGAAGCATCCGCAGACATGCAGGCTGACTTCCAGAGGGAGGCAGCCCTCATGGCCGAATTTGACAACCCGAACATTGTCAAGCTTTTAGGTATCTGAACGAGGTGCCTATGTATGGGGTACCCCATCCTGCAAATATGCTGGGGTTTTGCTAGGGGCACAAGGGCAAACACACGTGCATGACCAGTCCTGAATGCAAGCGGTCTCTTCTGCAAGAGGAAATGCCTCTTACAAAAGGGGTGAGCTTTTCTGTGAGCCACTGCATGCTCTGCTAAATTCCCCACCAGAACAAATCTCAAAAAGTAGGTCTGACACTGCTGCTTTTTCAGGACGGTGCGTTGTAACAAACCCTCTTCATCCTGTGCTAGAGCATGCTGCTGACCATCTTGCTGCATAGCTCTGCTTCCAGTTTCATAATATCAGGGCGGATGTCTTACAAGGAAGACATGAGCTTCCTGGAGCTGTGATTTATTTTGTGGGTATTTAAAAAAAAAAAAAAAAAACACAAAAAAACAGGCACAAGTCTTGTTAGTTTTATGGGTTCCACTTACTATTGTCATGTCTGAACACTCACCAGCATTAAAAAAACAAAGTGAAGCAAACAAAACAGAAAAGCCAACCGCAAAAACAGTCCCTTCCTTCCCCTCCCTTCCCAGCTAAAAGGAAACCCTGGTTTATTGGGCTTTTTAGCAAGCCTTGGTGCCACAGCTTGGCTAATACTTCATTCCTCTGTAAAGAAAGCTGCTGACCAGATTTTATTTCAGTAAATTTTCAGTTTCTGAATGAAATGGATGTTGCCATCCACCTTCACCTGGCAGTCCTACTTGGGGTTCAAAGGGTTGATCCCTGTCAACAAGCAGCTGAGATCTTAAGTTATTTCAATAGGAAGCTCCACCAAATTTGGAAATGCAAAAACCCCAGGTTTAGGAAAGCTGGGTTGATATAAGTACTTTGGCAACGGAAAACAACATCAGGAAACGCCCCAAATGCAAATAAACATTGTGTTTATTGTCAACACACTGTAGGTCAGGAAAGGGCAAAGGTACAGGAACAAACTGGTCTCACATTGAGCGGGCGTGGGGAAAAGAGCCGCATTGTTGAGCACAGCTTAGACGATAAAGCTCTCACACACTCCTCACGCTTGTCAGATCCCGATTTTATCATGCTGGGAACAGATATCTGTTTTTTCTCAAAGATTCAAGTGTTAGGTCATCAACAAGAACTTTGGATTTCGCAATAAGTTGGATCACCAATTACTAAATGAATGGCCCAAAGGAAGCAAAACACATACACTTCAAATGCTGGCTTTTGCTAGTTGGCGAGTTACTAGCAGGCACACAAATAATTTTGCCTACCTCTAAAACTGACTTTACGTCAGTAAAACTGGTTAAAAAGTTGGGTTTGGAAATTTGTATATTAAGCTGGTGGTCTTTGCACGCACCGATGATATTAATGCAGTAGAGAGAGGCTCTGATTTCAAATTTTTCATATAAAACATATATATTAGGTGCATCTAATTGGTGGACCTGATCTGAAAAACATGACTAGGTCATCAGAAAACTTTGGAAAAGGCAAGGCAAACACCTTCTACAGACTAGCATGCTGCAGCTGAGTCACATCAATCTTGCTGCATGGTGCGAGTGGGGTCCTTGTCTGATTATGGCCCTTAGTAAAGCTGGTGTAGGACCAAGCACATGTCCACCAGTGGAACTAGGTTCTGCATCTGTTAGATGTGGCAGATCTCTCCTTTCTGATATCTGCCTTTTCTTTGACTTTTTTCTCTTTTTTTTCATATATGAGAGTCAGTCATGCTGTAAGTAATTTCTGCAAACAACATTTTTTGCATGTGCAGTTTTCAAACAAACAAACAAAAACCAACAACTGAATAATATGGAGCAGGAGTGTCTTTTATTCAGGTATCCCAATGTACTCTTGAACATGTCCCTGAAAATGTTGTTTTGTGATTACATCTGAAGTCTAACTATATATGTGTAGCCTTTACACACATACTAGTATAAATGCAATAACTAAAACAAACAAAAAAAATACTGTAATTGGAACTATAAAATTTCTTCCTGAAAGTATGTCCTTCCAGCTGCAACTGGGAAGAGACAATGCTCCTCTTAATGCCAGTTTAACCAGGTTTAGGCTCTTAATTAAACATAGCTCCAAATATATATCCTCCTCCTTGGATGCCCAGACAAAGCAAGCAGCTGCATGACTTGTTAGCGTCCTGCACAGAGTTCAGCATTAGATCCTTGGTGAAGGAGCTTCAAAGACACAAAGGGACCTGATGCAACTTGACGGTGTTTGCATGCTTCACCTTTCCCTCTGCCCCCACACACATTCTTGAAAATACTTACTTTGCGTAAGTATTTTTGGATTTTTTTTTTTTTGCGTCTTGCCACAGCAGAACCTTTCTTTGCTCCCCAAACGACCCATGCGGTGCGTCTCTCTTCTTGCAGGTGTGTGCGCTGTTGGGAAACCCATGTGCCTGCTGTTCGAGTACATGGCCTACGGGGATCTCAACGAGTACCTGCGCGACCGCTCGCCCCGCAACCTCTGCAGCCTGGCTCAGCAGGGCGGCCTGGAGGCGCGGGTCTGCCTCCCCAGCCCCCTGGCGCTGTGCTGCACCAGCCAGCTCTGCATTGCCAAGCAGGTGGCCGCGGGCATGGCCTACCTCTCCGAGCGCAAGTTTGTCCACCGGGACTTGGCCACCAGGAACTGCCTGGTGGGGGAGAACATGGTGGTCAAAATCGCCGACTTCGGCCTCTCGAGGAACATGTATTCGGCCGACTACTACAAAGCCAACGAGAACGACGCCATCCCCATCCGCTGGATGCCCCCCGAGTCCATCTTCTACAACCGGTACACCACAGAGTCCGACGTGTGGGCCTACGGGGTGGTGCTGTGGGAGATCTTCTCCTACGGCATGCAGCCCTACTACGGGATGGCTCACGAGGAGGTCATCTACTACGTGAGGGACGGGAACGTCCTCTCCTGCCCAGACAATTGCCCTCTGGAGCTCTACAACCTGATGCGCCTCTGCTGGAGCAAGCTGCCCTCTGACCGGCCGAGCTTTGCCAGCATCCACCGCATCCTGGAGCGCATGTACGAGAGGGCTGTGGCCTCCCTGCAGGTCTGAGGGGTGTGCCCAGGGTGTCCCCCACGTCCACCCACCTGGATGGATGTGGACAGGCCTGAAAGCCCCTGAGTGGCAGCACCACTCAAAGCTGTGTTTTAGAGGGAGGAGAAACACCTTGTTCCTCTGCCAAGCAAGAACCATGTACTGCACCCCCCTGGGGTGGGCTATACCTCCCTGAGGTGGACTCTGTGTCACAAAGTATGGGGATATCTCCCAGCCACAAGGCTGGGGCTCTTTGGGTTGGTGGCCGTGCTGGCAGTGCTAGCTCAGGACCTGCATTAGGCATTTCCAGGAGCACGGGGCTCCACAGGCAAAGCAAACCAACCTCTCGCTGGCGGCACTTCCCTTCCTATCAGTTCCCTCCATGTTCTCCTGCGTTTGTGCTCTTTGCTGTTACTTTTGCTTCCCTTCTGTAAATGTTTTCAACTACTACCTGAAAAAAATATATATATTGCAGAAATCAATTCTATTTTGGATTGTGTTTGCGTTTTATTTTTGCATATTCACTTCCTTTTGTAGAAAAAGGACATTTCTGAAACCACAGTCCACTTCCTTTTAACTTCCACCTTCCCTTTGACACTCGCAAACACAGCACAGACAGAGTGAAACCAGGAGCCTGCAGGACCACCAGCAGGAACCAGTATGTCATGTTACACAGACGAGCAATCTCCTAAGTAGCTCAAAAGCTCCTCTTCTCCAAAAGAGGGAAGTCTGTAGTGAGGGTCATTTGATTTTTCCTAAGATCTCACCCCAAAGTCTGTCTCAGGCATAGCAGCCGGTCTTCCCACCTTCTCCTACAATAAAGCTATTGGGTACTAAGGGACAAATTAATCCTGAAGGTCCAGCCTGGCACCTGGCTGGTCTCTCAGGTGTGTTTATTTCACTCTGCTGTGCAGGGTCCCCTGTGCTGAGAGCAGGGAGAAACGCAGCCCCTGTGCTCAAAACCTGACCTGGTGCTATGCTGGTTGTCACACCTGTACCTCTGGGTGAGAAAACATCCTCCCCTGCAGAAACATGGCACAGAATTAATTCGGGGTGATGTATGCCATCCATGGCCTTCAGAGACATCATGCCAGCTAGGGGAACATGTCAGAAAGGGGAGCTCACCCTCCAACACAAAAAGTATTGCAGACTGCCCATCCACAGGGCAGAAATGAGACTGCCTTGGTTACACAAGGTCCTCAGCCCACTTGCAAACACCGAAGATAATTTGTCTTCTAAAAGTTGTCTCAGTCGTAATGCATACATCACTGTCAGAGAAAAACAAACTCCTGCCCAGGAGGAGCAGGTAAGTTTAAAAGGTTATGCCAACCATCACGACGACCAAAACTGGAAAGTATGTGCCTTCATCTCCTTCTTTCCTGTACTGTCAGTTAATCTCTGTTACGCCACGACCTTCTATTCTTTTCATTTATTTATTTATTTTTAAATAACCGTAGTGCATTCTGGCTGTGGCCATGGGTGCACTTTTCAGTATTTTCATTCCACTCGTTTGTGTTTCACTCAAGCGAAAGAGCTCACATTTAACCAGGACAGTGGGAAGAAAGAAAAGGAGCACTCCTGGGGCTGCAAAATGTTGAAAATACTGCTAGGCCAATGCTTGGATACCTGCAGAGAGAGGAGAAAACGACCAGTGCTGTCTCACCCATTTAGCAGTCCTGCCATCATGCTACTTTGTCAGAGGTTTACCAAGGTCTGCATGCTAAGACACAAAAAGAAAAGCAAAACAAGAACTCCTGGCCCCTCTTTCCAAACACAATAATTACCGGAGATCCTTGCGTAGCTCCTGTTGCCACTTCACGACCACCTCACAGCCCTCAGCACTGAGTTGTGCTAGGCTTTGTCACCTGGCAGAGATGCTCTGTCTGCCCTGCACATCACATCAGGGCGAGGAGGTGATGCCAGGAGATGGGGGTGAGCAGCAGAGTGCAAATTCAGGCAGTGCTCTGGGCAGCACGGGTTTGGCCGTGCTCTTTAGGGAGGGCAGGATCAGGCCTTGGATGTGGGTAGCTGTGTAGGTCCTGCACAAGTATGGGAAGGAAAACACCACCTCCTCCTAACGTGAAAGGTGTCTTACACCAAACAAAGGTCGTAAGAAGAGGTTGGTGTGAAACCTGTGCCAGCTGCTAGTCTGAGCAGATGCACCCACTTACAGACCAGAGGGCAGCCCTTTTCCTTGCCCTTCCCTAGCCAAACCTCTCTTTCCGTGACACCAGTTCTGGCCCCACGCAGTCTGAATGGGCCCTGCTGTCATAAAAGTGGAAAATCTGGTTTTCCCTGCCCAGCATTCCAGCTTTTGCGTTGCAAGCCTGTGTTGAAAGTGAGGTAGCTAGCGACTGTAGGTCAGGATGGAAAATGCTTCCCCTGTTGTAAGGGGAAAGATCTTTTCAAGATCGTCTCGTTGAGAAGCTCTCTGCAGCATGCACTCCAAACATGATAATCGCTTCTGCATCACGATCCAGCAGGAGGGCTTAGCGCCTAAACGGCGATGTCCTTTGAGGATTACATGGTAGACAGACCTTCTGCTGCCTTGGCATATGGCTGGATTTTACCCTGAGTGTTTCCTCCTGTTGTACATTTTTCAGCTTGCTGAAAGCTGGAAGCTGAATTGCTTTCAGGATTTGCTCTCTTACACAGCTTTTTCTTTTTTTCCCTTTTTTTTTCCTTTTTTTTTTTCTTTTTTTTTTTTTCCTCCCTTTGAGAGTTTTTCTTTCTTCAATGGATGTTATACAGTACGCTACTCCAGAGATTTGTAGGTTGTTTTTTATAGCTATCACAAAACTCAAATTATTTTGAATGGGAGTAAGCAGTGGGCTTGTGAGAGAGTAGAAGAGAAAGGAAACATATTAATCAAAAAATTGTTTGGAAGCAAAAATATTTTGCAGTCTCTAGTTTGGATTTACATGTTCATGCAGAGAAAGAAGTTGAACCCAAACCAGTTAATTTAGGTGCTCAAGTTCCCATTCCCACTGATGGCAGAGGGAGCCTTGCAGTCAGTGGCATGGGACAATAACCCTACAGAGAAGAGGATTTGCAGCATGCTTGGTATACCCACTACCTCCAAGTGTCCTGAGAGCATATGCAGCACATATGCAGCTTCATCCAGGGTGACATCCCAAGACAGCAATACTCTCTTGTTCTTTAAAAGGTGTACTTGAAATGCATTATAAAGCATAAATTCCACAATTGATCAGACACTACCTGCAACATGATTAAAGTTGTTTTAGAGAAGCTGCTCTCAGTCACGCTGCGTACTGAACTCATCTCTCTGGTCTCGGCTCTCCAAGGGTACACAATAATTATCTGTTCTCTGTTACACATTACAGAAATTATGGCTTTGAATGACATCCCAGAGATCTACATTTCTCACTATCCTTACCAGTGTAGCTCCTGTGCGTAATATTTTAAAAAATAAAGAGATATCAGAAATGAATTCTTTTCTCTCTGTTCTCTTCATTCTCCAGCACCAGGTTTATTACTTGAAATGGGTGCATTTTGTCTTATTAGTACAGTTTTACTACAGCTTTAATATCACTATGGTTATACTGTAGGCAATTATAGTAGAAGTTTGCACAGGCTTTTCAGATCAAGGTATGCAGCAAAATTAGCCTATTATGTGTGCTCAAAGGCATGTTTTTTTCTACACTGATGGCTTAAATTGCATGCTTTAAAGACACAATAAGGCACTATGGGTGGAAAAAGGCACTTGAGAAGAAGAAGCCGTTCAGGTTGCTCTGTAGGAGGCTGTTTTACAGGATGGCATTCAGGTGGGAGCAGGAGAGCACTGGGCTTTCAGCATGACAGGTCCCTGTCCAGAGACTAATGGCGTGAGGAGGACAGGAAGGAGGATGTCACCACGGCAGTGTGGGATGGAGTCCCTTGAACACTTTCCCTTGACACAGCTGTGTCCAGGATGCCTCATGTGGATGGAAATGACATCTGCTTCCTCCATGATTTCTGCTGGTATTTGTGCCTGGACTCTGACCTCACACCAAGACAAGTTGGGAATAAAAGTGCTGTTCAAAATCAAAAGGGAATTGAGTTTGCTGTCTGTAGAAGACAGCCAAGAAAATAGCTTGTCACTGATGGGTTTATCTAAAAAAAGTCACAAGTCCTTTTTCTGCATGTGATTCTTGAATATGAACTTGTTCAGTAAGTCCTCCACAAAGTCCACTGGCATTTTAACTATTTTAAAACTCATTGAGATCACTTAACAATCAGAACTGGAAAGTAAAACTGAACTTCCTGACTACAACTAGCCAGGGAAGAAATTCTTTCTTTTAATTTTCTTTCCTTTTCTTTCACCCTCTTTGTGCAAATTCCTCATTGCGTCTGTCAAAAACCTTCACTTTGCTCACTTCAGCCCTGTTTAAAGCTTCTCATCTTCAGCCAGGAGTTAGCAACTTGCTTTATTGCAGAGCCTTGCTGTATGTGGCAGAGGCATTTCCTAGAGGCACCTCTCTGTTGGCAGTGTCCAGCAGTAACTGTGCAAAGGGCAGGCTCTGAGGAGCTCGAAGCTGCCCATCTAACCACTGCCTACAGCTTTCTGTGCTGCAGGAAGTGCTCGCCTGAAGGGCAGGTGATGGTTTGCACCATGACATATCTCTGTTCTAACATGGTATCTTCCACTGTCCTGCAAATTTAGGATTAAGTACATAAAAGTTTAATCGGTGACAGATAGGGTGTTATGCAATGGGTTTGGACTAACAGGAAGTCACATAATTAATTGAAAAAAAATTACTGTATATTAATTGAATAATAATTTATTGAAAAATTATTTTTTTTCTGGCCAGTGGGATGCTTTAAATCTCATGCCATTTATAGGCACATGTGTTGACTTGGCCTCTGAGATATTACGACACATCTCTGCTGGGCAGCCACGAACATGTTGGGGCACTTGCATGCTTACTGCCCTACCCCACGGCCATTATGTAAAAGAGATGTTACAGCTCAGGAGCTTATATGGGCGAGCACACATTCACGTAAGCAAACAGCTTAATGGACAAGGGGGGCTGTGCCGAAACGCAAGGTGCTGGGTGAATGAATGGGGGTTATTCACTCTCTTGCCTGCTGAGCTCACGCCGTGCTAAATTTAACTTCTTATTTAAAGCAGCATTAACTCCGTGGCAGCGACAGGGGAGAACAGGCATGGTTTGGTGGCGGTGGGGACGGGGACTTCTTGTGCCTTGTGGCACGATGTGGAGACACTCGTGGTCTGGGTGTCACTGCTCAGCCCGATGAGGCTGCCCAGAAGGATCCGCGAGCCGCGAGGTCGCTGCTGGGCTCCACGTCAAGAGGAACCGGCCTGATTTACAGCTTGACGCCAGCCATACCTGGCAGTCCCACAGGGCTGGCAGAGGAACTGGCGAGATGACTTGGTATCAGTATGTCTTGTATGCGAGATCTTCAGGGCAATAGCGAGGCATGCTAATGGTCTGTCCTCTCATTAATCTAGGGCGTGAAAAATTGCGAAATACTCCCTGGCCCCCGTGGCACCTCTCGAGACAGGACCATAAAGGTTTTGGCCAACCTACTTTACTGTGTGACACACCATGTGTGGACATGATACTATAAAGCTTACACACCGTGCTGAACAAAGAAACCGAGTTTTTGCCTCTTTTGCAGACCAGGTGCACTCTCCCTGAGTGTGCAGGGCAACGGAGTATTGGGTTCGGCTTGCGTGAAATAAAACCTGTCAATGAAAAGGACACGCTGCTATTAGGAAACTTATACTGACTCAGCAAGACTTGTACAAATATTTTCCTTGGACAGCTACCATACAGTCAAGTAGCTGCTACTACACATTTGCCCTTTTATGCCACTCCAGACAAAGGATTATCTGTTAGCAAGAAGATTTTAAAAATAACTCAAGCAAAATGTTAGATTAAAATCTTACACACAAGATAAAAGTATCTCTGTCTTTGTGAAAAAAAAAATATACGCACAGTTCATCCTGGGGAGTCTGAGATTCTCTCTGGCTTTGTTGGCAATCCTTCTAATTTTATTCAGAGGTTAGTGGGGTTGATAATCATTCACTGCTTCGCCCTACGCAGGGGTGAAGTGACCTCCAAGGACGTCAATAGCAAACAAGGAAGAATTTTACACAGGGCAGAGTTATACGCACAGGAGGCTGCAGAAACAATAGCATGAACAAATTTAAAGGAAAAAAAGATCAGAAAAATAAGGTGAGGCCTGCCTATTGCTATTAAACTTGATGTTTTGAATGCCTTACAGTGTTGTTCTCTAGAAGCATGAGAAACACAGGGAAAAAAAAAACAGCAACAACAACAAAAAAATCTTTATAGCATAGGTATGACTTGTTCTGGCTCTTTTCTTAAAATACCTGCTGGCTGCTGTTGGAGTGAGGATATCAAATGTCTGACCTTTTGATGCCTTATTTACTACTTACCTTGTGAGACTTGTCTGCAAAAGGCGTGGGTTGTAAAACTGAGGCTCAGATCAGAGAATTCTCCAACCTGAAGGACATTTGGTTGGTCTGAGGCTGCCTTAGGGCATGTAACTGAGTGGTACATGTCTCTTGGATAAAGCTTTGATACCTTCAGAGCCAGCACTCCTGTGGGTACTTGCCCTGCATGAGTCTGCAGGCCCACGAGGCCAGTGGGAGGAGCACTCGCTGCTCACCTGCACCCTCCCAGGACGAGGTGAGACGAATCACCAGTGACCAAAAACTCTTCCTGATGTATCTTGAAATGTGTCTTGAACCCACGGATTTGTGTTGATGACTTTTGAAGCCTTCACCATGTTTTCAGCTGTCAAAGACGCAATGGTGCTAAAAACTAGGGCCTGATCTGGTAGCAGCAGACTGGTCCCTGCAGTCCTTTAGTGCCATCTGGGATTCCACACCACTGCTTTCCATGTCAAAATCCCCATTTGGAGCCCTCGCCTCTGGTCCTGCAACAGGGAAAGCTGTGCTCAAAGCTGACTGCACAGCCCCAAACAGCTTCTGGAGTCTGGTCCCCCTGCGAGGCGACCTGCTGCACAGACGCGTCGGGATGAGGCCATTTTCTCCCTGCAGTTTCGGCAGTGCTGCTATTTGTAAAGCTCCAACAATGGCATCTCTTAGCAAGTGCTTTTTCCACTCAGTCACTCTCAGCTATCAGTCCCCCCACTTCCAATGTTGGTGGCCAAACAGGATCCTTCCGCTTCCAGGCCCTGAAACCGTCCATCTCAGCAGCTGGCTGCCTCCTCTCCCTGGGGCAGGCCTTCTTCCAAGGAACGGCATGATTCATCTGCAGATGGCTCCCTGGATCCGAAGGCATCTCCACCCACAGCCAGGAAAGCCAGTGATCCCAGTGCGCCCAGAACACAAACCCAGTGCCCACAGCATCTTCGTGCTGGTGGCTTCGTGTCTCACGTTTACCCTGGTCTCGGTGGTGGGAAGGACATTCGGCCTTGTGGACATGTCAGGGGATGAGGGATCAGGTCACTGGGAGTGATGGCTCCACACCACATCTCTGCTTCCTATGCTGGCTTGAGATGAAACCATGCCACCAAGAAATACTGTGATACTACACAAGTATGTCCACCGGGCATCCCAGGGTGTGTGTGACTGCTTTGGGATGGCCTTTCTGTCTGTCCCAGAAAGACAACTCATCCTGGCTGAACAGCAGCCCACGTGTGGATGCTATTACCATGTAATAGGCGTCGTGGGATACAGCAGGGATCACATCCTGATCTGCTCCGTTTTTGGGGAAGGAGAAGTAGGGCGCAAGTGTGTGGATGCAGTGTCCCTCGTCCTTCCCCTGTGCAGCCAGCACCGCTTGCCTGCCCTCCAAGCCAATCTTGAGGCTGGCAGAATCTGGCTTGCTCAGAGCACGCTTGAAAATGCCACCCTCCCCGTCAGCAGCGAGGTTTCTGTAACGTCAGTGGTTATGCAAGGCAAAGATTTACAGCGTCCGTGCCGACACGAATCCCGACGGTTCTGATCACGTACAGCGGCTTTTGGAGTTGCTGCATTTTCATGCTGCAGTTATATAAGCGTGACCCAGCCCTGACCTTCCCTGGCAACTTCCCCCACGTAATTAGAGATCTCCTGGCGACAAATTCGTGCTGGGATCCAAACGGTTTGGCAAATTCCAGATACTCATTTTTGGCAAGCTGGGACTCCCAGCAGCCCAACGCTGCCTCTGGAGTGTCTTCCCTGGGGAGGCACGAGCTCTGGGTGGCAGGGGGAGAAGGAAGATTTCCCATCCCCATCTCTCCCTTTCCCCTAGAGGTACTTCCATAAGGATTATGCTCCCAGCATCCAGTGCCTAGCTGAAATAATAGGTTGTTGTGAGCTCTGGGGAAGCGCCCCTCCTGTGAGGTTGGTCTGCTTTAAAATTAAATGTATGTTTTGCTGTGGTCGAACCACTGCTCTCTGCCACCTACAGCAGGGCAAGCTCACACTGGGAGGCTCCCAAGTCAAAACAGCAAGAGGACATTGGGTGACCCTTGCCTCCCTAATGCTTGAGACACAGCATTCTTTGCTGCAGCAGAAGGAAAGCAAGTGGGAAAAGACGAGGAGGTGCATTGCTGGCCCCACGGGAGACACGGCAGACAAAGGGTGCTGAGATACTGTGCCCTTAGTTTTACCTAGCACAACCCTAGGCTGAATGAGCAAGCAAATGGGTGGCCTTAGGTCCTTGGTGAGTTGCCCAGCAGCGTTCAGTGATGCATAGATCTATCTAAAAACCACTCTCCTTGTTCTGTCCAAACAGATGCATCAAAGATACACCCACAGTAGCATAATGGAAATTTTGCTAGACCCACCACAGCCAGCTCATTATCTGGGACTCACACAAAATGGGATAGTCTGTCTGATGGTGAGCAAAGAGAAGCTCTCACCGCTGCAGTGAATGGGTCAGGATCAGGCTAGTAATTAATCCCTGTTGTGTATTTTGTATGAGCTGCTGAGAGGTGAGAATGCTCAACAGTGCTTTCCACAGGGGTGTGAGCAGTTTATCCCTTTCTGAGCACAAAAGATCACTGTTTGACACAGGCACTTGCCCATAAACAGCTGACTAGAAACCAAAAACCTATTACCAAACAAATAGGATACATCTCTGAGATATGCTCAACTTTGTTCCTCACCCCTTTCCTGCATTTTTTTTTTCAATCTTGGGTAAAATGCGAACTAAAATAGGTACCCATCATTAAAACCATCCATTATATGCAGCATAATGAGGTCTGATCCCGCTTCCATTCAAGTCAGTTGAACAATTCCCATTGACTTCACTTGGGAAATAGCTGCAATCCACGGCGAGTTGTAGCTAAGTTAAACACAAACCCAGGCATTTGTAAAGCAATGAGGAGCATACGATGGCTGTTTTTCCCTGGAGTTGGCATTCTCAGGAGCCCAAGACAATGCGTGTGCCTGGACCTGTGTGGGAGAAGTTCTTTCACAGGGAAACAGGCCCTTTCATGGCCTTCTTCTAGCACTGAACCGACTTCTTCCACAGAGGTACTACACTAAATCAATTAGACTAAACAAGTGCTAGGACTGTGTTTGGGAATGTCTCCTGGAGACAGAGGGTGAGGCTGTTTTGTTGAGCATCTCTGCTGCTTTCTTTCATTCCTAAGTGCATCACTTTACTGGCTGTTGGCACTGGCTGCCCCCTGGCTTTCTCTGGCACAGCCGTGATGAATTTCTGTAGGTGTCCTGGGGCACAAAGCATGGCTGTTTGATGAATAATGAACAAAATTATTACCGCTGTAGGGCTGGAAGAGGTTTGGACCACACAGGTTGCATCACCACTAGCAGAGAGTGCTGCTGGCTGGGCACCTCCATGCGCTCTATGGATCAGTTTTATTTACTCGAAGGGAAGAGAAGAGGGGTGGGGAATCAGCTTGTCACCTCTCACACTGACTGCCCAAAATCTTCATGGTCCTGACTAATGGAGATCTCCTCTCCTCCCTTTGGATCCTGAGAAAGCCAGGCAATAGCTCTCAGGACTCGACAACTCTCCTAATCAGGCTCTGATCCGGCTCTCCTCCCTCCTCTCATCGCAACAGGGAATTGGGGAAAAGATAAGGCGAAGCTCTGCACTGCACTTTGCAGTTTGTGGTTTGTGCAGGCAGAGCCACAGGCAGAGCCATGAGCTCTCGGCTGCACATAAAGCTACAGGTTGGATCTTCACCAGTGGGAAACACAGAAAGCTGGAAACTCCAAGAGAAAAAAAAAAAACAACACAACAAAACAATCCAAAGAGAAAACACCTGTGGCCTTCCACATGGGATTAAGAAGTGCCAGGAAGAGAGAAATTTTCCTCATGAAAAACAAAATGAAGCAAAAACAAAGCACCATAAATCAAAGCACGAGGGACTGTGGCTGCTGAGCTCCCCTGAAACTCGGGGAACTGACAACAGGTTTGTGGGCGTCTGATGTTTCGGCAAGGGTGTGCCTGTTCTTCAGGGGACGCCGGCCTGCCAAAATATGATGTGCGCTCAAATCACAGCCATAGGCTGTGCTGCCACAGGGGAAAAGACAGCACAGCATATTTTTTTCTGGGAGGGGAACGAAATCAGAAGAGCCAGAAAAGCCACGAGGTGGGAGCTCGCACAAGGCCCTTTACCAGTTCCCTCGGCTCAGTTCCCCTCGCACGCCCTGTGAAGGTGACAGACCTGTACCAATACCCCTGCCAGGAGGGGGACTGCACGGGTTTGTACTGCTTCCATTTTGTGCTTTGGTGCTAGACCATAGCTTTCTTTGCCAGCACGTTCCTTTTGTGTGTGTGTGCTTGCAAGCAAGAAGCAAAGTCTGCCAATGTGAGAAGGCTCAGGCCACATGCAGCATCTGTGGGCTCTCAGAAATAACTGCTGCTGCCTTTTGGGGGAGGGAATTAGCTCATAAATATTTACAGCGCTGCTAGTTACTGCGATGCAAGACGGTTCTGATCAAAATATGGGAGGCAGGGGTTCAGCACGCCTGACTAATCTAGCCTGGTAATTGCCCAGCATAATCATTTATGAGCACAAGGAAAGCTGCTTTCCCCCTCTGCTTCACAAATAAAGCAAGAGTGCACGTTGGAGGAGGGCTGCAAAACCCAGCACTGCTCGAAACGTGACCCTTGAGACTGCATTTTTCAGCTGATATTTAAGCATGACTCTGTTTTAGAGAGGCTAAATAGCTTTCCTCCCTTCCCTTACGGTTTTTAGGAAACCGAGCCTGAATACATCAACTTAATTGTCACCCAGAGCCCTGAGTCACACAGTCTGGGGCAGCACGAGCAGGCGAGGCCTGGAGGGCACCGTGGTGTCCTGAGGCAATGTCCCAAGGTCTGTCTCGGTCGTCCTGCCCCTAATGAGATGTGGCCTCATCAGGCATCTCCTGTAGGGACAAACGCTGCTCTTGCCCTTCTCTTGGGAGACCGGTGCAGGGCCGTAACAGCAAGGTGCTCATGTCTCCAGGTGAGGACTTGCTCCCTGTCTCTCTTGGAGCTCTCCGTGGCTGGTTCAAGTCTGCAGGCAATAAGTCAAGTCTCTGAAGGCTACACCGGCCTTCAAAGAACCAGAAACTCACTGCTGCAAGCTTGATGCTGCCCTTGGCTGAAGGAGCCAACTTGTACACCTGGAGGACAGACCCTTGGGAAAAGTAATGCCTGCCTCAAAATTTTGTTTTTAAGAGGTCATGGATTTTCTTTTAGTAAAAGTTTATTGTTAAATATTAGGAAGGCTTTTTTTTTTTCTTCTTATTATTCCTTCTTTTTTAATGCCCATATGGTAAATGATCTCAAGGCTTAGTGCAGTATTTTGAGCAATAGTACTCCACATCATTAATCCAATAGATTGAATAAATGGATACAAGATACAGGAAAATACATGGATATAGGGATATAAAGGATATAGGGATATAGGATAGAATGGAAAATAAAAGATGGGCCATGGTGGTTAGGTGAGAGACTCAAGCATCTGAGGAAATTAGAGGGTTGACACGGATCATCTTATGTTCCCCACCCCAAGCCACATTAGAGATGAGCAGAACACAGCCTTCTGGATCCAACTCCACGGTCAAACAGGCAAGAGGCTCTGGGCTGGATGGGTCTGCAGGAAGCTCAGCAACACAGGAAGCCTGGCACCGGCAGCTCTGCTGCCCTGCCAGAGGCTGCAGACATGAGCATCTGCAGGGCCATGCTCTAGCACATCTGGAGCTGCTTCTAGCGCATCTGGCCATTGAAATCTTCCTTTCAAAGGTTAAGATATTTTTAAAGAAAAGCTGGAAATGTGTTATAGAAATCAATGCCATGGCATGCAAGGACTCACTAGAGTGTTATTCTGTCTTTGCTGGGGAGCAGATTAAAAAAAAAACAAACAGAAACACACACACATACAAAAACAACACAATTTTTGGTGGGAACTCAGTCTTTTGAACTGCAGAGCAGCAGGTCTCATTGTTCATGTCTTCTACAGTGTTTTTGCAGAAGGAGAGAAAGATTATATCAGATCTTTGAAAGATAAAACTAGATATCCGAGAAAAGTTTTGAATAGCTATGGTGAATGCAGCTGATATTTTGCAAAAAGAAGAAATACCTGTAAGCGAGATATGCACATTTTGAAGGGACACAGACTAATATCAGTACGGTGTCAGGCCCTACAACAAAATAAGCAGGGCAAAACTAGATATATCAAACCACTCTGGGACCAGAAGCTTTGGAAATGCACGTTCATGTTTGTCTGAATCACAAATAAAAGTGCTATTCTGAAAGGAAGAAAATGCAGTATTACTCAATGACTTAACCAAACCTTTATGTTATACAACAAAGTACCATTTTTATTATTTTATTTATTTTATTTTATTTTATTTATTTTATTTTATTTTATTTTATTTTATTTTATTTTATTTTATTATTTTATTTTATTTTATTTTATTTTATTTTATTTTATTTTATTTTATTTTATTTTATTTTATTTATTTTATTTTATTTTATTATATTTTATTCTATTCTATTTTATTCTATTTTTCCCTCATCTCTGGCCTCAGTTCTGTAGCCCTTCCCTGCTCAGCAGCACACTGAAATGGCTATTTGATATCAAGAACTTCAGGGCTTTGCTGTAGGGGTACAGAGCCTTTACTGCCTGGCTGATGCTGCCCTTGCAGGGACTGCTGTGACACCTGGGCATCGGGGTGCCTCCAGGATCATCCCCATCACGGAATGGCTATGGAAGTCCCACAGGAGCTGCTCAGCGTGCAAGGAGCCAAACTCCACTCCTTGATGAACAGGAGCTCCCCTGGTTCCCAGGTGGGCCCAGGAAGCTGCTGTGATATCTTTGGCCAGATCTCCTCTGCTGCCCCACCATGGAGCAGCAGGGCTATTGGCCTCCTAGCAATATCATGTCCCCAGAGTCAGCTATATGAAGGAGTAGTGCCTTCTGTGAGTGAATTTAAAACCTTTACAGGAGGGAGTAAGTGCAGGAACTGGAATACATATGCTAATTAAAGCTGTATTTCATTGCAGGTTACTTTTATGGCAGGTCTTAACAAGGGCAGGATCGAGGTAACAGCCCTTAGGGGACAACTTGGCATCAATGTTGTCCCGTTTCCCCCTGCTTTCTGCACCACTAATTTGTACCAGCTTCCCAAAACAGACAAAAACCAGAACATAGCCAGGCTTCAGCCATTGCTTTTCCCCTAATTAAATCATACGTATAGAGGCAGAGAGTATAGAGGCACTGCAGGATTTGTTTAAGAAGTATGATTTCGTAAGGTCTGTCCTGTGTTTCTGAAGCAAGTTCTTAATACTGGTCATGGGTGTGCATGTAACATATACAGTATCCCACTCTGTCGACAGGCACAAGCCAGTACAAGTCCCCTCAGCTTGGTAAGATACACGTCCCCTGTTCTACCCTTCCCTTCATTCACATGTGCCTGGTCAAGTTCATCCTAGCTCCTTTTTTCACTGAAGATGCCACAGAAATTTCACAGCTCAGCTGTGGGGATAAATCCAACCCTGAAAGTGAAGACAAGATCTCCTAGTATTGTACAGTGCAAAAAAAAGAAGTGACTGCATCCCCTCCTTGCTTCCTTTTCTGCTCTGCTCAGCACTGGGATTGATTAAAATAAGCCAATGAGCACTGGAAAAGGGCAGCAATACAATCCGCATTATGCAGAAAGAGCACAAACCCCAAATCACATCAGGAGTGTTTTTAATGAACATGAGACCCCAAGCAAGGCAGCACCGGTGGTCTCACACTCAGCCTGCTGCTGTGGTTACCGTGCCCACACAAGTAAGGTAGGCCCAAGGACCAGGTCCTGAAAACTGGGGGCAAATAAGAAGTATGAGGCACATGTAAGCTCCTCGTGCCTCTCCCTGTCTGGTTCACGAAGCCTGGGAGCTCCTGCAGGCACCTCCTGGAGAAGCACAAGGGCCTGCAGTGCCTGCTTGCCAGGTCCAAGTGGTGGCCATGATGCAGGGGGAGGTCACAGCCTTTGCGACATGGTGGGCCCCAAACAATGGGGACAATGCCTTTTGTGTGGAGGAAGAACACCTCGGGGGTGGGGGGGGGGGGAGCATGCATTGTGTCTCTCGACACAGAAGATGGGAGCTGTTACAAAGCTTTGGCTGCCGAGTTGCTCGCGTTGTCAGCCCTGGAAGCCTTCGGTTCCTCAGCTCCCTGACTGCTGTCCAAGAGAGGCTTGCGAATAAACAATTAAACAATATTGTCAGTGGGAAATGTGCCAGGAGTTCTGTAAAACATTGTGGTCAGCTGAAAATAAAATAAGGCCCGATCCCTGGCAGGAGATGTTGAGGACATCGGAGGATTGAGCCTGGGCCGAGCCAAAACAAATCCCAAGGATCAGCAATAAGTCAGCAGCCTCCATGCTAAACACCAGTTTCCTTCAGTTTATCCACTTCTGTGGCGTTGCTGCTTCAGTGTCCAGGTTCTGAGGAAAACATTTTCTCAGAGATCAGAGGTCAAAAAAGATTCTTCAAAAGTGATAGACACCTCTTCACCTCTGACAGCGCTCGGGACCACACACAACCACCTCCACTGCTAGCTGTGGGCCTGCCTCCAAAGGCAGGAGAGGACAGCTTTGGCAACGCAGCTAACTGCACAGCTAAAAGTTTTTCTGCTGTTACCTTAAGAAAATAGTAATAAATGATCTATCTCTCCAGGCACAGAATGACGTTGCCCCAGGCCAGCATTTTATGAGAGCCCTCCTTGCTGCTCAATGGCAACCTCTAGCAATGCAAGGGCAAAGCTATTCTGTCCATAAACAAGCCTTTGAAGGTGTGAATTGGGCTAGATATTTGTGCTTGACTTTCCAGACCACCACACAGATGCAGTTGACACAGGACAGTGCAATGAACCCAGATTCAAAATGTAGATTGGGATTTTTCTGGTGGCTTGCAAAACTCAACCATGACAGCAGGGGATCTGAGTGAGCAAGGGTTCCTTGGGGTACAGCATGAAGCAGGGGAAGCTCGCCCTCTTCTTTCTGCTGGAAAAAGGGAAAGCTTCCCTTTTCTGTCCCTGGAGCACGTGAGAAGTGCTTCCTCTCCCCAGGTATGCTCCCCATCTCATTTCAGTCCATCCAATTTTTACATTTTTTTCTTTTCTTTTTCGTGAAGCCTGCATCCCAGGTGTCCCCTGGATAGATGAAAATTTGATGAGTTTGTCTGAGGCCAGAGTCAAGCTCTGTACCTTCCTGTAGCTGATATAAAAATGTTTGAAACGTGTTGTAAGACCTGAAGGAGTGCTAACCAGCAGTCAGGGGTGCCCTAAAGGTATTATGTTCAGCCATTCATGGTTTTTAAGGTAGTGCCATGACTTGTGGATGTTTGGGTCTGGAATTACTGCTAAGAGTGGATACCCAAGGAGCACATTGAGCCCTGGTTCCTGCAGAAATGCTGTGTAAAACAAGTATGGTCTTTGTTGCTCAGACCTCCTGCATTTAATCACAGATGCAGTTTCACACAGCAGTCTCCATGTATTCCCTGACTCAGTTCTTAAATATCTCATGATATGCATATACTGTTACACAACCATTCATTACACACAAACAGCCATGACAAAGCAATCATCAATATGAAATCATGAAACGCTGGGGAAGCAGGTTGCCCAGGATCCCAATTACAAGGTGACATAACTATTTTGGGACAGAAGAAGAATGTGCATTTATTTTCCGGTCAGAGGATTAAGTGAATCAGAAATTATAAAAACATTAAGTTTACTTCAAATTTTAATACAGTAAATTATTTTACAACATGTAACAAGGTCACATGCTAAAAACTTAAATTGCTGGGTTTATACTGAGCAGTTTAGTTGAAGAAAATGTAAAAAGCAGCAGGCACAAAAGAAGCTGGTATAACTACTGCATAAAACCTTGAAGAGTTGAAACTTCGTTCTTCCCTGAAATGTGTAGAAAGAACTGTGTTTGAACAGTGTGGGGGATTTCTGGCTTCTTATGAGTGAGGCATATCCCAGGAAGCTGCTCTCTCTCGTTATTTCATTCCCTCCTCCATTTCTAACCTTAGCCATAAACCAGCCTGGAAAATTAAGGGGGGGAGGGAATAAGAATAAGAAAAAACTGACTATTTCTGATCCCCAGTGTCATGCATATCAGCAGAAGCTAAAAATATCGGTGCTGTGCTGGTGGGTCCTTCAGCAAAAGCATTTGGTCCATCCTTGCCTTTAAGGGCATTGGGCCCAGGGTCCTGTTGCCACTGAAAATGAGACATGCCTTATCTTGGCCAAGTGTGAACAGGCACAAATCCATGGCAGCAGCGCTGAGATGGGTGAAAAATAGCAGGATATGCTCCCGGTGAAAATGGAAAACGATTGAAAGTCTGTGTACACACTCAAAGTAATATCTTTTTCCCTTCTCTTGCCTACAGCCAAAATAACACAATGACCCAACTAACAAATGGATCCCTGCTCTGTCTTTCAGTGGCAAAAAACACAGACATCCATTATCCAGGAGGTCTGACTGAAAGAGTAGGGGAGTCAGCAGAGACAGCCAGGGACAGTTTTTGAAGACTGCATTACAAAATAATAAGATGAATGTATTAAGCAGCTTGGGAAACTTCACAATTGGCAAACTCCACACAGGAACTCACCATGTGTTTTCCAAGAAAAAAAAAAAAAAAGAAGAACACAAAGTATATCTCCCCCCCCAAAAAAAGCCAGCAGCTTTACAGGCGTCTGGCTGCGCTGCACCAGCTCTGCGTGGGAATCCTCTGCAGCCATCGCTGCACAGCATCGCGTCGTCTTGCTCTGCTCTTTCCCATACACACAAAAATGAAATGGGAGATGGAAAGCGAAATCCAGAGATAAAAGTGAGGAGAGGGAAGATATGGAAAATTAATGAAGCGGAGAGATGCTGAAAGGCCAAATGGCAGGGCTGTGCTGTTCCACTGGGCCTTGGCACATGGCAAATGGTTCAGGCTCTTACTTTATTACAAGCAGATCACATGCAGGGGCTGGAACATCCCTCCTGGGCAGCCCTGTGCTTCACACTCTTTGGCTCTGTCTGTAAACAGATTTTTTTCTCTCTTTGCGTATCCTCCTGTTGCAGTTTAATATTTGACAGCAAAATATATTGTGGTAGTGCATGGCATTTAACCATGGTGACAGCTAGATCCCCACCCAAAAGGTTTAGAAAGTGGCTTGTTTGCCAGATCCCAGCTCGCATGAGGCACACAATCACCTTTGGCTGCATCCTTTGCCTCCTGGTTTGGACGCTTTGGGATGGAGCAGCCTGTGCAGGGAAAGCGGAGAGGAGGAACTGACACTTCCAAGTTCTCTGTTGCCGTAAGCAACTTTACTGAGAAAAATCCACCAGAAGGAAAAAACACCCTTAAAACCCAAAGCAGGGAAGCAAATGGTCTCATGCATCCCTGTGATGACAAATTTGTCACTTGTGCACCCCTGGAGGGGTTAGTGATGGGGAAGCAGGCAGGGCAGCGTGAAGCCAGAGATGTTATTCATGGCTGGACACCAGACTGTGGGTCACAGACCACATGGAGAAGAGAGGTCTCTGAGCAGGGAGGGTACGAACGACAGAGTGCAGCTGAAAAAAGGGCATCCTGCCTCACACTGAGTGTAAAAATCCCACACTGGGCATTTGTGGGAACCTGTTCTCAGCAAAGCCCCAGACTGGTGGTGCTGGGTTTCAGGCACGAGCCTGACAATGCCTCCCTTGACACTGTGAGTCCCCGAAAGTCCTCCTGCCAGCAGCACCCTGGGCACTCTGCTGCCTCACTTTGTGCTGCTCTGTCTTCAGCAGGCTGCCCTGAGACTGGCTTTGGGTAGAGAGCTGGAGACTAGTCCACCCGCAAACATCTCCTTATGAGCTCGCCACAGAGAGCTTGCTAATCGACTTAACCAAAACGCAGAAAATGTGATTTCCTAATTGTGTGCTGGTTTTTTTTTCTTTTTTTTTTTTTTTTCCTAGGTTTGCTAGCCAATCTGTTAGAACTAGCTTGCTGCCTTCTTTTATGCTCTTTCCTTCTGTGAAGATGGGCAAGCTGCTTTATGGCCGAGGAGCAACAACGAGGCAGGCTTGGTTTAATGACTCAGTCGGAGTGCAGATGCCTTTTCCAGCAGCAGGGCAGGTGGTTTTGACATCTGGGGAAGCGTGTATCTGCTCCTGTCTGGCAGTCACAGAGCCTCGCCCACCTTGGTTCTGTCTTCTGCATTGCTAGAAGCTGAAAACATCTCCTGTGCTATCTCCCTGTGAACTTGCAGCCAATTTTATCCTCCCTTATGGAAAAAAAGTCTGATTGTAGAGTAACAGAGGTAGTGAAAAAGACTTTGCCTTCCTCAGTCAGTCTAAGTGGTACTTTCCTTGGTGAATAGGTGCTTGGAAATGGCTGAATCATGCCATGGGCTCCGAGTGAGTAAAGGCAGCAGCTGACGACAAAACACAGTTTTGTAGATGAAGAATGTTTAGAAATAGAACATAGGTCATGGTTTTCACACAGGTTCACACACAAATTGTTTAAAAAAGGTTGTTAATGGATGCTTAGTAAATTGCCTTAGTGACCAGCAATCAATTTTTAAGGAGTCCAAAGGGCAACAAGTTGCCTCTAGCCATCAATTATTTCAAACTTGAAATCCACTGTGACACACACTAGGCATGAATCATTTACAATCATGCACTAGCCTATAATAAATCTTTTCCCACATAACTTTCATGCAAGGTAGGACTGAGGTCATTCTGCAGTGCATTATGGCTCTTCCTGTCTGTTTAAATTTTTAGAGTATCCTGCGAAATGGGCCTGTGCCATGAGGATGACATAGGGTAAAATGATTGCCTTTCCTGTAATCTTCCCCAGGATAGTAACCTAGGTTTGGGAAACTGAGTAGTGACACTGTACTGGTTTACAGAAGTTGTGGTTATAGCAGTTTTTCATTATAGGTAATGGGGAACATTACTAAACCTGCTAATGATTTCCTAAAGCTTCAATTACAAGGCATGTGGCTGTAAGGACTGGCTTGGTATGGGGTCATTCTGTTTTATTTTCCTTTCTTTAGAGTCACTTTGGGAAACATTTTTCATCTTTGCATATGGTCGTACCACTACAAAGTGATAAAATTCCCATACCAGTTCTTAGCTTAGAAAAGTTGCTTTTGACTAAAGGGCCTCTGTGACTAGCCAAAAATCCCTCCCAGAACAGTTCTGTGGAAAACAGTTGCCAGCTCAGAGAGATTTGATTCATTAACCAGACTGCTGATAGGAAGTGGGCTGGGAATAGGCTTGAATGAAATGAATGAAGTAACCCCCAGACTTCCCATACTGTTGGGGCAGCCCCTGTGCACCCTGTCCTGCTGCCTGGGACTGCAGGAGTGACTCCGTGCCTGCATCAGGGACAAAGCTGGACTTCCCACGTGGGTTACACTTACCTGCTCCCTCAGTCCCACTAAAACCAGTACAATGGGCTGCCACAGGGTGCCAGGTTAGGTGAGGCTGGTATGTGGGAAGGCATTTGTATCACTGTTTGCACAGTTATTTCTTCTTCCTTTTTGTTGATGGCATACAGCTCGAGAAGAAGGAAGTGTGAGAAATAGAAAGGGAAAACTCTGATGTGCATGGGCAAAATGAACAGAACACTGGAAATAAAGGAGAATAAAAACTCAGGAAATACACATCTGCCATGCATCTTCTCAAACTCACGTTAACTGCTCCCCAGTCCTGACTTTGGTTTTTTTTCCATCAAGATTATTTCAAGTTGTGGAATCCAGAGAGCATCAGAAAACATCTTGTCTGATTCATATATTCACTGATCCAATAGACAGTTTTATAACTGAATCAGTGTCCTTGGAGGAGTAAGTTCGTATCTGTCCAAAATCATTTTAAAGGGCTTAGCAACAGACTGAGACAGAACTTCATCCACGACACCCCACATCATCACGTATGCAGCTCATGAGTTTAGCATGCCATTTCTCTGAAGCAGTCTGTCTTCCTTTGCTTTAGCATGCAGGGATGGGCAGGATAGAGCCTCACAGTTATTTCAAGAGCCTCCTAGATATTTCTTTCTGTAGGGTGGGCTCATTTAGAAGAAAATCTGATTTTGCTGTAATTATTACTCACTTGCAAAACTCCAAGCTTTTATCTCTTCGTGCCAGAGCAAACCCTCATGACCCTTTAATCCTCAGCAAACGTGTCTAAATTTGGTGCAAAACTCTCAGCAGTGACAAGGGGCTTCCTGTAAAGCTAGGACTTTATGGCACCAGGTGCTGCACAAAGAAGCAAGGAAAAGGATATTTTTGTCCCACATCAATGACAACATGCATCAGGGGATGAAACAAGAGGGCAGGAACACAGAGGATAGAGCAAGACAAAAATAAAAGTATGTTTTAGTGCAGACAAGTGCAGCTAACTCCTTGAGAGCTTGGCATCAGAAGGCAACCTTCTGCAGGTGTGTTTCATCCCAGCTCATATAAACTGTCCCTGCCTTTATCCCAGCACTTGGGCACCAGGAGATGCTGAGACTGCATGTTCCTGAGAAACTATGCTTGGGACATTGGGAGCTACAACTGGGAGCTTCTTTCATATGACTGAGATGTGAGGTCAAAATGGAGAGAGGTTTATCTTAAATGGAAGTGATGAAAAATGAATGTTAGTTATTGTATCATCTGGCAGATGAGGTAACCCAGAAATAGAAGAAATGAGCTAACAGAATGAAACCCTGAGAAGCATTGGTCAAAACAGGTAGTGCAACAGGGAGCAGACTCAGCATTGCTGAGTCAGGAAGCACTTAAAAGATGAGGAGCATGGTCAAAAAGAGATGAAGAGAAGGTGAGGTGGAGATGAGAAGGGGCCTGTTACGTGGCAGCAGACCTGGAGCAATCAACATCTGCAGCTGGTGGAAAAAGAGGAATACTCTCTCTTTGAAAGGGACACTTCACATCTGCAATGGTCAAGCTACCTTTTAGCGGCCTTGATTTTTTTCCAGGCAGGCAGATTTTCCAGATCACCTCTGGACGTTTATGGGAGAAGAGGTCTCTTAATAACACCTCTTCTTGCAAGAATCCATCCCACAAGAATTTCCATTAATCTTTTGGCCATCACATTGCTGAAATATGGATTTTCCAGCTGTGGGAAGAGACCTGTCAAGCCTTGCAGTCCCAAACTCTGGGATAGCTTTTTACAGCACAGCTCACATGCCACGGTGCTTTGCACACTTTTCTCAGATGCACATGTTTTGATTCACTTTAAGATAATTTAGAAGATAGTCCAGATGAATGATCTGCCTGTTCTGGGCACAGAGCTAAGAAATGTGATGTTAATGGATTTCCAGGTTCCCACTGCACCAGCGAGACAACAGCTGTGGATGAAGAGATCCTCCTGCATCCACACACCAGGCTGGGCCTGCTCCTGCTATCATCATTACCATGACAGGGGTGGCATCTGGGCACACAGTCTGGAAGGTGCTTCTGGATCCTCTGGGGTGCAAGGACATGCCAGTGGGAGAGGGTGACATTGTCCCCTTGCTGCATTCACGCTTTGTTGGTCCTCTAATGTGCCTCAGGACAGAGGCACACCTGCATTTCCCCCTCCTTGCTCTGCCAGTAGCTTAGGTTTCAGATAGGATTACCATCATTTCCTGAGCACTGGCGGTGTGGTTGTGTCAGCACAGGAGTTAAAAGCTATTTCCAGCCCATATTAGCCATCTGGCCAGCGTAGCCCTTGGGCCCCCTCCTGGGATGGGGGGACATCTCCTGGGGACACTTTGTCCGCCCAGCCACACCACCTCTCCAGCACTCCCACCCATGGGGGCTTTGGCAGGCCTGAGGTAGGCAGCTTTTTCCCCCATTTGTCTGTTTTTTGTTTGTTTGTTTGTTTGTTTTCCTTTTTTTTTTTCTCTTTTGATTGATTGATTTATTTTTTTAAATAACATGATGCTTGGATAATTTCCCCTAGGCAATCAATGATTACATAATACTTTTCAAGTCTGCTGTGTTTGTTAACAGCACTACATGCCAATACATGACAACTCTTTATGGTGAGTTACCACATTGCCTGAGGTTACCAACATGGTATTTGCCTCAACTTATTGTGTTAGGCCTTCATAAAATCTTCGTGCCTAGGTTGGACGTGGACTCACTAGGAGCAGAGTGGGGACCTGCAGATCCACGTGGTTTCACTCTGTAGGCATGTACATCCTCAGTTCCCCGGTGCACCTGTAATGCCTGTGTCCTTAGATCAGAACATTAATATTTTATTCCATTTTTCCATGCACAACTAGTCCTGCCATCTGCTGAACATGACCCACATGCCAAGAAGTGCGTCACCTTGAACAAAATGTAGGAAAGCCTTTATGCAACAAAGCAGAGGCTCTATATAAATGAGCTAGGGCCCCACTCTTCATCTGTCCTTTATGGTGCTGGAGGATGAATGCTCCTTTGGGCAAGGGACTGTTGAAGACATGAGCCATGGGAGGCAAGAAAAGGTCACTTATGACTACCACTGAGGCTTACAGAGCCATAGCATGTCACCTGCTATCGCTAATCAGGGCATGGAGAATGATAGTTTGAAAACTGTCCAGCATTGGGCTAACTCTTCTCTTCCTGGGAGGAAGGGTAAGGGCAAGTGCAATGGAAAACAAACAAACAAACAAATAAACAAAAGCAAAACAAAAAACAAAGCAAAACAAAACAACAACAAAACCATCAAACCAAAACAAAATAAAAAAATCCTCCTCCAGAATCATGAGGAAACTTATTTTAAGCAACTGTGTAAGAGAGACCCGTACCTGGCTGCAAGCAGTATGTGCACTGGGTTGGAGAATCAAAGGCAATAGGTCTCACACCACTTTGCAGTGACATCACTCCCTGGATCGGAGAGACAGAAAAGCCTCTGTCTACAAGGGCTCTGCTTTCAGTTTCCATTTCCTCTCTACAGCCCCCACACTTCCCTTTTCCAACAGCTTCTCCCTTCCTGGTGTTAACACCTCTCGGTACAGTGAGCGTCATCGTGACATCCCTTTCCTAGAGCTATCCCTCAGCTCATTCCTAGTCTTCTCCCATCAGGTGCGAGTGCTCCTGCACAAAATGGCAGGAAATGCAGTCAGTGTTGCTGACACGTCTGTGGTAACGTATGATGGATCATTTCTGGAGAGATCTCCAGCAGCCCAGCCTCGTTCAGCCATGTTATTTCTGTTCATCCCATCAGAGTTTGCTGCTTCTCGCTGCTGGCAGTGAGCGGTCACAGGGCAGCTCATGCTCCTCAACACTCCTGCTTCAGCTGGAGGTGGGAGAGGACCCTTCTGGGATTTGTAAGGGCTGCTGATACATGGGGATGGACGATCCTCAGGGGTCGGAAATGCTAGGTATGTGCTGAAGGCAGACCCATCTTCGTGCCTGGGATTCTGCGCATTCCCCAGCTGCTTTGGATAGTCCCTTTTGGCCGATAAGGCTCGCACCATACACATCCTTCAGTCAGCCTCCTATCCATTCCTCCAGCTTCCCTCTCTCCCCACAGTCCTGTGGCCTCTGCTTATCATAAACCTCACAACGCAGTGAGGATTTTTTCATGAGGCACTGAGTCTCTCCCTCAGCAGATGTACAAACTTTGCTAACTCTTCCCCAGGACAACCCACTGCTGAGCCAACCCAGAGGCTTGTTGTCAACAGGTGAAGAAGGGACGTACAGGTGAAATACAGCACCTATATTCCCAGTTGCCCTCTTCTTCACTTTTCTTTTAGATGCCAAAATTATTTGCTGAAAAAGAAAAATCACATTGTCTACCAGCTTAAAATTTATTGTAGCTGGATACCCAACTAGGAAGCAGGTAAAAGCAGTTAAAGTCAAACTAAATGGTAATTCATTTTATTCTTGGATCTTTTTTTGACTCTGAGAGGGACAACGGATAGTAAACGCCTTTGAAAATTTGAAGGGTACATGCATTTTAGTACTTAGCTTCAGGGAACAAAAGTTTTTAAGTGTTCACAATGTGTAAAAGGAGCTTCAGAAAAAAGCAGGTTAATCTGAATCCTACCTTTTTGAACAAGTCCCTTGCCTTCATGCTGCTGGGTCTCCAGGCAATCACACCCGCTTCTCCAGGGTGCAGAATGTGCCAGGAAACAGGCATTTTCCCAACTGGATGTGGGTCATTACCTGAATTCAGAGCTCCGTTTTTTTCCTTGACTAAAAAGACTTGTTGCTTTCCATTCTGAAGTCTCAGAAACATACATGATATGAACAGCCCACAAATGGTAGTGGCAGGTTTGTAGGAGGTGTGGAGTTGGACGGGAATGTTTCTCTGAAATGCATTTGCACAGTTAGTTTGGGATTCCCACTGGCTGAGAAAAGGTTTTTAATTTTCCCCATCATTAGCATTAGTTCTATCCAAGATGCTCAAAATAATGTGGAAAGCTTTTCTTTGGGGATCTCAGCCATTATGTCAAACTAAGAACAGGAACTTTACATTAAAAAAGGGAAAGTGTTATGAGGATAATGATAATTATGATTGAAAATTTGTGCTTGATGTTCAAAACCAGTCTCACCCAAGTACTATCCATGCTCCACAGTCACACTTGCAGCCTTCCATGCCCTGACCACCTGCAGTCATGGAAGCAGCTCAGAGACTCAACACCAGTCCTTGTCAGAGGGGAACTTTGCCCCTGATCTGAAAATTAATCTGGACTTCAGCTTTTTTTTAATGTTCATCAGTTTTCAGGGGTTACATATCATCAAAGGCAGGTTTAGCTCCCACTCGAAGGATAGTAGAAACACTGCCCAGGTTTTGATCCTGGTTTTATGGACATATATATGGAGTAGCTTTTCTTGTTGTGATATGATCAGCTGGCACATACAGAGAAATGATACAAAATCATGATCGTAGGGATGACAGTAACACCACTTTCTGCATTTCATCTTTTGTGGTTCTGACAGAAGCTTGAACAATCTATTTTACTATGATTCTAAAGCCTTTTACCTCTTACAGCTAATTTGTGCAGAGTATGCTACTTGCAACTCTATGCAAAAAACAATTTAATGAATTTATTGTGGAATAGTTCTCACTTCTGTTGGGTAAAGTGTTGAACACTACAAAAAACCTGATAGAGACTTCATGAAATGGGAATGCTGTTTTCCTCCAAAGAAGGCTCTCCTGTCTGAAGAGCATGTGTTTGCTCTAATGGACATATGCTCTTATCAGATGGACACAAATGGTTGGCATTCCAGCTAAACCAGTGGTGTGCACCACTGAGCATCCTGAGCATCCACCCTGAGGCACGCTGCTGGGCAGTGTGGGAAGCCCTGCGCAGGTTTCAGTCCCTAGTGGAGACATGCACTTCCCTCCCTGGTAGGGATGTTCCCACCCAAACCTCTCTGAAGTCAGCAGGACTTCCTTTCACCCCCTTCAGGGGCTGGGAGAAGGCAGCAGACCTCTGAACTCACTGATCCTTCAAAATTACGTGGAAGGGAAGTCTTGCATGTGCTCTGAGTCCATTAGCACTCTGTAACTTGAATTATTCTAGAGGCAAATCCCTTCCAATGGCACCAACCTTGTCAATCTTGGACATGACATTCCTGTTCAGTTATACATATACTTGCAGGGGAAGATCCATACTGCCTTTCCCTCTGTCTTTACACAGAGACATGAGCACACTGCAGTGAGGCAGATTTCAAGCCACTGTCCTACCACCTTCCTTCAGCTTTGCCATACTTGGTTGTTTCTACAAAATTCAGCAAGACAGCGTTGGGCTGACTTTCAGGAAGACATGGCTACGGCCATGGGCTTGGCTTTGGTGAAGGAAACCAGGATCCTATTTTCAGTTGTAACAATGGGAAGGAAAGAAATAAGCCCAACTAAACTCAACACAACAGGAAACAGGGGCTAGCAGCCGGATGGCTTGGACTCCATCCTGCACGAAGTCCAATGGAAACTAACCCCAGCGAGCTGGCAGCCGGCCCACAGAAGGTCATTTTGATGTGGTCAGTGGAGCCCTACTCTGCCCCAGGTTACAAGTTTCATCTCAGTATTTATCTCTTAGTTGCCCCTGGGGTATTACCATGCATGAAAGGAAAGCAAGCCCAGGAGAGAAATCAGGGAACATGGCCAGGGAAAAGTCAGGTTATGTTTTTTCATGGGGTGTTGTGGATTCATGCTCCCATCCAAGAGACATCTCTCCCGCTAGTGAGTTTGATGCAGTAGGTACCAGCCAAAATCCCTCATAATACATCTCTTGTTGTCAAGTCAGTCTGCTCTAACAAATGTCCCTCTGTGCTCTAGCCATATTTCGGTGCCGCATGGCTCAGCTCCTTGTTTTCCAGGCAAAGTGCATTCCCTCCCCTCTCCTCCCAAGTACCACAGGCTCACCTTCAAGAGCAGCTCACAGGTCCACAAGGTCCCACTGATTTTCCATAACCTTCCTCAGTAGCTGTAAGGATCTGGGTTTGCTTGGATGATAAACTTGCTAACTCAAGCCTTCCAGGCTGTCAGGAAATGTAGTCATTTCCCATTGGACGCTACTTCGGCATCCTACTTCCAAGCAGGTCTTTTGGTGCCTTCCTCATCTCCAGTCCTGCAGAAAAGCAAGCCTTGCACTCTCATTAGCTGTCTGGACGTTGTCCAGCAAGGTTTGACCGCAAGGAGTCTTTCAACTTTACTTTAAATCCATTACATTCACCTTTTCCTATATTTCTCCTGTTGGTTCACCAACACTGAACATATATTTTGCCTTCTTCCTTCATTACTGTTTTTTTTTTTTTAGTGTCTAACCACTCTCTGATGTAATTCCCTCTTTCTGCTTTCTGGTCCCAGCTCCAAAGAATGAGGTAAGTACATTACTTAGCAGCTCATCCCGGAGTTGACAGAGAGTCAACTGAGTGACTGAGTTGCTCTACTGAGGGACTCCTGACTCCTGCACCAGAAATGGCCTCATTTCCTGGTGGAAATGTCTCTCCTGCGGAGATGCTCATTTATTGCTCCGAGTTCTGCATAAAAGCATTACAAAGAGGCATTCCCCATTTTGTGGTATTCGTGGTGGAAAGGGAACAGAAAACTACTGCCCCGTGTTGAAATGGAAAACTGAGGTACTGCATGGAAATTGCCCACAGTCATGCAAAGCCCGTGGCGGAGTCAGGAGTCGTATCTGTATCTCCAGAGTCCTGGTCCAATATTTTACTCAACTGGCTGTATTTCCTCTCTCTTTTGGTTATTTGCATTTGTCGGCTGTGTCCTAGGTCTCTGGGTTAGAGGCAGGACCAGAAGTACAGGCTGGGGTTGGTGCGGTGACCGAACCACTGCATTGTGTTGGTCCTGTGGCCCTGTGCAGTTCCAGCAAGCCTCAGGAGCAGGGTACGAGTGGGACCGCAGCCACAGCCCTTGAGGACAGCACTCCACTGCCAGCTGTGGGGGCAAATCCGGTCACAAATGGGGCTGGCTAGGGAGGAAGGAGGAGGTGGAAGCCCACCCAGCTTGGCGGTGTTATTGCAAAGGCTCACGTAGCATTATTGATGAATGTCTCTTTGATGAATGACTGTATCTGCTTTGTTTTTCATCATATGCTTGACTTCCACACAGTGTTAACTAATGAAGTCATGGTTTTCTGTATTAAAATCACACGTATGTCACTGTTAGTTCATAACAAACATGGCTTCATAGTAAATTTATACACAGTGTAATTTTTTTCCACTCTTAATGAAAAACACACTGTTTGGCTTGGGCTACCTCCAGACTTTTCAGTTATGGAGTTACTCACTGAAGGTGGAAGCTTGTGGGAGGTTGCTTTAAGCAACATTACTAGCAAAGCCACTTACTCCAAATATTGGCTGTTCTTTTACTTTATTTGGATGAAGAGTAGTATTTTCAAAAGTGTCTGAGCTACTTAAGAGTCTATGGCCTACATCAGAAAAAAATTCACTGGTGCATGCTGGGCTGGCTGTGATGTTTTTCTTTCAGAGCTTGCTCCTTCACACTGTAATACAAAGCACTTGAACAAAGGTGCCTTTTACCAGAAGTTTCTTTTGGTTCCTGAACCAGAATAACCTGGACTGGCACAAGCACTAGTGGACTAGTACAGACACGTTTATGCAAGGGAAGTTGGGTCTCTTCCATCGTACTCAGCAAAATGGATGTGGCCACGTTCATGATTGACTTGGTGCACTTAGGAAGAAAAGCCTGTCTGACTTTCTGCCAAAGTATTCTACCAAAACTTTATGTTTCTTCAGACAAGCAAATGCTTTGGGGAGATCCTAGACTTGCAAATAAAGGAATGGGGCACCAGAAACAAACAAACAAAAAATACAAAACAAAGCAGCTGTGCTGCAAAGGCTTTTTTTTTTTTTTTGGGTACCACTGTATACTGGAAAACAAATAGAAAAAGAACATGAATTTTGTATAGATCACTTCTTACATGTTCTCCTTATGCAACTGCCTGTTGTCTGTTCATTAGTAAAATGGCCAGCCTGGCCACAGCTGTGCTGCAGGAAGCTTCCAACATGCTGCTCAAATGCTGGGGAGAAAAAATCCCCAGACCCTGCTGTAAAGTGTGGGATACTCTCATCCTGCTGGTTGTATCTGCTGTGGCACATACCTCCTGGTGAGGCAATGCAAGCCAGAAATCTCCATTTGCCAGGAGCCACTGGGGAGGCCGGGAAGCCATCCTGCTGGTGGGTTTCCACTCTTCTGGTGGGACTCTGTCATACAGACAAAGTCGTACACGTCCTTGGACACATTTTTCTTGGCTAAGCTATAGCCATCAAGCATCAAGAGCCATCAAGAGGAAGCTCCCCTACACATCCCCCTTCAGCCTCTGCCTTCTCCACCCTGTGGGGTGGGATCCAGCCTCCCCAGCCACGTCTTTTCCTCTGAGTTCACTGGGTGCAGGTTGGATTCAGAAGCTGGTGAGCGTTTTCAAGGACTGCAGACCTTCTACAGCAGCTAGGTTTACATGGTTTGTTTAAAAAAGGAATCTGTCATCTGTGATGGTGATTAAAAAATCATAATTTCTCCTTTTATTATTGCCTTCTGTGCTTTTCCAGACTTTTTGAGCACTTGAGCTTCAGGGTGTGTTCTGCTTAGAAAAAAGTAACACATCCCAGTTTCTGTCAGATTTCCATACAGAAATATAGAACAATACTAAAAAAAAACACAGCCTTTTAAGTGAAAGTCTGCTAACCCTGCAAGTTTTCATGGAGTTTGTCTAAGTAAACGCGCTGCCTGTGTTGCAATTGTGTTTTATTTTTGCACTTAAAATAAGTCATTAAACGTGTCTCATGTTCCTTGACCAAAATAGCCATCACAATGCAGATGCTAAGCATGCCTCCAGCTGACAAGAAAGGAGGTCTGACAGCCAAGGGCCCCAGTTTATCTCTCCATATGCTTCCTTGATCCACACAAACCAAAAAGAAGGATTGGAGCACTGCTGAGCCTGCTGATGGATCCTCTCCTCCTGCCCCATGTCGAGCAGTCTTCATCCCACCAGTGCTTCCATTGACACTGCTGCTTGGAGTACTTGCAAGGAGCGTGCACATCTTGCAATAGCAAGAGAATGGACAGATGATCTGGAGACTAAACAACAGCTCATCCCAAAGCATGGTCATGCAAGGATGCAGGAATTTTGTTTTAAAATAAAAGAAAGGTCAGTCAGCTTTCTCAAGCTCTTAACCCACTCCAGTGCTGGGAAGTGTGTTTTCCTGGTGTTCCTCCTTAAGTAATGCCAAAGGGGCAGCCAGCGTGCCTGCAGGACAGTGTGTTAGCTGTAAGGACATATGCATGATATTGGCATCTCCTCTGACATAATTTCTAAACAAAATAATTGTCACTTACCAGCATCTAGTTGTGGTTCATACTTAGCCCTTGCTGTCAGCACAGAGGAGAAGGGTCTGGAAGGCAATAGCAGCTGGCCTAGCTCAAACCAGGCACATTTTTGAGTAACTCCCTTGAACTAAGGAGTGTTTACATATTTTGAAAAAGCAGGATTGCAAAGAGACACTTGAGGACGAGAAGAATGTACAAACTTCAAAATCTGTGGCAGGACAAGCATTAAAATATCCAGATATTGTGAACCTTGGAAAAAACGAGAAGTGAAAAAAAATAACCTATGTCAGTCCTTGAAGCATCCTTCAATCTTTTAGTGGTAAAACATCATTTCTATAAAAACAGTTTAATTTTGTGTTCAGTGTGGGTGGGAAATGGGAAGGCTTATCCTTGTTTCAGTTGGCCTTCTGAGCTCTTAATAAATGAAATACACCTAAAACAACAAAGTTTTCCATCATACAAAAAGAAAAAAAAAAAAGGCATGCCATGAAAAGGGCATTATCCTTCCTAAGAGAAAAAAATAGCAGAAACCTTTCCTGAACTTGACAGAAAGCCTTTGAAATAACCACAAAATAAGGCACTGAAGGTACAGGGGGGGGTCTCTTCTGTGTTTTCCCTTCCCCTCTGAAACTCTTCATTTCTGTGTTCTCCGTGTGCTGTGTTTATCTCCCCCCTCATCCTCAGGGAATTACAAGGAAACCGTACCTGTGGTGGCAAGCACCTCGCGGCTCATTTCAGGGTTGATTCAGGCTACCTGGAGAAGAAGGCTCAGAGGAAAACAACCCGGAGGAGGAGCAGGAAGGGCTCTTCAGAGTGGGTGCAGAGAGAGGAGAAGTCCTGCCGGAGGCTGCGTGCCGTGACGGGGGGAAGGAGGCGCGTGAAGGCCTCGCAGCTAGGAAGGGGAAGGCTTGAGATAAAAGTGGAGCAGGCCCATTTGCAGCGGCTCCCACTCGCCCCGGCCCACCTGCAGCAGCCTGGTGCCGGTGTGAACAGAGATAAGCCGAAGTGCTTTCCTAGAGAGCTTCCAAGCTGAGGCCAAAAGCCAGGGAGGCACCTGAGTGAGGAGGCCAGACGTGGGGTCTTCCAGCAAACCCAAGCTAATGCTAGGAACCGAAACCAGACACAGCCTCCCACTTCAGCTCATGTAACCTCACCAAGGCTGGTTAGGAAAGAAGACAGGAGGGCATTCAGACCTTCCGGAAGAAGTATGCTGCCCGCAGCAATGGGACTGTAAAGAGTTTTCCCTGAAGAGGCTGCTCGCTGTCCCTCTCAGGGCACCTCCTTTCTCTGCTTCTCTCCTGTAAAGCAGGGCCAGTGCTGCCACTGGCTCCTGTGGGCAGAGACAGCCTTGCTTCAGCTTCCAGGCCCAAGGTCCCCAGCCCCAGTGGCTCTCTCATCCTAGCCACAAGTGACCCAAAGGCTGATTGGAGAAAGCACAACACAGGAAAAACAAAACAAAACAAAACAAAAACAAAAACAAACAAACAAAAAAAACGTGTGAACAAAAGCAAAGCACTTAAAGCCAGGCAAGCAAAGGCAATGATGCTTGGGCAGCATGCAACACCCAAGGTTGGAGCCCCAGACCGAGGAGCACACTGGCCATAGTGGATACCAATTCAGCTCCAGCACCACAAGGGACGTGCACCGTCTATTTTTCTCCCTATGAAGCACAGCTTCATGGTTGCAAAGTCCCAATGGACCTAGACCCCTCTCTGCTCCAGGCTGGGGACAGTGGCAGGTGGGTGGGTTGTCCCCTGGTGGGTTGAGCCCTGCAGGCTCTGGGCATCATCACCCCAAAGCAGGCAGGTTCTCCATGCTTGTGCTGTGTGCTTCCTACTGCACCCTGCGGCCCCATCCTGCGTCGCCGCACGTGTTGTGTGTTTAACATTAACTGATCACCATATAAACACTCTAACCTTGCCAACGAGTGGTGATCCAGCTCTTAAAACAAAAAATCCCAGAGGCTTTGCTTTGCATTTTCACGAGGCGTGATTTATTTAGCAATTGTGTGTTTTGGCTTTCTGCATGTTATGTCCAGCAATCAAGCCTATGGGGCTGCTTTACATTACACTTCCATGCCGTGCAAATCACCAGGGTGTTAGTCATGGATCACCAGTGTTTTGGGAGAGGAAAAAATTGGACTCTTCCCTTTTTCTGTTTTTGTAAGATATTTAATAATGTCCCAGTTGATTAGTACTGTAATTCTACTTTAGGAACATCAGCTTTATTTGCTGTTATGCCGAAACAGCCACTTGTATTTTTTTCACAGTATGTAAGTGATCAGCTTCTCTAACAAAAGGCAAGGGGTTAACTGACCCTTTATTAAAGACTGCTTTCCTTCGAAATGTGAGTGAAGTGGGAATTAGCATAAAAATAGAGTTGTAAACCAGTGGTATTCAACCAGCATTGCAGTAACTCTTTTTATTTTCCCGTTCTTCCTGCTTCCTGTGGCTGTACAAATCTGTGCATGGACACATTCAATTCCATATATAAGCTTTCCAGTCTTGGGTTAGTTATTGTATGACCTTCTATGGTTAAATCAAAAGTAGGGTTATATTCTAGGAGAAACATGTCCATGCACAGAAGAAAAAGGGAGAAAGGAAGGGAAGGGAGAAGGGAAAAGGGAAAAGAGAGAAAGGAGAGGGAGAAAGGAAAAGAGGGAACAGGGAGAAGAGGCAGCAGGCTTGTCTCTCTGTACAGGAAGACTTTTCTGTGCATCATGAAGAGGGGGCCTGAGCTTAAGAGGTGCAAATATGGACTTGAAATAGAGAAGGGCGGGCAGATAGGAGTCAGGACCAGAAATGATCATTAAGTGATCTACGTGAAACGACCTGTCCCTTCATTGTCCCTGCATTTCATCCCTGTCCTGTTGCCTGGGCCAGACAAGCCCGAGCTTCCACACAGACACACTTAAAGAATTCCCCTCCACACCCAACATACCAGCTGAAGGGCCATACCAAATGAAGGGCCTTTCTTGCACACTCCATATTACACATGCTAAATACTTTATTGTACTAGATACAACCTCTAAACATTTACAGTAAGTGCACTTAATAGCAAAATTGTTTGCCAAACCTCATTGGCTCTCTCCATACTTGTGAGTTATGAGCACAATTTTGTTTAAACAGGAAAACAAATGAACAGATTCCTGAGTCTCCCACATACACTTCTGGTTATCAGAAGTTTATCATAGGCAAGGGGGAACATTTCGTGGAGGCTCTTGTTAAAATGCTGACAGCTTAGCAGTGGGTTGCATTTCCTTATACTACAGAAGACAGCAGCATAGATTAATATCTGTTTATGTTTTTGTATCTACCTCTTCTTTTCTCATTGGTGTACTTAGAAAGCTGGAGCTGACTGAATAACTCTTTGGAAAATCCTCCAAGCATAGGAAATGGATGGAAAGATAAGGACACCTTTTCTTGAGGAGGCATGGCTGGAAAGGGGTGAGAGTTTGGACACTTGAAGTTTTCTTTTGGAAGTGATCTTTCCAATCAAGCTGCCCAACCAATCCTGGGCAATCCTGGGCAATCTGGCCCCCAAAACACGTGAGACTGCAGCTGCAAAGACCCTCCAAGTACATTAATCAGTGTACAGCTGAGACTGGCTGCTATCTGGAAGAACTGATGGGAAAGAACATTATGCACTGTAACTGCGAGAGCACAGCAATGCTCTCCATGGCCTCATCTCTTCTCCATGGAAGAATTCACTGTCTTCTTCACTTGCAGATGTGGGATTAAGCAAAGGAGCCAGCCCTTTGTACTGTCTGTGTTTAACTCAAGTGGCAGTTACCTTTCTTTTAAATAATGTTTTACTAAAGGCTGATGCATACCTACTGAGATAAGAAGCCTGAAGCATGCTAATGTAGGGTTCCAGATTTGGGGCCTTCCTATTCTGTCAGCTTTCGTTCTGATTTATCAGTGCTAACTAGAGCACTTGCAAATTGTTGTGCAGACAAGACCCTTCAAAAGACCGTGAAGGAGAAGGTCATATTTGAGTTATGGCACTTCTGCAGCGCATGAGAAAACAAGCCAGTTGGTTCAGGCTGGCCTATGCAATCCTCTGCCCACCTCAGGGACACAAAGGGTGCATGGTTTTATCTCCCAGCTCTGCTTTGGCATCATCCTGCTTCCCCGTGAGTGAAAGACAGTAGGAACATCTGCAGCAAAGCCTCTCCATCTGGTGATACCCTCTTTAATCTCACTTGGGTAGAAAAAGTTTATTTCAAAAACTCATGGTTTTAGTCCGTAGGCCTCTACCTGCACTGAGGACAGACAGAGCTGGTGGTGGCAGCGTCACAGAGAGAAAATCCAGCTGGCTTTATACTAATTTAACCTGGTATCTGCTAGCAAACTACTGGGACAACGGGAAGGTCAGAAGCTGTAAAATCTGCTTCAGAAGCAGGGCTGGCTTGAGCTGCCCAAGACAGGCTGCACCTGGGGTCTGGGCTGGCCTGACCTGCAGAGATATAGCCCGAAAAATATACTCCTTGGAGTGACCCAAGAAGTTTCATATCAATGCCATACAGGGAGCAATTTATGCTGATATTGACAAGGCACTTTCAGGGGAAAGCAAAAGTAAGACATTGGTCACAAACATATTTCTTCCCTCTTTGACACCCAAATTACTCAGGCGTAGTTTGTACCATGAACATATATAGCATGCTTGGCCTTTCTTTTTCACCAAGTGACCAGCTTTTTAAAGCAACGCCATAGTGCTGAGTAGTTGGGAAAGGCAAAGTCAAAAAAACACCAACACAACCAATCAACCAACCAAACCAGAAAAAAAATACAACCCACAGTGGCTGGTCTTGGGGCAACTATTTAAAAAACCCTGCTACTGGTGCACTAAGGACAGGTATGCTTAGCTTTAGGAAGCACTGTAAAAGCTCTTTTCTGGTTTGCCATTTCTCCTTGTGCCAGTTATGTGCCCAGCCTTCAGCATCCCAGTCAGCAGCCAGCCTGAAGCCACAGAGAAATCCCAGAGAACAAGAAATGCACTGTGTAAAACAAAGAATATGTTTTCAGCTTTTCATGTAAACACTGCAACTAACAACTCTGTGGACCAGTGCGTCACCCAGCCTCTAATGTCAAATGTGATAGCAGTGGGTAGTTATAATTTTAGTTAATAATCCCTCATTCAAGGGCAATCATTTCTATTACTTTCCATACTTGTGCTGCCCCTAAATAAATGAAGTAGGAAAAACACATTTTCTTTGACCTGCAGGTGACTTCATCAGCCATTTTGCTACAAATACGCAGCTCCCACCGCTACAATTGCTGAAACAAACACCATTAAATTTGAACTTCAAGAGGATTTACTTGGACCAGAGGCAGCCAGCAACAGAAGAATTTTAATGACTGTGGGAGGATCGCTGGTATTTTAAGAAGTCTTCTAAAACCTTTTTTAGGATTTGAGATAAGAAAAATAAGTGGAGCAATTTTTTCCCCTAAGTACTTCACACCGTGTTTTCACATAGCAGAAATGAGTTCTGCATCTGCATAATGAAGGTGCAAAAGTCTGAATGGAGAAGAAAAAGATAAAAAAATCTGAGACAAAACCAAGTGGCATGGGAGCCACTCTAAAGAAAAGAGCAGAAGAATTCTTCTATTCCAAGCTCTTGATTTTATTCTCTTTGCTCACAGCAGCTTTAATTTCATTAGCTTGCAAAGAAACACTCAATCCACAGATCAGATTTCTCAAGGATATAGGGAGATCACTTCAATAAAACAAAGCACTAATTAAAACTTTAAACAGCAGCCACATGCTCAGTTAGTTCCTCTAGTGGAACCTTAGAAGCAACTTTTGCATCCTGTTGCCTTTGATTTAAAGCATTGCACTTCACCTTCTAGAAAAAAAAGCCCCCTGCTGCCAGAAGTGCTCCCGGATTAATCTACCCCACGGCTGAAATTTAACTGCTGTTAGGAGTTCGAAAGGTCCAGCTTCTTGAATTGTCGAGTGCCTCCTTGGAGAACGTCTGATCGATGTACCCGGGCAGCACCTGCCACCTGTTGCAATGGTAACAAGAATGCAAGAGCCTCCTTGGGCATCTGTCTTCACGTCGGGTCTCTGGACCCACCAGCATGTCATGAACGATCGCGCTCCCCATTAAGTTATTCACCCACTGCTTCTCCGAAACCACCACGCACTCCCAGCACAGAAAACTGGGGTGAACGAAACACTGCTATTTCTTAACATCACCCTCCCAACTTATCCAGGACAGACTCTGTGAAGAACATGCAAACAGCAGTTAAAAGGACACTGGGAAAAGGAAGACTACCCCCAAAATAAAGTGTCTATGATGCTCCTCTTTTGTGAGGAAGCGGAGGACAGGAAAAAGTGCTCTCCCTAGATTCAGGGAAGAAAGTGACTCGGAGCACTTTTTAGATAAGAAAAAAATAATAAAAAAGTGTTTGTGAGATGTCCTCTCTCTTTGGAGGCATTCTCCTTTCTTCTGCTTACCTGCACTAGCTCGGCCATCATGCAGGCACCAAGAAACATTATGACTGGCTTTGCAAGCAGATGCTTTTACATGAAAAATTTCATACAGCCTGTTCTCTTTCTCACTACAGTCACGTGAATAAAACACAAATCAACCTTTAGATTCACTTGCTTTTAAACACGATCAGATAAAGACCTCTGCTTTGTCCAAAGGAAGTGCAACATTTGGTACCTTGATCAGATGGCAGATAATGCTTCATTTATCCCCTCTTCCCACTCCTCCTTCCACAGTGTCTGTACAAATTTGGCTTAACAGTACAAGTGAATTTCAGTTTTACTGAAAGCAGTGGCAAAACTCTCACTGTGTTTAGTGGGGACAGGTTTTGCTCACTTGCTGTTTTTCCCTCTCTCAGCAAGGAACTGCGTTTTCTGAGCAACTTTTTCCCATGATTTTAAACAGAGATGCTAAAAATTCGGCTTTGAGTTAAGCTGACCCTCTCATCTCCATTTCTTCCCTGCCCACATGGGAGAATATAGTCCCTTATGTTACATTCCAATACATTACATTGACTGATACACCTCACATTTTTTACTTTTTTTTTTTTTTTTTTTTTTTGCTATAGAGACATATTACTATAAGGAAAATGGTCTTAGAAATTTACCGTTGATATATTTTACATTGTTAGGAGAAGACACAGTTTCCCAGAGGAAGGTCCCAAGTTCTTTGTCTGCAAGATCCCATCTTTGCTCATGTTTGTTCCCATCAAGAAATTTTGATTAACATCACTGATTCTTGGGAATTGAAATTCACATTAGTGGCATTTCTCTTTGAAACAGCTACATATGAAAGTATCTGTCTGTCAGCTTAGCTTTTCATAGTAATGTGCATATGTGACTATTATACAGAATGGTTCAGTCATTCGCAATAGACTACTACATATTTGGTCTTGATTTTACAAAATAAAATTTTATCTTCATTCTTAGCAGCCCACTGCTTCTGAAATGCAGGGTAAATAATTTAGGAGATACCCTACAAACATTTCTCAGTGCAAAACACAGAAGTTGTTGTGTTTCTAATTAGAAGAAGTTTTTTAAAAATGTATATATTTTTTTCATGTTAAAAATCCCATTTCTTTCCATCATGAACAAGAAAAGCATTCCAACAGCAAAAATATATATATATTTTTTAAACTTACCAACATGACTGTAGCCCTTGAAGAGCCCTAGAGATGTGTCCTACTTTAAGAACTTGACCCTGAAAAACTTGGGACCCCTCACACGTTACACATTTCATACCACACTTCAAAGAAGAACATTAAATACCTTGTGACTAGAGTATTGTTTATTTCATAATCTAAACAAACACTGGAATACAGTCTATGCTTTTCTACTTTCCTGCAGACTTTACAACGAGTTTTTTTTTTCTTCCCATTAATTAAAACAATCTGCATACACACAGAACATGCATGCTCTCTAACACCAGTAACGAAGGTAGGAAGAGTCAGTTTCCATCATCTTCCTGTTGCCTGTATTAGAAAAAATACTTTTGTTTTTACTGTAGTTACGGCAGTGTGGCTAAGGATACGAAGACTAGAGCACAGTTTTACTCCCTGCACAGAAAATGTTCATCAAAAGCATGCTGATGGTGATAAATATTACATGTCTATTAAATGAAAGGCATACTTTTATCCCCTTTACTCCCTTTTTAAAAAGACTAAGTGGCTACATGTAAATGCAGTGAAGCAGGTATAAGCTTAATTAATCAGAGTTGATTCAGACTGGCACCAAGACGCCGCGAGGGCCGATGAAGTCTCAGCGAGGCTTCTCAGGGGTGAGCGTGGCTGCAAGGCATCTGCTTCCCACCTTCTGCGAGCAGAAGGCAAAGGCCTGGCAGCACAGCTGGTCCCGGCACCAGCTGCTGTGCCGGGCTGCCTGGAAGAGAAGCGCTCGTAGTCCATTAGTGTTTGAGAAAAAAAAAAAAAAAAAACACAACAAAAAAACCTTTACGAGTGGGTTACCTCCCCGGGGTGGCTTTGTCGGCCGTGCGGCTGGCTGGCGGGGGGCTTTACACCACCGAGTGGTCATTGCTGTGGACGCCGGCCAGGATGGTGTGGTTGAGCGAGGACGCCGAGCGGTCCGAGCCTTCGGTGGGGCCGTTGGCGTTGTCGCTGCGCTGGCAGCAGAGGATCTGCTTGAAGGTCGCGCTCATCTCCTTGTCCCGGTAGGAGTAGATGATGGGGTTCATGGCAGAGTTGAACTCGGCCAGGAGCAGGAAGAACTTCTCGTAGGCCAGGACGTTGCACTGCGGGCAGCAGACGTCGAGGAGCAGCAAGACTAATCCCGGGGTCCAGCAGATTATGAAAGCACCTGGTGAGGGGAAGAGGAGATGACACACAACAAAACCCACAGATATACCAATGTGCTGGCACCCGTCACAACACCACGAGAACCATCCAGCTGGAAGTGGTGGTGTTTAGTTTTCTTATTCAAGGGCATCTTTCCCACACTATTTTCTTCACTGACCTGATGAGATGGCTGCCTTTCAGAGACCCATGAACAGTTACGGGCAGCACATCAAAAGAGCAAGGCGCTCCCCCCCACACTCATGATTTTAAATGTTCTCCGCTTGGCACATACGCCTGCATTTAAAGTTGATGATGAGGAACATTTTCCCCTTCAGTTAGAGACCTCTGACTAATCAATCTCTTGATCAGGAGAAACAATGCTGTAATTTACTTCTTGAACCGATAACAACAAAGGAAACCTTTCTGTGAGAGCTGTGACTGAAGCATCAGTAATAGAGAAAAAGTGGTGCAGGCAGCAATTCTCAAGAAAAAAGAAAGCCTGGGTCTTGTTAATCCATTTCAGCCCTATTATGTAATGGAAAGTCCTAAACACACATCCTTCTTGCACTGAAATGCCGTCCTTCAACAAATCTACTTCTTTTCTTAGGGCTCTATTCAACAGAAATTCAGAGACTCCTCGGGCTTCAATAGTGTAAATGCCAAAGAGCCTTAGCCCGATTAAAATGCTTCCCCCTCCTTTCTCTGCTTTGCAAAGCCCTGATGGGGACAAAGCCCAGAACAACATTTGGAGCTCAATGCAGAAATGAAATCAAAATGCCTTGCATTTTACTGGAAGTACTGAGTCAAACAGTGATGCTAACTTCTTGCAGGGTTACAGAGGTTTTGAATCCAAGCACAACGGGGGAAGCCCTCGCACACAGGCCCTGTTAGAGCAAAGACAGTGCTCCTGAGATTTTCCAGGCTGACATGCTTGGTGGGGGTGGGAACCGAGCTCTTATCATCAGCCGGCGGGCTTCAGAGCAGCTATGAGGGCTTCCCAGCACTGCCCAGCCAACGCTGTTTCCAGCAGGTTCTTGTATCACCTCCCTTTTTTTGGCAGCAGTGAGCTCTGTGGGTCTCATAGCTGCCCTCAGTCAGACTCTGCCTTGCTGCTTGCTGTCCGCAGCTTGGGCAGCAGCAGCCGCACGCCATGCAAACACCTTTCCCTTCGGATGCTGCTCAGGCAGAAGAGTGGTTTCTGAAGGGCTTTGAAGGGTGTGCTGTGCTACAAGATGCTGGTTGCCAACCGGGCAAGCACACACAGGTTTTCAACGGACCAAAAGACAACTCCAAACTGAATTTGCTTGCAAACAGTGGTGCCACAGTGCCCCTCAATGCCTATCACTTTGCTGGTCAACAACTCACACAGGGAAAGATGCTGGGAGGTGAGATGCCAGCTGCCAGTACAAAGCCCTGACTTCTTTTGCCAGATTACTTTGTTAGGGGCTGGCAGCAGATTTACAGAATAGGGCTGAAATTCTCCGACAGTGAGGTGGCATCAAACACGAGCCCACTTCAGAGCCTTTGTCTGCAGCTCTTTTGGATTCCAGCAGCCCTGGAAAAGAGCACTTGAAACCTGGGCAGAGGGTTTTATTCTTTTGTCCCTTACTCGTACCTGTTCCTGCAAGAGCAGAAAACTGCATCTCGTTACATGCAGGATTGCCCAGGCTGATTCAGAGGCTGCCTTCCCCACGGAGCAGCCCTGCTGAGCTCGTTTCTGCAGAAACTGAGAAAATCTTTCAAATTCAACCACTCGCTGCAGAAGCTGTGCGTGTTGTGCTCAGCCTCCTAGCTAGCGAGGCAGTGGTGGACTTTGTTCCATGTTTGGCGTGTATTTTCTTCATTACACGCTGCCTCTGGAGGGTAACATCAGAGACGGGAACTCTGCAAGTCATGGGATCTCCAGTCAAGGACAAAAGATGATGACAGCATCCTCACCCAGCCTGTAGCAGAGAAGTCCGACGTGGGAACAATGGGGCTGACAGGAAGGCTCTCCTAGGGTTGCTCAAAGTTGCAATTGAAAGCTTCCAATTTTCCAACAATTTTTGTTGTTTTGTTTCAAATCTTTTTGTGGAGAAACTAAACGTATCAAACAGATCATTCTGTTGCTACCAGTTTTGGACGCGTTAATAGCAGCAACAAGGGGCAGCAGTATGGTGAGGCAGGTTGCCCTTGGCCCCTGAGAAAGCCCCAGAATTGCTGACAGAAGTCCACATGCAGCCCACTGCACTGAACATCTGAACATTGGTCTCAGGTGGAGTTTTGGAGCCTCTCAAGGCTCCTCAGTATCTCAGGTACGTCCAGTAAACTACATGCTGAGGCCTGACATGGTTGCACTCCAGAAAAAAGAGGGCTGTGGTCCAGCAAACAACTACACTCTCCACGCTCCTCATTCTGCCCTCAAAAATAAAAAGAAAAAATGTAGGGCTGATGCCTGAGGCAGCTCTGAGTGCGGAGGATGCTGTCACTGCATGCTGCCACCCTGCTGCTTGTGCCCACTGGTGACGAGGCTGTGGAAAGCAGAAGAAACGTGTGGCTCCAGACCCCAGAGGTAACTTGGGCTGCCCTGGCTCCTGGTGGCAGATCCCGCCGACTTCCCATCTGGTTTCTTCCACGCAGTTTCTTCCACACAAGATCCAGGACTGACCTTTGGGCACACAGTGTGAGTTTCAGGCTTCGGAACAGACGGCTCGTTTGTTATTGGGAAGCAAAGCCATTGAAGCCAGCCCCATTCAGTCTAGCGGGTTTTGTTTCCCTTTAGCCCCTGGGATTTTCCTAGCAAAACTTCCCACCACGCTAATGGCTCCTGTGGCTTATTAAGCTAAGTGCTTGCAAATGGTGACACAAACAATGCCTCCGGTTTTCTCTCACTTGTTATTTAACTGTCAGTGCCCTGGAAAATACTGGAAAGCATCACTCACAGTGAGGGCGTGTTTGAATTAGGTACAGTGCAAGGAACGTAAAAGTGGCAGGCTCCTGCTACTTCAGATGTAGGTCATCTGTTAAAGGTGGAATTCTTCTCCTGGAACGAAAAAGGCTTGGAGTTTATTTTTTCTACTTCTTTCTTGGAATATTTGTCAAAGTAAAGTGATACTGAGCTAAAAGTGAGGTTAAATTCTTCCCTTTTCTGAAATCTGCTGTGCATCGATTTCACCAACAATGAAGATCTAAAAATATCACATCTAATAAAACAAGATCCAAAAGCCTCATACTGCCTATATACTGAGAAGCCTTCAGCATACTTCACAGTCTTGATGTATTTTTCTGCTCAGGAACAGAACCAAGAGGAGCCCAAAGTGATCAACTCCCAGGTGCATCTTAGCATTTCACAAATGCCATGAAACCCGCGTTACAAGGACATACAAAGCAGATCTACTGCATTCAAGGAATCACATCTGATCATCTCTATGGGTATGTCACTGTCCTGCCATGGCACTGGGAGAGCCCAACATGCACAAATGAAGCCGCAGATGATAAGTCCTTGAGTTGTCTGCACAGAGAGTGCCCTGGGGTGATGCCTCCAGCCGTGGCAGCCCATAGGGTGCTGGCCTCACACGGAGCTACCTGGCTGCTGGTCTGCAGCGTGAGCAACATCCCCACAGTGCACAGCCAAGGTCTGCCCTCTGGGTCTGGGAAATGCCCATCAGGCTGAGGGGTGGGAAAGCTTGGGGAACAGGGAAAATAGCACAGCATACTTTAACAAGATTTAATGAGACTAGAGGGGAAGCATCCGTATAGACCAGGAAGCACAAATCTGAGTTACAACAAAGCAGTCATGACATGAATCTCATCTTCTGGAACTTGCTGCGTGATGATACATCCCACTCAGGGCTGGAACTCCAGCTCCTCGTGCATAGTCTGGCTTGCTATGCTGCGGGGAAGTTGTGCTGAGGGCTTTCCAGTGACCATGGTATGACTACATCACATCTGCCCTGAACCCCTGTCCGGTGCAGCTGTCTGGATTGAAATAAAATCCATGGTAGCTGCAAGCCTGGAAACTCCTGGGTAAGTGTGGCATCATGTCAAGATGTGATTGCGAGAGAGTAAAAACTCTTGTGGGCAACAGACACACGAAACCACGCATGATAAATCACACAAAAATGAGCAACTTGAAAAACAAAAGAGAAAACAACTCCAAGAAAAGGGCAGCAGAAAGGAAACATACCACCACATGAGGATAAACACTGACAAACTAGTCACTTATTGCTAAGTCCTCAGTCCTCTAATGAATGTCTGCAAAAACAACACAACAAATTTCACACAGTACAGAAGGAAAAAGAGGGTAAGGTAAACAACAGTCTCCGAAAACACAGAAATATTGCTTTAAGGCCGTACCTGAGAGACAAATCACATCTGTGCTACCACAGGCAGTCATGCCATGGTTTAGTTTATTGCTAAGAACAGACCTTTTGGGGTGATTTGTTTTCCTGCCAGTGGAGACTGTCTCACACTGATGCCTGTATTTACAAAAACTTGGTTATAGCCAAAGCAAGTACGGGTCCCCCTCCTGAGAAGCACGCACAGCCAGAATGTTGGACATGGTTAATAGTAAAGATGTTGAAAAGGGCGGGAGAAACATTCCCAGTATGTCTTAAGGAGCTTTCTTCTGTTTTTCAGAGAAGTTCAGTGCAGACACTGCACAGACCCTATACCAAGCACAGGTAAGTGCCTCTGTCCCCCCGTGTCCCCCGCCGTGGTGTCCCTGCGGTGGCCAAAGACACAACCCAGCCCAGACACAGCTGCTCTTGAAACTTCTCAGGTTAGCAGGCAAAGCATTTCCTAAGCAGCACCATTTTTTTATATTTATTTATTTTTTATTCAGACTTTTCACCTTGGACGAAGACAGACTGCATTTATTCCATGAACATTTATTTTCCCCTCGCTCACAATGATGAAATAAAAGGAGCGCGGCTGCTCCTGCCAAGTCACACACCGCTGCTGCTCGTACCCTGATCTCCCACATGCAGGGGGGGAGCATCCACGGCTTTTCGTCAATGAGGAGAAAAAGTGCATTTCAAGTAGAAAGCAGCGAGGCAGAGCTGGAAGGAGGGAAAGGGGCGTGAGGGAGGTTACTCTCAGGCTCTGGTGAGATGTGACCTGCAACAATACGTCCCTGTCCTGAAACATTTATTTTCCATAACCATTTTCCTTAACAACCGCGAGTCCCTGCTGTGAGCCCTCTTCCACCCATCTGCGTGTCCACCCTGACTTTGCTGTTTTCTGGCATGCTCTCAAGCTCAGCCTGCAGGTTCCTCATCTGGAGGAGCGGTGGAGGAGGAAAATATGGAAAGGGCTCAATTTAGGGAGAAAGAGGAGAGGTTGTCCTCTCCAAATCCCCTCCTCGTGTCAGAGTATGGTGGGCAGCTACACCACCTCTTCCAGCAGGACATCCAAGGACCAGGAGAGAGAAGAACACTGGGCACCACCACCGGTGACCAACAGGGATCAGGTTCTTGCTGTGTTTTCTGCAATGATGTGGGGACACAACTTCCATGGGAGCACAGCAGCACAGACCTGGCTGGCTGGTGGCTGGGGGAGAAAGCTGGAAGGTACTGATGTTGGAAAGCATTGAGAAAGAAAACAGAAACTGCAGCATCCAAAACGAGCTGCGGGCAAGCGGTGGCCTGCCCATTGTGCAGCAAGGTGGTGGAGGTGCAGAAGAAACTCTGCGTTACATCTGCCTTGTTGATTAAAAACAAATGTAAAAGCACAGAGCCCTGGCTGTATTTAACAGAGCTATAGCCAAAGGCTTCAGAAATGCCTGATATTTCCCAGCACAATGACACCTTCAGCAGGGACAGCCGCTTGCTATGCTAGCTGGGGAAAAACCTCATCAGCTGCAGCACAACTGCACTTTTTCATGCCCTCGCCATCTGTAAAGCTTTATCAATAAGCCTCCTTATCACCCTGCATATTATTGTGTGCATAGCTCGAATGGAGATAAGTACTGCATGAAATAGGCCTCGTTTATAGCTATGTATTGTTTTCCCCAGATAGAAATATTATAGAATGAAATCTAAAATGAATGCTGGATTATTATATATGCAAAGGACCTGTGAAGACCATTTATCGTGCTGTAAACATACAGAGCGTGGGCGTCATTCTTCTAATGCTAGTCTGACATCACTGTCCCCGATTTTGCCACAACATTACTACAATATAGCTTATAGTTCTTACTGAATGAAAACACAGTTGTTGCTGTTATCTGTAGTTTTCTGCTGGAAATACTCGACATTGGGGTAAGGTTTGCTTTCACCCGTGGAATTTTTATGCTAAAATATAAAATGTGGCTACCAGAAGTGGACCAGGTTAAGAAAGGTAAAATAATCCCAGTCTAGATTTGGCAAAGTCTGCAAAGACTGAGATATGAGAGTCTTGCACCGCTATCTACAGGCCCCAAGGCTCCACCAGGCTTGGGGCTTACCATGCTTTGTGTTTCTGACTGAGTGCAAAATGCTGCTTTCTATCACACGTATCCTGGCTGAGAAACTCTGATGCAGTAGAAACTTTGGGTTTCACACCTGACATTTCTCTGATGGGTTGTGTGTGAGGGGAAGGGGCAATATCTGCAGCAGTGCAAAATGGGAAATGAGAACAAAGAAAAGCTAACAAAAATCTGCATCCATCTTCATGAAACAGTATCTTAGATACACTTCTTGAAAGATGGTTTGGGGCAAAATAATCCAGGAAGTAGGAGAAAATACCCAACTAGGAGGTGTATGGAAGGGTCCCAATGCTATGAGTTACCAGCCTGTCCTTCACAGCACTATACTTGCCCCATTCCTGGGACCCCTGTTTTAGTCTTCCATGAGCTGAGGAAGTCTGAATTTGCATTTAATAGACAAAATCCTGACCTCCCTATGGACAGGGAGCATATCTCCAACAGTTTTTCCCAATTTCACATGGAAAACTGACAGGTTTGCCAGATTTTTCCATCTAGTGTGTGCACGCATGGTTGACAAAGGGACTTTAAAATAATAAGCTGCTTCTGCTAGCACTGTATACATTCCCTGATTTCCTACCTTCTCCACAGATAGAAGATGCATGCCCACACTCCAACCTCTTCCTGAATCCTACTTCAGGATGTTGAGCTGTTGTGTTTGGTCAGACTTTGCACAAACTAATGGCTGCATTGTAGAGAAGCACAGAAATTGTACCTTCCTCCAAAATGCACTTCTTCCCAGGAGGATACAGTATGTCTGCTTCAAACATGTCTTCATCTTTGAGCTCCTGTGCACAGGATTTGTTCAGTGTTTAAGGCATGGCTATCTTTGTCAATAATAATACTTAATATTTCACCTGTGACTGCTCGTCTCTTTCATCCTTGTCACAGAACCACAGAACAGCCCAGTCTGGAAGGAACCTCAAAAGACCATCAGGTCTGACCTTTTGTGGGAAAAAGGAGCCTAGATGAAACTATCTAGCACCCTGTCCAGTTGTGTTTTGAAAGCCTGCAGTGCTGGGGACTTGACCATGTCCCTGTGGAGGTTGTTCCATTGCGGGGCTGTTCTCACTGTAAAAAAATATCTTCCTTGTGTAAAGATGAATCCCTGCATTAATTTATGTACCTACATTTTCTGTACACAGAGACAACTGAACATACAGCTGTCCCACCACAGCATCTGGCAAAGTGCTGACAATAAATGCTATCCAGCATCCTCAGTGGCACCCTTTGCTGACCAGCAGCATGGAAATGGAGAGACAGAAAACACCAGTGGTTGGGGCTACATCTACAGTCCCCATCACCATCACACTTTCCTGTTTTTTGGGGTGGCTGACACCTTTTGGCCTTCTCTTCCAACTCATGCCTTTGCCTCCTCAAGCCAGCTTGACTGAGGATGAATGATAACAAAGCAAAACAAACTGAAGAGAAAATGAGACGTGGGCAGAAGCAAGCCATCAGTACTTGGGTACACATTAGACTCTGGCCCAGGTTAGCACTTGGTGTCATTCTCTGCCCGCTGCGAGCAGCACAGCGAAACGAGTTTGCTGATCTCTGGCCAGCTGACCTGGCCACCCTCAAATAGCCTCTGGCTGACATCTCTGCAGCAGAAATCAACACTAATGCAAACTTAGGAGACCAGGGCTGTTTTTCAACTGACACATGCAAACCAAAGGTGTTTGGATATACCCTTGTTTCAAACGCACGTCTGTTGTTGTTTTAAAGGATATCCTCCAAAGATGGCACGCGTGAGCTGCTTTCAGAAAAGAAAAGGAATTGCTTGAGCCTAGGGCAGCTTATCCACATCCATTTGAATCCCTCACCTCAAAAGGTTTTTAAGGGAAAATGGACTTCGTCACTGATCTAATGATGACTGCAGGAGAGAGAAAATGTTTTTTTATTTCCCCTGCCCCCCCAAGAGACAAAAGTAAGCCATTTATCTATAAAAAAAAAAAAACATTTTAGACAAAAACAGGAAGTCATTAAGTGCCAATGGTCAGGATTCCAACTGATTTCTAAATTCATAAAGATATGTGAAGCTAATCTCTGAATAAAGGCCCGGCTGTTGCCAAAGCAATTTGAGTATTTATCTCTGTGTAAAGACAAACAGTAGTCCCCATGGAGTTTCTTTGTTGCCAAAAACCTGACACACAGAGGAAACCTCAGTGTCTTTTTCAGCTTTCAGCCGTTCTACAAGAGCCTTTATGCTTTACTGCAGACAGAAATGCTCAGGCAGTCCCAAACCGGTGGTGGTAGCTTGGCTGGAACAGGAGCACCAAAGTCCCGCTGATCAGAGGCTCATGAGGCTCATGGTGATGGTGTCCCTGTGTCACAGTGACACAGCAGAAAGAAACACATGCAACAGAGCTATGGGGAAAATTAGGAGCAAGAAATCACCTTTCAGTCCACACCTGGCATCCCACTTGTCCCACCTCGCTGAAATTCAGCCTCCTCTTTACTGGCAGTGGTTGCTCATGGTCATGAGACTTGACACACCGGGTGGGGGACAGACGCGTCCCAGAGGCAAGAGGAATTTCTGAGGCCCTCAGTCCCTGGCGTGGTGCAGCTGGGGGTGGCAAGCAGTGGCCCTGTGGTGACTCTGAGCTGATGGGCCTGAAGACATGCAAAACACCCTTCACGTGCACCTGTGTCTCCATGGACAATGCCAAGAACCCCATCCCTTCTGTCAACATCAGCCGTGAGGGAGCCCTGTGGGTCAGCAGAGAGTGGGCAACCCCAAAGTCCTCGTGGTGGCCACGCTAACAGGGCCACCCCCACATGAAGGCTCATGGCCAGAGGTCACCTCAGGCAGGAGCGGGACGGCTGGCACCCCACAGGCAGCTCACAAGCCGGGCTCTGTTCTGCCTGCACCTCCAAGGTATATTTAGCATGCCTGGGACCTGGGCGTTTCTTCGCTCCTGTAACTACCTGCAGGTTTTAAGCACAGAAAAATCTTTCATGGCGGTGTTGAAAAAAACCCACTGTTTTCCCTGCTTTTCTTTTGGGAATCCGTAAACCCCCTGCGTACTCTGGCACTTTCCCGGGGACCGTCACAATGCCACACTTAAGCTATACACTTTGTTTAGCAGATTTCAAGCAACATTGGTGCATGAGATTGTTTAATTGTATTTTCCTTTGTTGTCAGGGACATTAAGCGTTGCTGGTATTATCTTTGGATAAGCTCCAGTTGCAACACAAGTTTCCAAATGAAGCATGGGTGGATGCAACTTAATGTGTAAAGGCCTGCTTTGATTCTTACGTAAGATGAAACTAGTAATATTAGAAGGAACATATTACCCTCTATCTGCTTCCTTAATAGGAATAAAAACAGCTTCTCCCATGCTCGTACCAGACTGTGAACAGGACAAAGTGCTACAAAAGGGTAGAGACACTTGAAATGGCAGCACTGTACACTCAACTGCAAGAAATCTGTGTGTGCTTTTATTTGATAGAGCCCTAGTGGAATTTATCCAATGATAGCTAGCTGGTAAGGTGTGGTGGACATCCCTTGAGCCAACTGTGTTAAGTCCAGCTACACAAAACACAGATTTTAGAGCAGAATCAACTCTGACGTCTGTGCCTCCCTGGCAAAGCAAACAGCAGAGCTCCAGATTGAGAGGCACAACAGGGAAGGAGCTCTCGTGGTTAAGGGGACTCCAGAATATGTCTTCCTGGACAATCAGATGGTCTTCTGTATTTGTTGGGAAAGCCTCCTTCCCAAGCAGACCTTCTACTCCTGATCTAAACGTTAACAAAATAAAATACTGCCTGAAAGCAGCAACAGCCTGGGATAGCCCATGCACGCAAGTCCCCCGTACACGCTGCAGGTCAAGCAGCTCTCACATGGAGAAAGAGGGTGTCCAGGCCCAAAGGACGTTGCTCCTGCTATCACCCGACTACCGAAACATCTACAAAGAGCAATGATAGAGCAGAGGCAGGATAAAGCCCTAGGACAGCAGACAGGCATGGCACAGCACTTCACAAGAGAACCACCAAGTGATTAACCACCCTGATTTTGTTTGTGGTATGTATATACCGACAGCTTATCAGAGAGGTAAGTTCCAGGTTTCAGCACTTAATTCTACATGTACTCATTTAAACTTGTCTAGATGAGGCTGATAGGCAGAAAACACAGCTTCTAGCTCGTCTTTCTACTCTGCAGACGAGACAAGATTTAAAGGGAAGCAACTACCTCTTGGCTCTCACAGATGCCTCTGGTTTCCCTTGGAATACCTAATGTTCACTGTTTGGATAAGATCACCTTACACTGTAACTTAAGTCTTAGATGTCAGGAAGAATCAAAGGCAAGTGCTTTATCAACTTCAATGAAGCCAGTCTGCGGATTCATTAAAATATTATCATGCAGAAAGAAGCATTGCAAAAGTGTACAGTAGGCACTTTTTTTTCCCCTGTCAGAAGGGTGTTTGCCATCCTGCAGCATATCATTTCACTGTGGTAAAAAACAGTATTTCCCGTACTTAAAATGGGAGATACAGTGAACGAGCCTGGAAATGTTTCACTGGTGTTGGTGAATACATCTGAATGCCAGTGGCAGCTTCTCTGTAATTTCCCTTGTGCATGCCGTCACTGAATCGATTTTGATTAAAACTTTTCAGGCAAACACAGAAGACTGCATTGATAAAATTTAGCCTTTACTTGAGAATAACATTGCCAAACAAGGCTTTATACCAAAAAAAAAAAAAAAAAAAGGTACATCTTCAGCTGGTCCCTTCTCTCAGCTGTTGAAAGTGCTGGAATACAGTTACTGGGGAAGTGATGCTCTGCACAGTTCTGCATTATGTCCTCAGTCCAGCGTGAGCAGGTAAAAATCAAAGCAAGGGAGAAATTCAGAATGCATGAGACACCCCTCATCCCTGTGAAGGAGGCAACCCCAGTTTTATCCCCCATAAAGGTAGCCACTAAAACTGCTTCTGGGTTAGGCCAGCGATGAGCCTTTTGAGTGAGTTTCCCACAGTCACACATTTACCACCGATGGGAGTTTGACTCGGCACACCGGATAATTCCTTATGTCCCAGCTGCTTTTCGGGAGCAGTGCTCTACCTCTGGCAGTGTGCTCTCCAGGTCTAAGTTTAACCCCTGGTAAGCAAAGCATGGGACCTAGAAGTGTCCAACAATAGTGCTTGCCTTTCAGCTACTGTGTTACCACCACATCCTGCGTCACTGTGGCTCAAAGATTTCTATATAAATAGCTTCTGAAACCACAAAAAAAGAGCACTATCATACCACATCGAAGGTTGCTCAATCTGCATGTTTCTGAGGATGCGTCTCCTTTAACCTCTGGCACATTGCTTGTGCCAGTGTCCTCATAATGGGCTAGATTTGGGCTATGTTAAAAGAAATAACAACAACGAAAAAAATAGTGCAAGGTCTTCTCTTTCGGTTCACTTACTCCCACCTACTCAGGAAAGAGCAATTCTATTGCGGCAGAACGCTGAAACACTTCCAATGGCAGAACCAGGCTGGTCCCCAGCCACCTCTGTCCCTCTCGGGCATGCCTGTGAGAAGTGACAAATAAAGATCACTTCGATCCAGCCCCTATCTACCCAGCAAGGAAGGAAGAAGTGTTAACATCACTACTTTCTCTGCAGAGAGTTTCGCTGTGTCCTGACTGTAGCTGGGTTTGTTCTGGGTGATGCTGCTGCTGCTGCTGGGCACAGGGGAGCCATCTCTGCCTCCCCCAGACACTTGGCCTCCCTAATGACCCTACCAGAGATGATGTTAATTATTTTTCACGGCCACCTGTCTTCAGAGCAGGGTGGATACCGGTTTCTCCCAGCAGCACAGAGCTCCTCGTGGCTCCCCAGGAGCACTCAGAGAAGCGTGCTGCTCCCACCGGGCAGGAGTTTGGGAATGTGTCCTTCCTCGCACCCTCCCCAGCCAGGGACCTCAGTCCTCACGGAGCACAAGACGTAGGTGAGGGTAAGTGTAAAACCTTTGCTGGTTGAGAACAAAACCATCCAGATGTTTTCAAAACACAAAACGCATTTTAAACAATTCTCTGAGATGCGAACTAGAGCTGATCTGGTAATACTTCACATAGCTACTATATATAGTAGGATGGTACTTTACGTTTTAAAATAACCAGTAACACCAGTTTGATCAGATGTGTCAGACCAGCTGTGTACCAGGCAGGCCACACCATTGGGTGCCAGAGGCAGAAGACACCCATGAAAGCATTTGCTACACACTTGGAAAGGCAGAGACTGAACGCTAAGAATGACAAAAGAGTGGCATCCGAAAAGCAAGCCTAATTTGTTTTGCATGCTCGGGATGGCGCTTGGATCCTTCTGATCCCTCCTACCAATCCTGCATGCTGTGCCAACTGGCCACATCTGCACAACGTGCTGCTCTGATCGCTCAGCAAGAAGAGGTTCTAGATATGGGATCTGGACATCTGTTCAGGGAAAGGGGACAGTGCATAAGCAGGGATACACCCATCAAAGACATCATAACTCCTCTGGCTTCCAGAAGCAGTTGTAAAAAACAAATGGTCACAAGAGGTACAGCTTCACTGAAAGCAGCCCCCTAAAGGAAAAACAAAAGGTCCCTTTGGGCTCTCTGGTGCTCTTCACACAAGAAGTTTCTGCAAGGTTATCAGTCTTCAAAAGAAGGTCTTGGTATGCATCCTTCCACTTGAAACAACACCGTGTTGTAATCGTGGATGCAGGTTGCAAAACGGAAGACCTAACTAGTGTACATCTGCTGTTATTCCCTGGTGAAAGCGCAAGTGAAGGACCAGCACTGCTACCGAACCATAAATGCAATGTCCAGCTGGATTACTTTCAGCTGCTGCAGCTGCCTGCAGCTCAGCCACCGGGCTGACGAGGCAGCAAAGTTATGGAGATGCAGAAAAGTTGGAACAGAGCCACTGGGATTTAAAAAGACACCTCCTCAGGTTCCTGCTGCCAGCTCACAGATTGCTCCAAGCTGAAAACCTACAGCACCCAGAAGACAGGCTGTGCTCACAGGCACTGCAGTGACAGCACGTGTCCGAGAGATCGAATCTGGGTACACAGGAACTTTTATTTTATTTTAGTACTACAGCAGCAACACTGAGCATTCCTCCTACAGCACAGACTCAAAACAGTGCCTGCAGGACCATTCAAATGTTTTAATTTGGCAGTGCTCACAGTTAAGTCTGGTTATTTTGGGGTGGACATACTGATGTATGAGTTTGGAATTTTTCTGCAGTTGTTTTTGAGCAGATATCTGTGGGCTTGCACCTAAAGCAAAGGGAAAGCAGCAGGAGATAAATGGAGACCTTCGAGGCAAAAGGCACTCTGCTCAGGATTTTTCTTTTTCAAAAAAAAAAAAAAAAAGCAATTAGTACAATGTAAGCAAACTGCTTGCAAAATCCATCTACTCAGCAAAGTAATTGCTTCCAAGAAGTACTCCTGGTGCTCTATGTGAAATACACAGTTTTTTGTTTTTTTTTTTTTTTAAACTTGAGATAAGAACAAAAACCCAAACATGCTAAAGGAAGTCAATCAGAGCTGACCTCATTTTCTTTTTAAATGTGTTACAATGAAAGAAATATTGCAGTAACATTGACAAAAATACCCGTGCAGGGGAGGTGTAAGCAGGGGAGCCCTGATGCACCCTCAGATAAGCCTTTGGTGGATGTCAATGAGAACTTCTGGTGATCCTAGCTGGCTTCTTACCATTTCTCTGCTCAGCTCAGAGCTGCAGGCATAGCAAAACCAGAGATGAGTGCAGAAGGAAGAAAGGCCATGTCAGCTCTGTGGGAAGAGCCCATGGCCCCAGCTGCTTCTCCTCAGAAGGCAGGCTTTGTAGCCTGGGGATGGATCACAGCTGTGCCTCACATAGTAAGTCCCAAACCAAGCAGCACAACAGGCTGCTGGGCTCTTGCTAGCTGTTGTGCAAGCTACATGCAGGGAAGAGTAGGGCACATCATCTTCTGTCTCAGGTACCTTCTTGGAGAGGCAGGCAGTGAGGGATGCAGCTGCCTTCTCCAAAATCACTCAGCTTGGTCAGCTGGTGGCACCACAAGTGTATTGACTGATGCTAAAGTGTTCTGTCTCTGCTGTCCTGTTGTTTGAACCCTGACACGTAACTGCGTCCATTGCTGCTTGATGACAACAGGGGGCTACGAGCAGGGCAATGCCTGGGCAAGCGTTCACGACCAACTGACGGCGAGTTTGACAATCCCATGGTATTTCAAACACTTTCCTGAAAACACCCACTGGTGTTGTTTATCCCTGACTGCACTCCTTCCTCAAATGATACTTACCCGGCAAGATGCAGGTGAATGTCACCAGCTTATGCCTGAGTGCTCTGCAAAGCCCTTGGTGCTGGCTGCTGGTGTTGGACTTGGTGCTTCAGCACATGGGTGCTGGCCATGGTGCAGCTGCCCTCCTTCTACACTGACCCCTGTTTGCAAAAACAGGGCTGTACCTACCTAGTGAAGGACATGGGAGAGAATAGAGAGGTTCAGGAGCACCACTATGACTTCTGTGCACCCTCCCAAAGACAGGAAGTCTTGGCCCCAGCAAGTCACAAACAGTATTGCTCAGACAGTGCTGGTTTTTGTTCTCTTCCCAGTTGGTCAGGGAAATTCCCTCGAGACTAAAGTCTGCTGCTGTTGGACTCTGGTGTTTACAGTCTATACATTACTGGAATTGCCTATTTATCACACTTATAAAAGAGAAAAAGAAAGGGAAAAAAAAAGAAAAGTGTCTCTGATGCACAGCCTGGATGTTCCTCATCTCCTTCTTACTCTGCACCACAGAATAATGCCTGTGTTCATCAGGGTCAATTTGGGAAGGACTTTGAGGTTGACAGAAGAAAGTTTAGTTCAGTTATAGCCATCAAAGCTGCTGCTAGAAGCAGGTCTGTGCTTCAAAGCTGCTGCAATCCAGGCATTCTGAGTGGGAAATGCAGTAATTCACAGTAGATGGAGCAGGGCACAGTAAGAACTAACATATCAAGCAGCAAGGGAATGAGTTTGTCCACAAAATACAGTACACTACACCCTGTCAGGAGGCTTGAGAGCAGGTAAGGGAATGGCAGAGTGCACTGGCACCTGCAGGAGCTCTGCACATCACTGCACCAGACGCATGCAAACATTTGCAAATGCAATTTAAAGCTGAAGATTTTCCTCAGAAAAGTTCTGTGGAAAAATGTGCAAAACATGGAAAGAGACAACTCCAGAAGTTATTTACAACAGAAGGGGGCAACAGGTGACCTGATGCCTCTCTGTCCTTCTTCCCAGCCATACAGCCATACTCTCCGAATTTTGTGATACGTTGGCAGGCTGTCCCATTAAGCCAGCACCACCAGACCACGAGCTGTCTCCTTCCTGTGCTGAATAATCACTAGACACTTGCTGACAAAACCATTCCTTGCCACAATGCTTAGGCTATTCTTTTTTTTTTTTTTTTGGGGGGGGTGGTTGGGAGGGGGGAGGGGGAGCATTTGTAACTAAAGCGATCTGCAACATGCTAAGCAGGGAGCAGGGAAGGAGTGCAAATTGAGGAATGGTCCTTACATCTCTCTGTGGCTTATTTAGCACAGCATAGCTTTTCAAAAGCATGTTATTTAATACAGTGCTGGAAACTGTTTAAGCCACTGCCACAACTGTGTTTGTGCTGGCTGGCTTCAAGGATGTCTAAATGTTTTCTTGTTGTGTTTTGTTTTGCAGGGTGGTGAAAGCAAAAGCACCTGAGCATCTCCATGTGGAGGGAAGTGCCGTGGCTGTCTGGGAGACGTTGCTGGGAGATGGATCAGGAGAAGGAGCCAGGGCTCCTCTGCTTTTGGCCTTCTCGGCGAGAAGGGCCAGGCAGGGCCCAGCAGGCCGCCAGGCACCAGAGGGGTCGCGCACACACTCCATGAGGCCTGCTGGCACCCAAAACACCTCACCCATGGCAGTTCTCAAGCAGTGGGACAACTGGGGAGGCAGCTGCTTCCAGTACGTGATGAAGGCACACTGATCAGCTCCGGAGAGCTCGTGAGCTCCAGGCAAAGCCTGGGGCGAGAGCTGAGGGCGAACGTGCAGCAGCAGCCACAGCAATGGGGGCATCCTCACAGTCCTCATACATGCGCCTCGGTCTCAAAGGATGGAAATAATCCATCGATGGAAGTAATCCAGCACAAGTCCCCTCCACCTACACCGCAGGACGATTCATCTGTGAAGCGAGTTAGCAAATGATTAACTGTTTTCGGATGTTTCCGTTACTGATATCTCTCATGCTGGTTCAGGAAGTTTCTGAACCTATCTCTAGCCTAGAAGCTCTTCTCTAACAGCTCTTTAAAATGCTGGCAATGTGCCTGACTTTTCCAATCACTTTGTGTTTCTTTTTTTTTTCCCCTAGGGCATTGGAGATAGAGGTGTTTAAACAATGAAAACATACTTTCAAGTATGCAGGCTTTTTTTCTTCCTCCTTTTTTTTTTTTTTTTTGGTTAAAAAAGTGGTCTGTCCATGTCACAGAAGTGGAGGAGATAGTTTCAAGATGTGGTGACATACATCTCTTATTACAACAGATTTGCAAAGCACATGCAGAGGTCCACTATACCGCTATTGCAAAATGCTGCCTGCAAAATCATACATTCAGCCTTGTAAGCAATACTAGTACTTTTTCTACACATAGCACTAACTGCTTTCTTAAAAACAAACAAAAAACCTCTCTAAAGCAGTATCAGAAGCCTTCTGCTTGTGCATATATATATATTGATTTCAGCTTTCTTACATGAAAGTTAAAAGATACTCAATAAAATTGTTACATACAGCATACATTTCTCTTTCCTGTTTGTAAGCAACAGCAGCAGGAAGAGGCAGTGAACTTAAACTTCAGATGAAAAGCAGGGTGTCAGAGCTTCTCTAATAAAACTTTTGGCAACATTTTATTTAGTCCTTTTTTAATTTTTTTGGGAGACTTCCACTCAGCAATGAAATATGCAATGGAGACATCCCTTAGCTGACCCCTTGCAGGATCTGCTCTGCTGTACAAGTCACAGGTAACTTCATGGTCAGGTTTTATTATCTGGTTCATGTCCCTACTTTGGATGGAGAAGGGCACATCTGCAGCTTGAGGCACTGTCGCAAATGCCGTGCCCTAGACCACCAGTCAGTTTGTGCCTGGACATCCCTCCCAAAGAAAAATACCCAAACAGGCAGAACTGCTTTCTGCATCAACCCACCCCAGCCCTGCCTGGTGTCCCTGCAGTGAGCATTACAGCCTGGCCGCTGTTTAGGTGGACCCAGACGGGGTCCAACCAGTGGTCCCCAGGCAAATATATCTAAATACAGATGTTCTGAGCAAATGCCCACCTACCCACCAGCCTGGCAGGCAAGATTTAAAAAAAAAAAAAAAAAAGTACAATTTTCAAAAGTAATGTGAGGTTTTAAAATATATATATATATTAACAACTCTGAAAGTGTCTCGGGCATTCAGAATTTATTCTGAAAGTAAACAACTTGCAGGTGGACTGAAGTGCATGAAACATGTAATTTCAGCAAAAAAAATAAAAACAAACCCAAAGAATTTCAAAATTAGAAACAAACAAACAAAAACAGAAAAAGCACACTGAATAAACAGTTCCCTGTTAATAAAATGCCATTTGCTTGTGAAATTAGAATTCATATCCATAAAAGAAATGTAAAAGATTATATTCTCAATGCACATTCCTGACAATAGTTTGATTAGATCCACTCATTGTTTAAATAAGTCTGTTTTTAATGCCCACTGAATAAAACATGGGATTGGATACCACAGGCAGTGTAAGACACAAGAAATGCTTCTTCTGTTTCACAATCTAGTTCCAAAGATGAGTGGAAAAAAAATGTCCTTCTTCCAGGACTAAAGCTCTATATTCTGGATATGAACACTATCAGGATGGTGGCTACATATTGTTTTAGGGAAATAGGCCTTAAATTGCTTTTCTCTGCCACGCCAGGAGCCTGAAGCACCCGGCAGCATCCTCCTACAGCTTGCGCCCCGACTCCCATTGCAGCAGCTGAGCTGGCTCTGAAAGGTGTTGACCTTCCTTGCCAAGTGAATGTGAGCAGAAAGGTAAAGCCACAGATAAAAAAAGGGAGTGGAGAGACAGGAACAGAGGGGAGGGGAGAAGGGGTTGGGTGAAGAATGCCCCCAGAATTTAAAAAAAGGAAAACATCATGGGGAACGGTGCAAAGCACTAATGTATTCTTTGCCGTGCACTTAAAAGTTGCATTTCTTGAGTGCATACAGTATTGTACACACCTCACATGCTTCTTTGGCAGGGCAAGCAAGGCAATGCTGAGCATCCTGAAGCCTCCTGCTACTCAGAACCAGCACATAGCGGGACACGGTGCGTGGGGCATGCGGGCTTCAATGCACTGCATGCCGGAGTGCTCTCCTCATCTCAAGAATGCTACATTAGTTATTTCTGGCTAATTAGCTCGCTTTATTGGTTTATTTAAACTGACCCCTCCTCGCTTTGCCTTGCTCTACCTTGAAAGAAGCCAAAACGTTCTGCTTTTTAGGAAAATGGTGCCATGAGGCAGGCAGAGCAGGGACAGGCAGGGGGATGTTGAGGGGCTGCAAGGTCGTGGCAGGAGGTGCTGGGGGCTCACTGCTGGGATGGGAGCCCCTGCTGAGACCTGGGAAGGCCAAAGCCAGCCACCTGCATGCCTTCAGCACCTGGTCTGCGGCTCTGGGAGGGCAGGCTTCTTCAGCAGAGGTCGCAGGACGACCCCGGCGTGGCCGAGAACTGCCCCCACCTTCACATCTCAGATGCCTGCATCCTGGCACCAGAACAAAGGCAGAGCGAGTGAAAAGCCAGCTCGATGCACTCCTGCTCCATTCACCTTGTTACGTAACAAGCACCTGCATCGACTTGACGATGAAAAAACTGTCACCTCTTCAAGAAACGATGAACGCATTCCACTGCTGTATACTACAAAAGATACTTCCAAAAGAATGTTTTGTTGAAATAAATGAATGGGGAAATCACGCAAGTTCCAGAAACTATGCCAAGCATTGTAAGAAACATTGATTTATTCTGTATTTCACAACAGAGTCTATCAGCTTCTGTGACCAAGGTACAGGCACTCTTTCACTCTCCCTGTTAAGTTTCATCCACTGTCACTGAACAGAGATACTTCCTTTTCTCTACCATGAACTATATACTGGTCAGCTTCAGAGTAAGAATTTTAGCCATGACAAGTTCTTGGAACATCAGTCTTTGGTTTCCTAAGTGGTGCTTGGTATGACGCAGCATGCTGGGAAAAACAGTAGACATGCTGCAGCTGCATGCTTCAGATTAACCTTATGGGTGGTCAATATCTTAGACAAAACACAACATAAACTAAAGTGCACTCAATTTGCCTATCTTACAAATCTTTCCTTCGTTCTACTGTCAATCTTACAGATTTTTCTAGCCTTCAAGACTTGTGCACTACCCTGTTACATCCATCCTGCACACTAAGATGGGACACCCTTCCAGTAACCCACCAGTATCCACGCGACTCCCAGCAGCGCAACCCACGTTTCACCTGATTTCTGGCAAGCCAGGTTGCCAGAAATCAAAGGCAAACCTCCTTCTGTTTTCAAAACTCATACCTGCAACTGAGGTAACCTAAAAGTTTCATGTGCGGCAAGTGCAGCTAGCAAATGGAGATTGTGGCTTTATTACGGTACATGCTCGGGAGCCTACGGCAGAAGAGTTGCTGACCAAGCAAGCCCTTTGCTATTCTTAATTATATATATAAACACTCACTATAAATAGGCTCAGCTGACAAGTCACATGCTTCAAGTGAAGCTGTAGGTACAAAAATGGAGGCATAGCTCTGAACTATCCCAAATGCAGACCACAACCTCTCTAACTTCTTTACAGGTGAAAAAAAAAAAAAAAAAAGGAAGAGAGAAACTTCTCATTCTCAGGTGGAGCCTGAGACTGAAATACCTGAGGATATCAGCAGGAACACCACATGCTACGTTCACCTCGTACCTTAAGGTAGAAGAACAGCTTCTAGTCTCCTCAAATGCATTCCTCTGCTCCTCCAAGGAGCAGGAAGGGCAAAGTTTTCAAGTTGCAAACTGTTAATGCGTGTCTGAAGAGCTCAAAAGGCAGTCCAAATAAAAACTACAAGAAATATATAGCAGTTTCTTTCGCGTGCAGCAGTATCTAAACAAAAGAGTTGCTGCAGAGGGCAAACTGGATACCATCAGTACAAAACACAGACAGAGGAGAAATTTTTGATTCAGAAACAAAGAACCAATTAGTTTTCTGCATTGCTGTTACTATCAGAAACTGAAAATATGCTAGTGTTATATTGTTATATTCTTTTGCTTGGGCACACACATGACAAAGGCAGGGGATCTCCTGGTTATCACTGACCTTGTCTGCACAGCACAGTCTTTCTAATGGAATAGACTGAAATGCTTGTGCCCACAGCGCCAAAGCCTGAATGTCTGGCTGAGCAAACCAGAAGTGAAGGGTCAGGAGAGAGACACTGGGATTCACTCTCGTGCTCCAAAGTCCCACAAAAACAGCTGCAGTAAGAGGAACCAAGGCAGAAACGACAAGCTGAACGATACAGCACACCCTACCAAAACCTCTGTAACCACATAAATACGTGAAAGAGCACCGTGCCTTAGGGGTGCAAGGCAAGCCTCATTCTGCCTGTGCTGGGCAGTACTGCTGCGCTGGTCAGGCTGTTCTGAGCGCTGGCTGTGCTCTGGGGATGCAGCTATATTAATTTCTCAGACTGGCGCAGCTTTTTTCCATGCCACTCACTGCCTCCAGAGGAGGAACCAGGCCATCATGGTGTGCGCAGCTGACACAACGTGGAACATCAAATACTTGCAGACATGCTTTGCAGGTCTGCCAGCTCAAGACAAACAGCTTTTACATTACAAATTTCTGCTCTGACCTGTGCAAACAGGGATTAGAAACACCCACAGGGTCGCTCTCACACTGCTTCCTACATGGTATGAGCAAAGGGGAGTTGCCATGCCTTTCTATTTGCAGAAAAGACATGGCTTGACTCCTTCAGCCTGTGTCTCGCCCCATTCATGAGGCTTTTCAGAGCCTGGAGGTACGCAACCTCTTTGTGGCCCTTTTCCCAATTAACTGGGAGTAAGGGCTGTTTTCCACATCACTTACAAGCTGACAATTCCTTACTATGCATTGAAAGAAATACATTTCCCCATTAAAAGTTTGTAACCTGGAGGTAGACACCTCATTACTTAAAGTACTTAACCAAATTAATGGCTCTGCTGGCAAATTTTTAAATGCAACCCACCTATATCAAACACAGACCTTGTGGCTGCTGATTAATAGGCACAAGATAGACTTTGTAATAATGTTATTAATCACTCTTCATTTCTCACGCTGCCTGCCAGATGATGAGAGAAATCAAAAGCCTGTTCCTCACCTGTTCACTTTAAATGAAATGAAACTTTTTTTTTTTTTGGTAATTATGTAGAAGCTTTTCCTCACAATTCACGGGAACTAACTGAAATACGTGTGCAATAGCATCTGCACCAAAGGGACTGGCAGGCAACACTGGGTTCCCAGCTGGGCATGCTGCCCTGTTTTGGGGCACCAGTGCAGCAACCATGCTATGTTTGGATGTGTGAGCACAGTTTCCAGTATGTCCTTTCCTCTAATAGAAGCAGGATGCACTTACGGTAGAAAATATGTCATTACATATGTTTACTTTGATAATTAATAACCAACTTAAAAAAATACATGTCACTCAAGCAATCCAGTTACACATCTAAAACCACTTAATACCTTCTTTTAAAAAAACTTCCTTCAGTTTTCCTTTTATGAACTACGATTTTCATTTTTATTTTGTTTAATGGAAGAGAGCATCAGCTATTCTATAAATATGCAATAGATTTACACCCCTTTTTTTTTTTTTCTTTTTTTTCCTATCTACACACACTGCTTCTTCTGGGAAAAATTCAACTTTATGTTACTCGTTGTAATTCTAGAAAAGTAAAAACTGGGCACTTAAAAGTGACTTCAAACAAAGGCAGAAGAGAATTATCAATTCCATATGTAGAAACAACTTCTTCCTGGGGTTATAGCAATACCAGAAAATGGGAAACAGCTCCCCAAACCACTTTTAGGTGAACATGGAAGGTACTGAGTCCAGGGTCAGAGGAAACAATTTCCATGAAAAGAAGATAAAGGCAGTAGCTTGGCAGCTTTTCCTGCTTTAACAGCTAAATTCTCGCCCTTTTCTTTAGGAGACAACTTCCTCTTTCACAAAGGAAAACATTTCAAAAATCTTAACTGTCCCTGCACATCTACAGCTATATTTTCAATTTCATACTAAGATGCCAAGTCATTTGTTAGAGCAGAAAGCCCCAGATACCTCTTAGTCCAACACAATGAAAAACAATAGATGTGCTCCTTCTCGCTTCCCTCACAAACTTATTTGAAGCATGGTTTTGTTTGTCTGCTAATTTTAAATAACCTCCCAGGCTTTTAGCACCAATGTGAAGACATTATTGCTTCAGCCCCCTGCATCACGTAGTGCTGCTTTCTGAGCAACAGCCTGCAGCAGCAAGCTCTGTCACTGATGGTGGTTCCCTGAGCCCTAGTTCCTCGTCAGTGAGCAGATTCACACAACAGACAATGTTGAGGGCAGAAAAAACAAGCAAACAAACAAAAAAACACTTTAGACTTAGCAAATGATGTCATTGCTTCTGAAGCCCTGTGACCTTCCATACCAGCTCAGAGTCCTTTTATCTGCTCTCCAGGTTTTCCTCCGAGCTCATACGGATCATGCTTTTTGACCTTTCTCACCAGGCCAAGGACTTCAAATAAACAAGAGAGTAAATTCTAAAGGAAGCCGAGTTCCCAAAGGGTTCACACGTTTGGACAGAGCAGCTATGGGGAGCAAGGAGAAAGAGGAAGGAGAAAAAAATGCCTAGACTCAGGCAGCCACTGAACTCGCCACCAGCCTGGCCACAGCCACCAGCCATGACGCAGCAGTAAACTTCCAACTTTAAGGACGTGCATCAAGTGTGCAAGTGCGTGACAAAGCTTTATTCACAGAAGGTTGAAAACAAAATTAAAAGGAAAAAAAAAGACCTTTGTCTGAAAGAAAAAAAGTCCATGTGTGGTCAGTGACGGTGCCCACAGCTGTATGAAATAGGAAGCTGTCCCGCTAATGACGCGAGAACGAGAAGTACTCAAATTACAATTTTCATTCACATATTCCTCTTCAAAATGCATGCACTGAAAGAAAACAGTCAAACAAACAAACAAAAAAAATAACTAGGCATTCTCCTTTAACACATTTCTCATGTTGAGACTGCAAGCAGGGAAGCACAAAGGCTGCTGTTCGAGGGCTGCAGTCACTACCCCACCAATCAGAACGAGGGCAGATGATGCATCTCAGATGTCTCCACAAGCATTTCTACTGGAAGTAATTTTCTATTTTGACATTGAGAGCGATAATTTCATTAAAACTACAGAAGCAGGAATAATCTCAGACTGAAAATTATATTTTTCTATTTTCACGGACACCCTCAGATAAACAGAGGACTCGGGCTACTTGCTCCTGCTGCCCAAGTGAGATGAAACACACCGCCAGCAGCACCCTTCTCCTCTCCCACAAAACAGCCTCTTGTTCAAAATGTTTTCCACTGTGGCAAACAAATGATCGTTCAGTGCTTCACTGAACACAGTTTTGCAATGTGACAAGTTAACAGCAGGCTTTTTTGTTCACAGTTTCTCAAGCCGAGGTCTATCTGTAAATTTGGCTTTGACTTTTTGGCTTAGCCCTTCAGTGGTTTCCAGTGATACTCAAATGGCATCTCAAAGATGAAAACACCCAAGCCAGTGCTGGACATGCATGTTACTCCAGATCTTCCCACACTGCAAAATGCTGTATTTTAACAGTCACCAAGGATGTATCAATTTTAGCTGGCAATGCAATAAATTCAATTGGGAGAGTCAGAGAAGAAATTAAGCAAAACATTTAGAAGCAAACTCTCCACGCAACTATGTGCTTTCCAGAAGATAAAAATGTTACCTTTCAAGCAGCCATTTTGCAAAAGCATTACTGTTAACCCTTCTAAAGGATAGAATCCCATCTTCTGTTCCAAAATATTCAGCTGAGAAAGTCTAAGATCAGCAGGTCTTCTTAGCCATGTGCTGAAATTTTACATGCATGTTTTCTTGCACACACAGATTGCTAAATTTTTTCTTGTTAACTATTTCTACCCTGGGCCTTCAGCTTTTTTCAAAGTTTGCTGAGAGTTCTAGGTTAGAATGAACATGCCATAAATGAGTGTCCATCTCAGCTACTTCAGAGTAGCCCAGGTAGACGAGTACATTCATGGCTGTTGCATTGGTAGGTGGAATTAGGAATTAGGAGACTGAGATATGGCACTAATTCATTTTGTTTTTGTGTGCATTTTCACTAAGTGAATTTAACTGTACAGAAAGCAGTTTGTTAGTTCACCTGCACCCAATCTAAAAGGTTGTCTTCTGTTGCTTGGGGGTAGGGGTGTGTTTTTCAAATGCGCAAAGAAAGAAAAAAAATCAAATAAAATTCACAAAGAAAGATAAAAGTCAATTCCCTTGGCCTTGTTGAGAATAAAACCTATTTTTGAAATCCATTTTTGTGAACCTTTTGGAAACAAGAAACCACCTATGCAAACAATTACAAGAGTCGTTCGTTTATTTATTTATTTATTTAAATTAAAAACTGAACATGAGTGTAAATATTGAACTACTCAGGTTTATCTTTCTCTGGCCATTCTTGGAGGAACCCCTAGAGTTTGCCCTTTAAATTTATTTCTTCCCTGAAAGGTAATAAATTATAGTGAAGTCAGGGGAAAGACTTTTATTAAACAAGGCCTCATTTCCATCATATGTAAAGAAATGGATTTACTATAGCAATTTTCCCCCTTCAAAAATGAAATAAAATGATACCACATTCCTGCCTTGGTAAATGATGGAAGTTCCTCAAAGCAGTTTCAAAAGATCCCGAACGAAAATAAATAATGCTTATTCTTAACTGAAGGGGGAAAGATGGGGGAAACTTCCAAATGGATTCCCAAGGGTGAAGTGATGAATTACACAGGGATACCTGGAATACTTTAGAGAAAAGACTGTTACCAAGGACATATCAGCTTTAGCTGAGGATGCAATAAATTTAATTGGGAGAGTCAGTGAAGAAATTAAGCAAAACATCTAGAACCAAACCCCCAACACACCCAAACAGGCTCTGGGTTCAGAGAAAGAGCTGTCTGGATTCGGAGCAACAGAAACTTCTGTTTCAGCAGCAAGAGCTTGCTCAGGCTTGTTTTGAAAAAGGAAGCTACTGATGAGGTTTATGACGTAAACTACCCACACTGTTATTTTCACATGCCACATTTCCTTATTCTTTATTTTCTTGCAAAATCCTCACCTGCCAGGCAGCAATGAGACAGGATTTGTTTTGGGGCTACACTGCCAAATTTGATAAGATCAACTGTAATTCATTTTCTGGAGTATAAACAATAGTAAAAATGACCAGTGAGTGAGATTTAGAGAGATCAGTAAGTGTCACAGAGCACACATGTTATTGCTTTTACTAGAAGAGTACGAAAAGCAAGCAAGAAAAATACATCCATCCAAGTCCAAAGTGTTTTAAACTTAAGACACACTCCAATTACTTCGTAACTATGTATGCACTGCAGCTTACATCTTTAGCAAGATTTCATGCTTCCATTTCTTCAATTGAAAGCAGAAACCCATTTTTCAAAAAATAGTTATTCATGAAAATTATTAATCCTTTTATAAAATAGTGCAATATCTAGCTAATGCAGTAAGAAACGTATATCAAGAATATATATATCATATATATTCATATATAAGAATTTGGACACTTGTATGAATATAAAAATTACTAGTCCACTCTTGTTAGGGATAACAGACATTGTGAAAATTCCATTTTTACTGGTATTAAAACAGACTGATTTCACAGTTACATACTCTAACAAATATAAACAATACTCTGAAGACTTCTGTTTTCATTCACCTATGTACAAGCTGAAGGTACACAGATTTTTTTTTTTTAAACTCAGTATCAAAATGTTATTAAGACAGAAAAGAAAAAAAAAGTAACACATGATAAGCATTAGCAGCCCTGGCAACCATCCCCACCCCAAACTGTACGTGTTCTCTATTTTTGTCAAAGGAATCTTCAGAGGAGCAATCACACCTGCTCATAAGGACTTCCATCGAGAAAAGAGAAAGCAACCCAAGCCATCAAAAATCTTACAGGGTGAGGTATGTTGTATGAAAATCTTGTATTTTAATGAAGATTTCTTCATGCAAATATTTGATGATACAGCTTGAAATTATTGCAGTCATGCTGCAGCTCTGAAAGCACTCATTATAAACCTTCCCCTCCTCCACACTGCTCATACAATGGTAATAACAATTAATCGTATAAACTCCACGAGGAGCGCTCCATTTAGACTACGGTCATCAGCCACTATTTCCCAGTTTACTTGACCGTGGGTTAAATTCACAGTTTATGCACTTTTAAAATATACTTATCTGAAAACACTGGGACTGCACATAACTGCACCCTGTGTGTTAGAACAGAAAGTCATTGATGCTCGGGCTCGTATTGCCAGCGCCAGTCCCAGAGTTTATTGCCCTGTTTTTCCGTCCGGACTAAATCAATACACAAGCGACATTACTGTGATGCAGGGGTCAGGCAGGGTTGGTGACTCTGAATGAGCCCCCCGTGCTGGCCACAGGGTAACCCGGTATTTATGGCTTCACATCCCCCCACTTCCAGGGAAGATGTGAAATGTGCCACCCTCAGCCTAACGCCAGCCGGATCTCACTCCCTGGCTCAGCTCTACGTGGAAAATGCAATCTTGTTAAGGGAAAAACATCTGGATGCTACTGTCAGGGCCACCACTACCTTGCGGATGGATGTCTCCAAATGAAGATGACATGTTTATTTACAGTCATCTCAGGGAAAACACTGCTGAAGAACTTGTCTCTCTTCATGCCAGCAGGACTCCTTAGGGAGAAGGCGATGAGGTGAAGCTGTCACCCTCTAGCCCCAGGGCTCAGAGTTAAACCCCCATCCTCTCTGAAAGATCCTCGTATCAGCTGCACTGTGCTACCAGAGCTGATGTTTGCTTTGGACCACGAGAGTAACTTTCCATGGCAGGGAAGGCCTGCTGACGGTCAAGTGAATCCATGACCAAGCTCTGGCTAGACAGTGTCATCTTGATACCAGCCCATGACCACTTACTCGGTGACTGTCAAAATACATTTCATAAAGCTTAGGTTTAAAACCTTTAAGATTTAGCAGCCGGTGAAGACAGGCCATGCCTGTTAGCCACATGACACTGCAGGGGTATGGAAATAAAGACATCCCTCCGGTGACACTCAGGGTGTTTTCGTTCAGGCTGCAGCACTAATTCTTGCTCTTTTCATTTTCTACTGCCAATTTAGTAGTCTTGTTGCACGGGGGGAGGAAGTGGGAAAAGATGCAGACCACACGTCATAAAAGACAGCGTAGATATTGAAAACATCTTTTTAAAATGTGCTCTCATAGAACTCCATGTTTTTGATTGTGGAATAAAACAGTGCATTTCAATCAATCACCCAGAAAAGTTAAAGTTATCAATAATGCATTCTGGGTGCTTTAGTTGCCTGTCCACATACAGCATGTTGAAACTCGGTATGTTACCACAGTTATTTGCTGCTTTCCATCCCCATTTGGTACTTAGTTGTGAAAGAGAAGCTACAAAAGTACAAAAATAAGTCTCTCGTGCAATTCATTACTGCGGCAGAAAGAGAGGGCAGGAAAAAAGCTGTTACCGAGCAGTTCCACCCTTCCAGATGTTTATACTGAACTTCCAGATGTTTTCCTTGCATCTATTGCTTCGTTATAATATGGGAAGGGACTGTCTTCAAACGCAGAAAGACTCCTTTAAATCAAAACAGTTTAGACAAAAAGAACCTTCACTTTTTTTTTTTTTTAATTTGTGCTTACGTTGGTTTTCAAAATCTTACAGATTAAACCTTACTCCTACAAAGTGGATGGTCTTACAGGCCGGGAAGGCCTAAGTGTCTTCTTAGTTCCCGTGAACATAAAGGGTAAGCAATCAGGAGTGCATTGTTTGCTCTCCCTCTGTCCTAGGGGGTAACTGTGGTGCTCAGCTCAACAGGCTTGCCTCGTCTGGGCCAAACACCATTGAGAACTCACCCAAAACAGAAGGCTAATTGGATGGATCATAGGAAGAGCTGTTGCTATTATTATTTCAAATTTAGTTATAAAACCTCAGTATCATAATCTCAGATACAGCAGTTTTCCAGCCTGTATCAGGAAGACATAATGATTAATTACAATGAAAGGACTGGCAAAACTACCTCATAATTTTAATGATTCTGCAGGGGGACCACACACCAGGTTCAGTTTTTTGCCTTTATTGTCTCTTGTATCATAATGGTGGCAAAAGAAGGTTTTCAGACAAAGACCACATTCTAGACAGGGAATACTGTCCAAAGATGTGTACGGAGGTTTAGGGAAGAGTTATCCACATTATGAAAACAGGAGCTGATAAGCAAGGCAGGAGAATATACAGGCTGACCTTCCAATGCTTGTGATCTAAGCTGATACTTTTCTTCAAATGCATGAATATATGAATGCCCAAAAACACCTAGTCTTACATGGCTTGTTTCATTTCATGAAAACCCAAAGCAGAGCTAGTTTTTCAGACGTGAGCTCTGAAATCTGCTTTTTTTTTTTCTTTTTTTTTTTTTTTTTCCCTCCTTTTGATGTTTTCATCACTTCTTAAAAGAGCAGTTAGATACTGTCACCCTCTTTTGGAACAAATCTGCAAATCTGCATCTGGCCCTGCTGAATGCTTTCACAGTCCAACTATGACTTCTGCAAGGAACAGCAGTTTAGCTTTGTCCTTAAAAAGAAGATACAAAAACAGCGAGGACAGAAGGGAAGAAAGATGCCAGCTTTCAGCTGTGGCATCCGCTAGGTTTCTGCCTGTTCCTTTGACTGCTCATTTAAACCTAACACATGTTCGTGGTGAAATGCAAAGTGTCATTGGGTTGCAAGCCAAACCAGACCCGATTTTATGGCCGTGTGCGGTATACAGATCAGTCCTGCCTTAGCCCCAGCGCACAGGAAAAGGCATGCTCTGGAGAAAGAGCTTTATGTTCCCTGCTACATTTGAAAGATTTCAAAAGCCGCCTTGTTAGAAGAAAAAAAAAAAAAAAAAGCGCTCAACTATGAAATCACTTCCTTCTGTTTAAAATATTTCACTCAAGGAAAAAAAAAAAAGCTAAAAACAAAAGGGCATAAAAAGAAAAAAAAATATGTTCTTCGCCTCCGACGTGCTCCCAGGACTCGGTACCCCGGCTCTGCGGGATGACGCCGGGTGCCAGACCCCGACCTCTCCCGCTGCACAATCGGCTGCTTGTGCGTGGTGGCTGGCGGCCGTCCCACTCGCCAGCAGCCCCAGGGCATCGTGCTCGCTCCTGACCGAAACTGGGGTCCTGGCCAGGCCTGAGGACTGGGGGTGTCAGGCAGTTCCCATGCTGACTCCCTCCCACAAAAGGTAGCGTGATGGAGAGAGGGGAAGAGGTGACCTGCTCGCACAGAAAAAGCCACACAGCATAAGATACACATTCAGCCATTCCAGGCAGTCCAGGACACCCACCTTTTCAGCCTTTCCCAAAGCAGAAACAAACTCTTCCTCTGCAGCACTGTGGATCAGCTAGCTTTGGGAGGAGGCACTTGGGACGTATGATGCTTTGAAATTAAATCTGTTGCTTGTGAAAACTTTAAACCAGATTTGCAAGTGGACTTCAAGCAGTGCAAGAGCACCAAGACACCCAAAGGATCAGTAAGTTCTCTCCTCCAAACTCAGACATCCCCTACCTAATCAGCGCTTCCAGCTGATGCTCAACTTTCATTTCAGAACCAGACAACAATCCTCCACTGGAAGTGGCAACTCGGTGATACGGGACAGCTCTCGTCAGCTGGTGGCAACTAACGAGCTTTTCTCACGGTTCAGTTAGCAATCTGCTTAACACCCCGATGTACAAACAATTAACCTCCCCAAATTCTCTCTGGTTGCCCCTACGCCTGATTCCTGGCTTCAGGCTGATCTTCCTCATTTCTATACTGCTGTTTCTCAGCCTTCTTTACCTTGCAGCTGCATCTCCCAGATGATAGCGAGGTGAAAGCATTGCTGCTGCTTTACCCGACAGCCCTATGACTGAACTGTTCCAGCCAAACTGCCTGGAAGTTGCTTTGTCTTCCTCAAAGAGATCCAATAAAAGACTGTCTCTCACTAAAAATGGTGGTTTTTTGCAGATTAGAAGAGGTGCTAAAGCAAAGTGTGTGCACAACGCTGAATGAATTTAGCTGCATCAGTGATAAGAAATAAGGTCCTGTTAGGGTTTTGTGGAAAACTTAACATGTGCTACCCGCAGTACCGACAAATTTTACTCCAAATACTCTAAATGAAGAATCAGAGATATTACTGAGCTACATCAGCAGTTAAACTTTAGTCACCTTCAGTTTGGCTAATGCTACTTAGCCATTGGAGTTGTTCCGCTGTTTTGAGAACAATAAATACCTTGAAAAAATGAGGCTCTTATTAGGGGCTACTCTAGGTTCTTTGTATAGCTGTTGTGGTCCGGGTCTGTGGTGCTGTTGTGGTACTGGGTGGCCTCTACCCAGGAGAATGGAGGAAGGTACAGTCAGTACCTATGCTTCCAGCTAGCCCCATGCATGCTTGGTATTAACTACCATTTGCAATTTATTCGGTGACTTATATGTTGCTACAATTCTGCATTTTACTGTTATCAGTGCTTTCTATTCCCCATTCGCTTTTTTTTTTTTTTTTTTAATGCCTGAACCAGTCATTCTTCTTACAGGAAATACTTCACTGTTATATGAAAAGTAATTTACTCAGAAGAGGAAACAAGGATCTATTTCAAAAAAAAAAAAAAAAGAAAAGAAAAAAGAAAAAAAAAGGAAAAAAAAAAAGAAAGTCTTCAAAACCCAAGTTCTCTTTGTTTCCTTAACCTCATCTTGCCTTCTGCAAGGAGGGAGGTATGGAGAGACAGGTTTCTGAACCACCAGGCAGTCAAAAGAAGTTTAACCCAACGCTACAGCCTCCCATGCAAAACTCTGAAGGATGTTCTTTCCCTAAAGAAAAAAGCAGGACACTTAGGAATACAGCTTTTTAATGGATGGACCTGGTAGTCCTACACAGTCCATATTCTGGTTAAAATGCAAATTGCTAGGTCAGAAAGCAGCATGCACATTCTTAAACTAAAACACGAGTTGTCACGGTGACTCACAATAAAGCTCTGTAACCATCTTCTTTGTCTGTACAGGCAGTAACTGTTAGAAAGCAAAAATCACAGTGTAAAACCACGGATATCAGGACCTTAGGGCAAGAACCTTGGCTAAGTTTTGGTCCTTGGCGACTGGGTACTGTGGCATTTATGGATGACTAAGGCAACTTCACCATGCAAAAGGGAACTATTATCCCAAGAGACCCGTGTACCATGCTGGACGGTCTCATGGGTAGGTCCACATCTGGGGTTGAGGAAGCAACCAGCACCATCCCTGCCTGCCTGCAGCTCACCTACATCTGCTGCAACAAAGGGCAGAAGAAACTGCAAGGAAAATCGCCAGAGAGTGGTGCCCTGTATCCAACATGTCCTTTCGCATAAGAAAGCTGAGAGCCCAAGACCAAAACCAAATACACCCATCCACAGAAAGACAGAAGACATCTGACCCCAAAGTGTGCCATGATATTCACGTCATGTTTCCTCATTTTCCAAGCTCTGAACCTCAGGGACCTCCCGAGTGTTGCACTGAAACACGTTAAAACCTCATGTTGTATCTTTCTGCATAAATAAAGTGGCAGTTTCTTAGATATACTTATAGCAGAGACCTGAGCATACTGTGCATGCAGTCTTGCCTAACGTGTGAAATCCTTTCACTGATAGCCTTTAGCTCCTCTTTGTTCTCCAGACACAAAGTACTGCCTGAATATGCACACTGCTTTTTGAGTAGCAAAAGGAAACAACAGGTTCTTCAGTGGATAGTGCAGCTTCCCCTGTATTATTATTATTATTATTATTTTTAAGATTGCAACCATTTGGCATCTTCCAGAGCAAAAGGGTGAACACTGCCCAGGATAGGCTGCTGCTATAGGTTTCAAACCTGCATAGCTGCAAACAAACACACAAACAAAAAACCAACAACCCTTACATCTCAAGGTCCTGTTTCTTCATCAGTTTCATGTCACAGGGCTGAGTGACCAAGTCTCTGATGTCCATTTCAATAAAAAGGCTTGATAATCCCAACACAGTAATGAATACTGGGGCTTCTTATGGGCCCTGCCTCTTCTACCATCCTTCAAATGCTGCTGACCTTCCAGAAGTTGGGCATGCATTACTGCAATCACATGATAAGAAGCAGAGAGGGGAACGTAGGTGGGACGAAGTAAATACTTACCAAGCACAATGACCACAGTCTTCAGGAGGCTCATCATCGTGTCCCGATTCCTGCGGGGTCCAGAACTGTGTCTGGACATTCTCATAGTCCTTTGGCGGACATACCCAAAGATATGAGCATATAGGACCACCATGACCACGAAAGTGACCAGGTTGAAAATAGCCCAGAAGACCAGGTAGGAGTCACTATAGAGCGGTGCCATGTTGGAGCAGTGAGTGATATCACAAATACAGTTCCATCCGACACTTGGTATGGCGCCCATTACGATGGCCATAGTCCAGATAACAACAATTACCACCACCACTCGCCGGTTGCTCATCCGAGTATGTAGCTGCATGCGAAAGACTGTAATGTGCCGCTCGATAGCGATGGCCAACAGATTGGCTACAGAAGCCGTCAGGCTAGTGTCAATGAGACCCTGACGGAGAAGCCAGGTGCTTACAGTCAATCTTCTAGTGTTGGGTCCTGTGTTAAACATTAAGTAAAAGTAGGCCAGCCCTGCAAAAAAGTCCGCAGCAGCTAAGTTGGCCATTAAGTAATAAATAGGAAAGTGGAATCGGCGGTTGACATAAATAGCCACCATAACCAAGAGGTTGGCCAGCATGATGAAGATGCAGACGGTAATCCCCAAGCCCATTACGAGCTTGCTGACAGTGTTCCATTCAGTGGCTAGATATTTTCCACTCCGGTTATAAAAGAAGGCAATGGTTTCATTGTAGTAGCACTGTGGTTCACTCATGGCTGTGGACTGAAAGAAGGGGGGGGGGGGGGGGAAAAAGAGAGAGAAAAAGAACGACATCAGAACTAAAAACATATGATTGCCTGCACGGACAAGGCATGCACAGAGAGCAGGGAGAGGCACTGGAGGCAGGAAGGGAACACGCTTCAGAACAAATTTATTTTTTCAGAACAAATAGCATTCCACAACTCACAAACAATTGCTCTGAGGAGTCCAGTAACTGCAACCAGATTAGAAACAAACAGAAATACTTCCATCTGCTCTGGGAACTAGCATGACTTCTGACATAGTTGTAAATTACATAGTAAATATTAAGAGCTTCTGGCCAAACAGACCTGCTGAAAAAACTCACTCATGGAGAAGGGCATGCAATTCATAATTAAAAGACGTTACCTCTGTTATAGAATGCCTTATTTATGTTATCAATGCATAAAAACATTGTTTTTCTGTAGCTGTGTTAAAAGACAAGCTCCTCAATGAGCAGGAAAAGTTATTGCAGTTCTCAGGAGATTTTCATTCATTTAGGTCTCTGTCAGGGGCGTTTCTTGTGCTGTCTTAAAAATGGGGAAGAACAACACTAAATTAAAATCATCAATGTGTGCTAAGAATGTAAATTCCCAGGGCCAGTCGTCCTGTCTGTCCATAAAGCACGAAGTGCATTTATAAGCCATAAAGGAAGCCACTGGATTTCTAAGAGCATTCTCCTTTTACCATCAACCATGTTTCTAAACCGGGTTACAAATGCACTGTGCCTTTAGCTATAACTCACCTAAACTTGCTTATTTCAGTTAGAAAAGGAAGGAGTGAGGCAAGGAAAGAAAAAAGCAGTATTCGTCTTAGCAAGTGTTAAAAGCAACAGACTTTATTTCTTGCATTAAATATTGTTATGGCTATGTCAAGAAATACATGATTAATTTTCCTGCCAGAGTACCCAGCTGAGCACAGCTATGGGTGCAGCAGGCAAGGCCTGTACCCTACCAGAATATAAAAGTTTTGTGTAAAAACACTGGCCAACAAGAAAATGCTTAATAAGTTTCCTTCCTAAGTTATAATCAATTACTCAAGGTGTAATTCCCATAAGGCAAACCTCAGAAAAAGAAACTCTTTTGAGTAACACACTGGTTCCTTGTTTAGCATGGCTTATCATAAAGGACTTAAAAATAAAATAATAAAAAGAAAACCAACAAGAAGTTCATGTCAGAAAAGTCTCTGTTTGAAGAGGCTCAGGAGACCTGTCTCTAGTTTTATGGCTGTGAAACTTTACTGACTGAACTTTTTTTTTTTTTCTTAAACACAGAAAGAGAAGCAGTTTTAGCAAGAAAGCAGGTAATAAGACGAAATAAGGAACAGATCAACAATATTAAAAGATAAGAATTTCTTCCCATTTAAAAATGCAAACCAAAAAAACAAAAACAAACAAACAAAAAAAAAAAACAACATGTTTTAGACAGGTCCGGCCATTCTGAGGAAATGCTACAGCTAACACAGCCTTCACTTTGAAACCAAACGTACACAATTGGGAAACAGAAATAGTAATTGGACTCAAGTGAAAATAGTATATGATAAAGATTTCCTTAGAATTACTACTCAGAGCTATTTCTGCTTGTTTTCATTTGCATCTCTTTGTCGTCACAACTAGGCTAGTTCCAATAAAGCAATGTACAAAACTTCTCACCTGTATCCCAAATGTGCCACATGATAGCTAGATTTGTGTTAAAGAAAAAGGTTTTTCTAAAAATGATTTTACCCCCAACCTAAACATTGATCAGAAACATTTGTAGACCCAGGATAATAAAAAGCCAGAGTAAATACTATTTCTCAGCACACTTACTATAAAACTTTTATTGTTCCTCTAGGATACATCAACTCTTAGGTTAGAAACCTTTCAGTCTTAATTATTTAAGAATTTAAAGAAGTTCTCAGGATCTCTCCACTGCCTAGAAAAAATGATTTACAAGGGATACTTAATAAAGGGAGACCTAGCTACAAGACATCTGGCTTTAATTCTTTGCTTAAATATTGTGTGGTAATAACAGGTCAACTATAAGAAGCCTTGAGGGAGGGAGGAAGTCATAGGAATGAATTAGTGGACCTTATAAAATCTTGCCAACATCTGCATTAATTATGTGAATGCCCTGTTTTTTGCCCTCTGTATGAATATCTGGACACAGTCTCAGTTACAAAGGAGGTCATGACTCCAAAATCTAGTGGAAGTTTGTGATCCTGAATAAATCCTATCTTTTTCCATGTATTTACTGATCTAAATGTTTCTTGTAGATGACTGCTGCCCATACTTAACAACTTTTGCTCCCCTGTTGCTCCTGCAGAGAGACAGAAACTACACCTGGCAGAACATATATTTTAATTTCAGAAATTGAAAATGTGGTAGATGTTGCTTTCCTTTTTCCCTTGTGTTGACTTTGTTTTGCATTTGGGGTTAGAACGCGAAATATTCCTCTGATTTTGTAATATTCTCCCCACACTCCTCATATGAAACCTGAAACGAGATAGGATAACACAAGGCTCATTGTAATATGCACGAAGTGTATTGCATTTGTCTCATTCACAAAGTGACAAGCCAGGGCTAAATGTGTGCAATGCCAATAAGAATATGCTAAGTGCTACAGAGCCAGACATTTTAGGTTTGAAAACAGGGTAGCACCTGAATAATCCCAGATGAACAAAACGAGGCTCACTAGTTTCTTTTCTTTTGAATACATAGGAACAAAAGACTCTGGTCATGTAAAGGATTTTGAAAGACGTTTTGTGCTCAGGGCATGCTAATCTAAAACCTGGAATCCTCCTTTAAGAGCAATCTTTTCAATCCCAGGGGAAAGAAGAGTTTTTCAGGGCCTCGGTCATGCAGGTGTTTGCTCTTGAGAGTTAAATTGGGAATTGATTGGTGTTCACCACTGGAGTTTCCAGACACCATAATAAATGGGTCCATTAGCGACAGTAATAAGGAACAGGTCACTAACAAAAGTTCAAATCGGGGACTTCCAGATGATGGACTTTCTCGGATGCCAGCAGATATCCACGGGAAGGTTTTGACCTCACGGGTCATGAACATACAGAGATCCCAAGGCATCACATTTACCCATGATGCTGCTGTCTGGCTGCAGAGGCTTCAGCAAGAGGAAAATAAAATGTACCTCCGAGTACTGAAAGTGTTAATATACCATAATGACACACACAAGCAGGCAGACCCAGCCCCTCTCCTGCCCCTGAAGGAAAAGGGGCAGGGAAGTTTATATTTTAATTTCCTGAAGTTTCACTCAATGTGTTTCATTGCATGGGTGAGCCAGATGTGCAGTGCCCTGAGATTTACCTCATCCATTTCATATATCTCAACAGAAGTTTAAAACAAACTGAGCCACAAATTGCCCATGCTAACTAAATCTCCAGGACACGTCTGCGCAGAAAAAAGACAACATCTGCATTACAAATCAACAAGATACATAAAGGAAAATTGAATAATAACTGGCTGAAATCAAAGCCTCCTCTAACCATATGAAGTTGATTTAATACCCAAGCCAAAGAACAACAAAATCCTGAGTATATGGGGTTAAAACCTCTCGAAAACATGAGACCTAGGCACAACCCCAACCCAGTGCACACAGACTGGGAAACTGAGCACCAGGACTTCATAAAGAAAACTCACTCTGGTTTTACAGCCAACACCTTTTCATCCTGCAGTGAGAATGTCACCTTGGCAGTGGCCTCTCCAGCCACTCTCTGCTACACGTGTCTCCTTGTCTCCTCCGCTGTGGTGGTACTGGACCATGCCACTGGGGTGGCAATGAGGAGGCTGGGAACAAGAGTGACTTTCTCTCCAGTGATCAGTGCTTGATTCATCCTGCTGCTGCCCCAGCCCCTCCAGCACGGCTGAAAGAGTGGGGTGAGGAATTGGGCCAAGGCACGGAGAGGCCTTGCCCATGGGGTTATTCTTGGGTGAGCAGCCCATTACCACCTTATCCTCCTGGGAGAAAGACTGGAGTGGAGAAGGCAGGGGGTGCCTGGAGCAGAAAGGTGAGAGGGGAGCTCTGGATCCTACCACCTCAGTGCATGAATGGCAAATGATCACTACATAAACTCCACTGCCATCTGAGAATTTGCAGAGTTCCTTAGTTCACCTAGCCCCCCACTTCCCCCAAGAAAAACACAACAGAAGACCCCCCACCAAGACATGTGTGCATTTATTTCTTGCTGAGAGAAATAGAGATGAACAGTCTTAGCATACTAAGGTCTGACTTTTATAGAGCCTTTAAAACTTGGAAGCCACAACAATGTTTCCATATCCAAGAAAATGTTTAAAAAGTATTTTAACCCTAAGCCCTCCAAACACAGTCTGTTTCTCTCCTTTTCCCCTTTACTGAATTAACCTTGACATGCTGCTGTTTTCTTACCCAGAACACGAAGAGGAGATGAAAATCCATTTATTTGGCAAAGACGCCTGGGAAAGATGACAACTCTGCATGCAGCAAAATGCCAAGTAGAAGCCAGAGACCTCAAATTTACAGAAGTCATTCAACTTGCATGCAGTCTCCTTGAAGTTTGCAAGACTCAGAGGAGACTCATCCTATACAGGATGAGATTTTAATTCTTAGGTAGCTACCCTTGGATCCCCAAAATAATATTTATTATTCTCAGTGCTATCCGGAAGTCCAGAAAATATTTCAGAGGAAAGGCAGAATTGGAAACAGTAGGTTAGGACTCCAAAACGGCAATAGGTGGCTTACAGGTCTACATTTAGTACAGCAGTGAATGGAAAAGCAATAGCACTTCTTTGAATTTAGCTAAATACTCTGATATTTACCAACATACCAGGAAGGCTTGAGCTGGAAGACTTGGGGAAACTGCCAGTTTCAAAATCCTCAAAAAGGGTATAAATTAAGAATATCTTTAAAATAAGCATAGGAGAGTAAGTAGGAATAATTGATTCAATATGTAAATAATTTCTCAAGCTGCAATTGCAAAATCTTGGTCTTTATAGAAGTAAAGTTGTAACAGATGAGAAAAAAAAATCCAATCTGCAACAAAAAATTCTCCACTATCTAATGAAAAGCATAAACTACTGTTCAGACTATGGGATGCAAAGGAAATAAGAGGTTCAAAAATAAAGGGGGAAAGGATGGTGTTTTTTACTTTAAAAATAGAAGTTGATAGGTATCATTTACCCAAAATGTTAAGTCCAAAATCAAGAAAGTGTTCAGACAAGGGTGCTGATTCATCAAGCCTTATATCTACTATACCTTATGCAATTATTTAAGTCTGAAAAACGAAAGTATAAAACACTATCACCAAGATCCAACAGCTCTTCACATACCCTTTGCAGAACTGCATCTTCCAAAGCAACTGTTTGACAGATTTAAATAAAAACTTGCATGTTAGATTTAGTAAGCCATCTCAGTTTCACTAGAATAATTTTTCATTTCTCACAGCTGAAAAGAGGGGAGAAATGAATCCCTTTGCAAGGGGATTCCTTTAATTCTGCTATGACAAGATAAAGAAAAAAAATTACTTATAGACCTTGTGGCAACATTTCAAGAATGCTTTTGTAGTAGACTATATTGCTGAGTTTCAGCAGAGACCTAAGAAATGTCCAAGCTAGCAAAAATCAAACTGAGAAGCCCTGAGTTATCCAAGAGCTTATACTTAAAAAGAGTAACCTAACACATCTAGGCCCTCAGGGTACCAAAGAGACCCAGCCACCAGCAACACTGGAAAAAGAAGCAGTTTGACCGCTGGAAGGTATAATTCACAAGTGACACAGATCCTGCTGGAAGCCGTGATTACAACCTCCACAGATTGACTATAAAACCAAAGAGGGTGTTGACCTTCCTTAGTGCTTATTCACTATCCATTACTACAAAAGCAAGTTCAAAAATAGCTTCTGTGGGCTAAAAAAAACAGAACGGGCAAGAGCAGGAAGTCCAGCAAAGGATAAAAATGCCTTTCTTCTGGAACATAACTAGTAGGTCTGAAATACTTAGATGCAACCCTACAACTTTTCAGGATAGATAGATCAGGGATCATGCAATGCACAGACTGAATTCTCACTGGTGAAGAGCAGTGATGGTCAGGAGCACACCAAGCTGGGCCAGCAGGTCTCCAGGTAGCTGTCTGGTTTCACGCTCTTGCATTTTCTACTGCTACAGGAAAGAAGCATGCACGTGCAAACAAAATCCCTTTCACTGCAGAATTCTGCCTAAGAAGATTTAGAAAATCAAAAGGTAGAAAGATTGTAAAAAAATACCCAGTGGAAGACAGAGTGAAGACCTCCATACAACAGCCTACCAAATAATTCAGACACTTTTTTATCATTGCTTCTTTTCCAAAGACCCATCATTTTCAAATGAGCTGCGTCCCTCACAAGTTCTACCTACATGTTCTGATGAATATTTTCCAATACAGTAGGAAATGAAGACCACCTGAATCAGGGTATAATTCCACATTATCATATTCCCCCTTCCCCTGCAAGGCTGGCTTGAGCACTTTGATTACCGAAGACTTGTTCCGAAACTAGTCAGCACTTCTGTGCTGCCCCAACACTGACTTCCAAACCCCTCTCAAAAGAGAGGCCACCACTGCAACATGTAAGTATTGCAATACACTAATTTACTTTGCAACCATGAGGGACATGACTGTGCAAATCTTCTGGGTTGTTGAGCCTGAATATCCCATACAGACTACCTAATGGGTTTTTGCAAAACTCTTTGAGTTTCATTTTCTTCTGGACGAGCTTTCATGACAAGCTGGGCTTCCCAACCGCCCCTTCCTCCTTGCAGAGGGAGCTCAGACAAGGCCTAGTATAGGCCCAGCACCTCCTGGCACTGTGAGAAACTCAATAAAGTGATTATATTCTATCAACTTACCAGAATATGCTGCCTCTCATACCTTCAAAAAATGTCTGTGCCACGATAAGCCACATGTCATGTCTTCAATAAGCCACCTGGTTCACTCCCCGTAGGCCTACCTGCCCTACCCTCCCAGCCTTACCCTTGCCCTCCACCTGAGCACCATGGCAGATATCCAACCTGCTCTCGTGTTCCTGCAGGCTGCTCTGCAGGTTGAGTGCAGCTCAGGACAGCCCTACCCAGCCCTGGGAAGAGCTTTTTTTGAGGGAGATACAGCACACAGTCCCCTCTTTGTGTTGTTTTAGAAGCCTCCACACTGGAAGAAAACAGGGGTTCCAAAAAAAGACAAAACAACAAACAACCATTGACAAAAAAACAACAAACATCAGAACAAAATAATACATAAAACAAACAAAAACCACAATCAAACAAACAAAACAAGCCTCCAAAAAACCCACACCTCAAACATCCCAAGTGTGTTTCCATGCATAAAGAAATGCAACAAGCATCCTTCAGGCCCAGTTTGTTGCTCTGTGATCCAAGCTGGGGATTAGTTCTTGGCTCCAGCAGCTGAAAGACTGGTCTTTTATGCTGAAAAAATGCTGCAGGCTATTGGGGCTACTTCCATTTCCAGGGCACACCTTCCATCACTCCTCACAGAGCAAACCAGCAAAGCAAGCACTTGGGAGAGCTGAGCCTTCAAGCAAATGCCTATTCAAAATTATGTTAATGAGCAGAGCACATTTAATTGTGGGCTGGAAACTAAGATTTCAAAATGGAAAGAAGGCTGTCCTGTGTTTACCACTGCAAATACATCTTTTTCTTGAAATATACATCAGATAGTTTTGGTTTTGTTTGATTTGATGCACTCTTTTGTGAAATGTATTAACAGAACACAGAAAAATCTTTCTCTCTCAGGGTTCTGACAACAACGATAGGGTTCCCTGTCATTAGCTTGTCTGTACAGTACTAAACAGCTGCCTATAAGGCAATGCCAGTCTGTTTTGAACAAATTGAAGCTATATTTTGAACACCTGATAATTTCATCTATTATCATTAAAAAAAAAAGGCACACTGGTATTTTAGTTTCCACTGTGGTGTCTGTACCTGGGTAGATACACCTCTAATCACAAACCGTTTGCTTCTTCCTGTTTTTTTTTTTTTTTCCCCTCTCATTTACTTTATTTATCACCCCAAGAGGTCAGTTTTAATACAGAGGGTACTCTGTTTACTCACTTAGAAGGGGAGAAAAATGCAGTGCCTTTGCCAGCTACAGAAATTTGAGCAGCAAATCCAAGATGTAAAATGTTGGGTTTTACTGGGGAAAGGGGTTCTCCAGCATCATTGCAAAGAGGAAAAAGATACCAAACATGACCATTCTGTGGCAAGGATAGATAGCTTAAATCTCTCCCACTCTAATTTGAACAAAGGGAAGGGAAAATAAAGAAGTATTCAATGGCACTTAGTGGAAGAAGTGGTTTTTGGCTCTGGTAACCACACCGCCATGAAAGGCCACTATAATGGAAAATGCTCCGGGTTTCTCTCTGGAACAGCTGCAAGGCGGTTATTTAAATGTATTCATTTACTTCTAGTATTTGGCTGGTAGGATCTACTGCTGGCAAAAGCAAAGAGAGAATGATGAATTTTTGTTGTTTTCTTGTTTTAAGCATTTCTGAAGCACTGTTGGAAGTCCCTAGCTCATTAAGCAAGTAGAGCTCACACAATTTCTTCTTCAAAGCTTTTACAGAAGAGTTCATCTCATGCCATTCACAAGAAGAGAAGATACTAATCACTCCATAGAGACAATCGCTCTGTTTAAATCACTACTTTTTACGCTCCCTCTTTGCTAAAAAGAAAGCCCTCTGGGATGCTAAATGTTTCCTACAGACTGCTTTAACTTTCTACTTTACTGCATTATCAGACTAATCAGGTTTCTGTTATCTTTTTGCTTATACACAGCTGAAACATGAAGTTGTCATATCTGCCAAAAAACACAGAGAACCTTAAAAATAATACTAAAAAAAAGTTTTGTTATTTTGTTGTTTCTCTCTCTTTAGGAACAGTATGGCTTGTCTAATTTGAAATGAATAGATTCAGCCTTACAATAAAACCCCATAGCTAAAAAATTCAAGGCATGTTCTGGCAACTTTTCTTTTAATTGACTTCTTTGATACATTGGGAGTGTTGTCGCAGAACCACTTTCTATTCCAGATTCCAGCTATGGTTAGTCAAATCACCCCCAAACTTTACTTATCCTTCACATTTAAACTTCACCAAGATGCCTTAAGTCTATTCCCCAGTCCTCATCTCTGGTAACAGGATGCTGGAGGAGAAAAGAAGGTTGGAGCAGAGCTTCTCAGAGGTCAGTGTGTAGGGAGGATATCAAGAGACACTACTGTGGAAAAACAGCCTTGCTTCAGTAGAAGGTTGTAGAGATGCATCTGAACCTGTTCCTATGTTGACACACTACTGATACTTAAAGTAGTAATAGCAATGCCACACCTTGTACCAAGAAGCTACTTTCAGAAACTTTTTTGTTACCTGACTCAGAAAACGAATCTCAGGAAAAATACCAATAGCAATTCAATTAGCAGAAAATTCCCCAGTGTGTTGCCACCACAAGCATCTGTAGGATCAAACCTAAGCAAAATACTGCCAGACTGGGCTTCAGGCTGCGAAAATGTGCTGCTGAGGCCTCTGCTTGTCCCTATGCAGTTAAAGGGCTGATGACAGGCAGAGTAATATTTGTTACTGAGATCTATACACATACACGCATATAAATGCATGGGTGTATAAAATAGGTAATATTTATAATACTAAACTGACCAAATGAAAGGAAAACAACTGTCCTGATAATGCTTAAAAAAAAAAAAGACTAATGAAACTTTTTTTTTTTTTTAATGTGATGTCATCTAGCTCATGCGGAAAGCATGCAAAACTACTTCCAAGGCTTTTTTTTTTAATATCCTTAAAACATTAGCCTCTAAATGTCTTCTGCAGCACACTGTGGTATCTGCTCAGTTTTAAAGGCAAAATAATGTGCTGCAGAAAAGAACTGTATTGTAATTAATACATTTTTCTAAACTATAATCAAAATTCATTGTAATGTGAACACAAATGCTAAAGGCAAGGCCCTTCCCTGCGAAACTGCTTTACTACATTACTTGCACTCAGTAATCATCCTCTTTAGATGCATTTCACTACATCCTTTTCTGTTAAAGAGCCATTCCTTACCATCAGAAAGACAAATGTCTTCAGGCTGGTTGTTTGGAGCCATTACTCCCCTATATAGGACTGAAGCCCTGTCTCAACCATCACATCCAGGATGGTTTACTGAAATCTGTGGGGAATTCATGCATGCACAAAAGTCTGCCCATGTGGATATCATCTGTGAAACTGGAGTCTGTTTTTACGACATGAGGTTGAGAGAAAGATATTTTGCAACCCACACTGAGATATCAGACTTTTCTTTGTTTCCTGTTGCCATTTCTTTTCTGTTCCCAAATCAAACCTCATGGAAGCACGGCCTCCGAAGCCAAGGCGGGGAGGGAGAGCCATCTGTGTTACCAGTCAATGACTGATATCCTCTGCTTTTCTCTAGTCTTTCGTTTAGTGATCCAAGTCCCATGCAAGATTTACTCAGCAGAAACTCCTTGCAAACACTGAAAAAGGCTGCATTCATTGTAAATACAACAGAATAGTGACCATGCGTATTAGAAAGACATTTTCACATCAGGTCCTTTACAAGTGGTAGCTTTTCTCCCACTCATTCTTGTGCCACAGCTGACCGTATTTTCCCTTCAAGAAAACATTTATCCTGAACAGCAATCCCTAAACAGTTACACACGTTTCTTATGCACAAAGAAGCCTTTCTTCAAAGTGGGAACCCACAGAGACAGTGGTGCAAGTGTCTTTCAGAGCACCAAGGAGATGGCCTGGGGAAGCCTTTCTCCAGAAAGGGAGAAGAGTCCATCAGCAGCCTTGCACCCCAGGACACAGGCATACATCATCTCCATCCTAACAGGTATCCTGACCTGCTGTGAAGACACAAAATCCACCTCCATTTGAAACCAGGAGGAAAAGGAGCACAAAGAAGTTTTCCGCAAACAGATTTTGGGTTCAGCTCTGCCACCCTTTAGTGGACAATTTCCTTGTAGCTTCACAGGGTACAGGTATCTCTGTGAACTACTGCACTTCTCTGTGCTCTTTGCTAAGAGCTGCAGTTCTCCTCAGCCTAAGGATTTTTGGCAAAGAAAAAACCAAAAACCAAAAACCAACAATAACAAAAAAGACAAAACAAAGCAAACAAATAAAAAACCTTCAGATCTCCCATTTTCTGGCAGTATCATCTACCTTAATCAATTGTAGTGCACTGTTCAGTAAGGTACATACTCTTAAAAGCTTTAAGATGTAACAGACTCCTGGGTCTCAGTGAAGTCAAAGCAATTTTGAAAATACTTTCCGAGATGAAATCTTGACTGGTACTAACATCTCCTTTTCTGTTTGTAATATTTACTTCACCAGCAGGCACAAGTACTTGGCGTTCAGTACATGGAGCAGAAGAAATCGCTTCGGTATTTATAAATATCGTGGCTTAAATATACACTTTGATTCATGAAAGGAAGGTTAGTGTGTTAGTAATTGGAAGTATATGATTAATTTTATCGCTGCTTTTGGCTTAAAACCTTAGCTTTCCCGATAAGAGCACTGAACCTGAAATTTTCTGTAGTACTATTCCAACTGAACCCCAACACGACCTTCTTCTCCTTTGTGTTCATTACACATGGTAAAATCAAACCATACTGCAGGGACCACCTACGTGGAAACAATAAAGATCATAATATGCCATATATTTTCTTCTACAAATAGTATTATAACACAGCAATGTCATGCCTCAAAGTATAACAACATTCTTAGCAAATGATGAGTGTCTTCAATACAACGTTTCAGGGAAAATTCCCTCGATGACTCAGAATCGAGACTGGAAAAAACCTAGGATTTGATGAAGAAATAAAGAGGTTCAGTCAGTTCAGCTGTCAGAGTTTCACTGCGATCTCCTCACCTCAATCACTTCAGGTTGCGACATCATGGAGGACGGCACCAAGTTGGTGGGGATATCCATTTTAGCTCAAAATGTCCCTGTTGTCCTTGCACCTCTCCTCTGCACCCGCGAACTTTCGGTAGGAATACAGAGATGCTTCCTCAGATCCTAGTCATGCTGGCATTTATTCCTGGCAGGAAGGAAAAAAAAAATGTTGAGAATAACAAGAAAACTGGGTATGCAGTCAACACATGAGCCCCTCAGCTGCTGCAAAACTAGCCTGGCAGTTTACACCACCCAACCCGCTTACAATGCACTTGCAGAAGTTTCAAAGGGCACCGTGTAATGTGGTCCAGAACAGCAAAACTATTCACTCAGCCACACAAACTGGAATTCACAGGAACTGAATGCTGCAAGAAGGCCATGCAGACATTTCCAAATAAAGATGGTCACTTGCAGAGTTCTAGAATCGCATTAACATTTTTTCCCCAGTGAAAGAAACAACAGAGAAACCTCACAGAAGAGTAAGCATACAAATACTCGCTGGAATTTAGGATACATTTATTTTCTCAGTTGGTGTTTTTTTACATTTTAGTGAGCACACTACTTTTCTTCTCTGTTAACAAAAATAACATAGACATTGTGATGAACTTACGTTATCCTAGATGTATTTTAACCTTTTTTTTTTTCCAGATACATACAGTAGGTGAACATACTGAACTGCTGATCAGATGATACAACAGAATGGAGCTGTTTCCTTAACTATCATGATTATCAAGATTTGACCAGCTTCAGCCTATGCTTCTATTCTTATGCACAAATAAAAGCAAACAAATGGGTAGAAAACTGTAAATGGCCAAGAAATCAAGTCTGTTTAAAAACTCCAGACTGATGCCACTGCAGTTATTAATTTCTTTTCCACAATCAGGTCAGACATATATATAACATGACCCACAAAATAGCTACCACAGAAGGGATTTTGAACAAAATCCTATTGCTCACAGTATCTACCACTTCCTACTCTGTAAGTCACGGTGGAAAACCTCTCCCGCAAATTGTATTCAGCATCCAACAAATACACTAAAAATGATCCCTTACCTAACCAGTATTTCTCAAATGGAGACCATGGTGCAAGCACACAGACAACTCTACCACCGCTCCCAGACTTGGGTTCCTTTTTTCAAAGCCAGCCCTTACTTACCCAGCCAAGAAGGGATGGCTAAGTTGCACTCCACATGCTTTTCTGAGTCAGTTTTTTCTTTTTGTGTGTCTCTGTCTGTGTGTGTGTTCTGTTCGTTTAAACTCAGCCTTCGCACACCACTGTGGAAATTATTCCTCCTTCTTAAAAAGCATCATCTTTAAATGCCTGCTCCACATTTCAGCACACCCCAGCCTGCCTTACGTCACATGTAGCTGACTGGCTCATCTTCCAAGCTCTAGGATCATTTTTTCCATCTTTATATAGCTTTCCAGTGACCCCTATTCTTTCCTATTAATTTCTTGCTAGTAACCTTTCATTCTTTCCACTCCTTGCTCCAAAGTTTTACTACTATGCTCATGTAGAGGACAGAAAATGGAGATTTAGCATTCCTCCAAGAAAACATTCATTGGAAATCAAAGAGCCAAGCTGCAGATCCTTCAGGCTTCCTATTTCCTTTTCAAAACAAACTTCAGTCTATTTTCTGAAATTCACTAATTTTTCCACTGTGCATGACAGATGAGGGAAACATTAACATACTGTCAACTTGAAACTACTGCTTTCCTGATTCAGAGAAGATTTGCTATTTGAACAAGACCGTGACTTCCAGTAAAACTCCATCAAGAGCCTTAAGATCCTCAGCTGGCACATATTTTCACTGTCTTGTGAGCTGTCACAAATGTACTTAAATAACAACTCATCAGACCTTAGTTTCTGTCCTTCTCGAAACACGCTGAAGCGCAGCAATGACACTGCACCTACCTTACAGCAGCTCATTGTTAGTTTCTGTTTAAATTTATTCTACTCTCTTACTCCTGAAATGCTGCTGCTGTTGCATAATGAGGAGAAGAAATATATTACAGATGAAGCAGACTTTAGGGAGGACTATTTTAGACCAAAACTAGATGTATGCTCAGAATCGTGTTTGCCACATATAAAAAGGAGAGAAAATTATGATTTTTTTTTCTTCTTCTTTTTTTTTTTTTTTTTACTAGGGATCATCACAAACCAGAAGAGAAAAACTGACAAAAAAAAAAGTCATGAATCTGTTCACCCTTTTTCTAGCTCTGTCTACTTCTGGTAGTACACCAAGGATAGAATAAGCCTAATCTTGTAGCAGGCAATGAGTACTTTAACACAGATGAGAGAATATTTCTGTAGTCATTTTTCACCATCTCTCCAATAAACAGAAATAACAGGATTGGTTAAAAAATACCTAGGCATATGAACATTTCTTGTTTTCCTTTCTGCACCTCCCCACATTTTCATTGCTTGTGCTGCACCAATCCCTCAATTTGTGCAGGGAAAAGGAGGACTCTTCTGCATACACCTTGCATGGCAAAAGGCATCTCCAACTGGTGCAATAATATAAAATAAAAAAGCAGGATGCAAAAGATGAAAACAAAACAAAACAAACAAACAAACAAAAAACAGGGTTCACCCATTCTATCTTGAATGCCATACATGCCACTGAACCATTACCCTGCTGCTTCTCTGGCTGAAATTCCAGGACTAAGGCACCTGGAGCTCTGCCCGCCCAATAGAAGTCATGCATGGGTAGGAGTGCACAGATGGAAGGGGACAGGGATGCACAACATGGGGCCACTGCTGCTTTTGTGCCGTACCAAAGCTATTCAACGTCCTGAGCACAACCTCAGTGGTGATGACGACTTTCTGCTAAATGGTTAGGCTCCTAAATTCACCCCAGCTCTAAGTGAGTTGGGCTGTACAAAAGGACTCTCCCCCCTGCTCCCACCCCACCCTGTCTCCTTCAGCACTAACAAAATGCAGAGCGGATAGGGCTTTCAGGGAGGTGCAAAAACAGGCTGCCTTCTTTCAGGCAAACAAAGGTGGCACCTAACTTAATACCCGTGTGAGTTCAGGGTGGAGCCCTGAGTTTTTCAAGAACTGCAAATAAAGGTAATAGGATCTCGTAATGAATTTCACTAAGGGGCATTATGGCAGAAAATGTAATCTCTATTAAACAGGAAGCCTGCAACACAAAAGCACAGGAGTGGCTCCTTATGAGATTTGATGACTTAGTGCCTACAATACACTGAATAAAAGTCCCCAAATCTGCAAACAGTTTCCCACATATCACTCCGCAACATGGGAATTGCAGGTGTCACTTGTGAACGCCACTCCATTGAGTCTTCTCTTGATATAAGTTGCATCTCTACTGAGTCCATCTACAGAACTACCAAAAGAAAAATGGGAAAAGACATTGGATCCATATTTAAAATCAGTAAAATGAAGATTATAGACTTTCTTTTCCTTTGTGAAAGTGATTCATCTCCAAAAAATGAAATTTCACCATAAACTACAACACTTGGGAAGTCATTTATGGTAACACACTGTGTTTTCAGGTAACGGAGATAAATCAGCTGACACTTGACAGAGTGGCACATGTCTAACATGAAGACCGGGAGTGCACTCTCACCAAATGAAATGCTGCTCTCAAACACATCATGATTCAGCATCATAATTTCTGGACCGGCTGTCCGAGACCACAGAAAAGAGGAACAATGCAGTTTTGGCATTACTTTGAGTAGTTAGGAGAAATGCAATAATGCATCACAGAAACATAGTCTTGATGGAACCACTTCTAAAACACACGTTACAATGACTGAAGTAATGAACACCCCCCACACCTCCCCCTGCACACACAATTTATTGTATAGCACACACATATCTGTGATTTAGAGTAACACAATGTTAGCAACAAATTCTGAATCATTACATATCTCACTTGGACCACAAATGCACACAGTGCCTCTGCTAGAATAAGGCGCTGGGACTGGAAGGCAAACTGGATTTTCAGAATTTGTGTTTGTCTCCCGTGTCAGATCGTATCAGTTTTTCTGCACTGTTGTTGTTTTTCAGCTTAGGTTTTCTGCATTCCTATCACAGCATCCTTTGGTACCACTGCTTCTCTCTACAGATGTCAAGTTTCTGGATACGATGACTCAGAAGATACTGGTTTAGTATGAACTGGAAGCTATTTGGCTCAGCAAAGAAGGCTACCTTCCCTGTCCACCTCTAGCGAATAAAAGCCTAACTTGCAGTTACAAAGAGGACAATTTTAAGTACTAATTGACCCCAGATAGCTAGGACCAATAAGCCTGTCAAGGAAAATAGAACAACAACAATCAAACAACATTTAGAAAGGCACGAAAATTAGAAAATGATCTGACACAGGGCTTCCACTTCCAGATGTCACTCCAGAGACATTCCAAATTTCATATGGCATCCTAAGCCTTGCCATCCAAGAGCCGTCATCTGGCATCACTCACCTACAGCAGCCTCCTTTGCCAAACAACTGCTGCTTGTAAGCTTGAGCTTGCTCAACACACAAATGAAAGCATGACCCTGCCACGGCAGCCTTACAAGGCAAAAAGACAAGGAAGTGTGGTCGAGGGAAGGGCTGTAACCATGACTCAGCCTAGCTGCTGCCTCATTTCTCCACTTGCTAGAGTGATGGAGATAGCACGGCCCACCTCTGGGAGGGGGCAAGTTGTGCTGCTCGCTGCATCCTGCATGGGTTTTGCACCCGAAAGGATGCCCACAGCTTCACTCAGTGCTCCTGCACCAAAAGGTCGGGGTTTGTATTAGCACACTCAATACTTCTTCACTGCTTATTTTAGCTTATGAAGCCTGTGATTCCTGCATCTCATTCAGATAGGAGGTCTGGTGGTAATATGACTCTTCCAGCCTTTTGTCTTTTAGTTTAAAAAAATCTGGTTTCCTCTTAAAAAAAAAAAAAAGAGGGGAGATTTTACAACACAAACATGAATTTTCAGTTACCTACTATGGAGGTGTTTCTCTCTTCTTCAGTAACCTCACCCAGTTAATAGAAGAACAACTATGGATACACTGTCTAGCACATAAAACAAAAATGAAAGGCAGAAAATTGGTTTCAATTTCGTGCTGCTAAGAAAGGAGTAGAGATCTTACTCTATTCTTTCTTCCTTTAATATAGTGACTGCTAGGAGCTATTGCAAAAATGTTGGCTTTCTTTTGCACATTGCAGAGCATTAGATCCCCTTCCTAACATGGAGATATCAGCTCTTTTGAGTCCTTATATTACTTTAGGTAAAGCCTTCATTGCATATGACATACAGATCTTGAATAGTAGATGTACACATTTGTTTACATAAATACAATTCACTTGCTTAAAACTATTCAGAAAAAAAAAATTTCACAGTAACTCTTCAAACTTCTTTTGACATACACTTTAAAGCAATAACAAAAAATCTGAAAAGCCACAGGATATACAAATATGATTTCATAACTGAGCAGAGGTACCAGCAGCTGTGAAATGATGGTCTCAGCAGACTGGCAGAGGGCAATTCATACCACAGAAATGCAGATAAGAAATTCTTGGTCTCCATGAAATTCTTGTAGCATGCTCCGAAGTCTGCAGTCAGCACTAACTTCACCAAAGCACTGAGTCTCTGCAAACCTTTGCATACTGTACTGCATTTTTTTTTTTCACCAGTTCTCTACTGGATAAAAAAAAGGAGGAAAAGCCGTGTGCCAGCTCCCTGTCCTGTCACCTCAGGACTTTCCTCCTCCTTTTCACATGGCATGCCTTGTGTGGCGTGTCAGGAAAAGTCCGTCTGGTTCTGTGTCAGGGACCAGACCTCTGAATCCCACAGTGAGTTCAGCACGCGGTGCACCATGACAAACACTTTTGCAGAATGATCTGCATAAGAGACATGAAGCTCCACTGAATGACCTGTCAAAGTGTACTGACAAGCTAAATTAATTCCAGTGGTTATGATCTCCACGAAGCGTATTTCCTCCCACTTCCGCCCTCTCTCTCTGTTTTAGGATGCATTTTGCCTGTAATTGAAGATAACCTGCTGTGCCCTGAGCTAACTCGCTCACTGATTAAAAACACTGCAGTATGTTAATAGCTATGATTCAGTATTAGGTACAAGACGCAGAAGATAAAAACAAAAAAGGAGGTAATTTCCTGGCAGATGGTGTGGCACATTGCTGTGTTCTTACCTTAAATCCTTCTGAACAACTGCAACAAGTTCGCTTTTTTTTTTTTTAAATTTTTTTTTCTACTCAAAGAATCTCTTCCCTTGCAAACACCCCTTCAAATACCCAATGTATCAGAAGAGGGACCTCCCCTTCTCTTCCCTCAAAAGATGTGTCACCATCTTGGAAGCTAGTACAAAAATAACCATACCTTTCAAACCTTGCTGATGTTGTGTGCATCTGAATACACTTTTTGAATACATTTTGCTCCACAGTTTCTGCAGCGCGGTTGACACAAGCCTGGCCCTCTCCAGCAAGCAGGATAAAGACTGCCTTTGCATCCACCATCCACTACTATAGCAGTAATTATCAGGATAAAGTAATGGCACCAGTTAAGCTGTTAAGCAGCAGTGAATTTGAAATTACATTGCTGGAGTCACGAATGATTTTGTCAAGAGAAGTGTGGAAGGCAAATATCTATTTCTGATGTCATGTGCACTGACTGCATCATAACAATGTCTATGTATATGCTTATAGGAGGAAAAGTTTGCAACTATTAAGCATGTCTTTAGACCTGATGCCATCAAACAGCATGAGTTACGCTCATGCAATGCCAGCCTCCATGGTCACGGTGGAAAACATTTACATGAACATGACTACTCCCAAAGCCCACTCCATTTGCAGTGTTGGCACTATGGTCACCTGCTTGGAAACAGCCCGTGCCAGGAAGGTCAGACATTTCTGAGCCTAACTTCACAGTCTAGAAACATGAATTTAATGAAATTTGCTAATATATGGATAAGTTCAGGCACAATGATGAGAAATCCCTACCTTACAGAAACTGCAAAAAATGAAGAGTAAAACATACATGACTGTCTCTTTCCCACTAGCAAGAGTTCGTATCACAAAAGTTACAACCGGCCCAAAGCACGTGGCCAAATTTTTCAAACCGAGCGGAAAGACCTATCACAGACTAAAGATGCCAAGAAACCAAGCTACCCATTCAGTCCTGCAGAAAAAAAAAGAAAATCAAGACACTCACAGGAAACATGGGGTGAGGTTTTCTGCACTGTTGTTATGTTATCACATCACGTGGGAGGCAAAAGTTGTGTTTTAGACACAGACTACAAGATGCTTATATAAATAATAACCCATCCCCAGAGTGCAGCACACACGTTGCCCAAACTGCCACTGGAAATTAATCCATATCCAGGAACATTTTTCCATCAGATCCCTGTCTCTGTGGAGAAATGAATTAGTCATTTCTTTTCACTAATCAATGATTAATTCACTTTGGCATTAAAGGCCAGTTATTTGCAGACAGAGTTTAAGAGATGAAACACTCTCTTTTGCAGGCTGATTGGGTTAATCCAATAGCGTTAATTTCTATCCAGGTAATTTCTGCTCTCAGGATATCTGCACCAGTGAAGTAATGCACTGGTTGCGCACAAACATTTCCAGAGCAATTATTAAAAAAAAAAAGAAAGATGCATTTCCAACCTGATACAACAAATTAACAACAGGCAACAAATAAAGTGGCTAAATAAAAGGTTGAAAGGGGAGGGGAGGAGTGAGAAAAGGAGTAAGGGAAGGAGATATGTAAAATGAATAATGCAGTATTTTACATGCTTCACAGTCATCAACAAATGACTAGTTAGTAGTAACTAACCTGGCAGCTGCAATGCAGTATTGATGTGTTTGGCCCCAAAACCACAGTCGGGTGGCACCAACCCCTCAGTCATGCCGTCCCCGTTTGGCTATATGGCAGGGCGATGAGGTTTTGCAATAATATCCGTGGATCTGGCGGCCGCCACCCAATGCATGGAGATGTAGGAGTGCTACTAGAGCTCCTGCATGCACAGGATGTCCAGTGAGAGCATGTCAAAGAGCCAGCAGCAGGGCAGGCTGACACGGCCTTCTGCAGAAGCACAGAGGGGCAGCAGGAGCCTCCAGCAAGATCTCTGGGCAGCCAGTGCCTGCTACCTGCTGCCCAGCTGCTGGCATGCTTTGTCCCTCCGAGGAGCAGCAGCACCCCAAGGTTAGGTCACGAGAGTGGAGACCCCCTGCTCTGGCTGCTCAGAAACATCCTGCTTTTATCCCGTGCATATCATCTGCTTTCTGGCTCGTCTCAGGCTTTTACAGTCTGAGCACTTGTGACATCGGCAGCCAGAAAAGCAGAAGGACAAAAACTTTCACAAGCCCAGACCTAACCCAGCCACTAAACATGTCAAAGCAGATACTGTTTACACTGCTGCTGCTCTGTCTTCAGAACGAAAAAGTCCTGAACAGTTGTCTTGGAAGTTATTCAGCATTACAAAGTACCCACAGTATCAGGGATTTTATTATTGCTGTGGTCCGATGTTAGCAATACATCTGTTTCTGTGTTTGCATGATGTCTGCTTTGATTGCACGTTGCATACTTTCTGCATAATACATGTGCAACCACATCTTAGCCACCAGCAGCATCAACAGCATGATGCTTGTTTACCAGAACGCCACCCCACAGATTGCTTGACCGAGAACAGCAACTCTGGCTGGAGCATTTAGCTTCCATGTAAACCCAAATAACAACAAAAAACACCTTGGGAAATTTAATGTCAACTTGCCCATCCATCCGAAAAGCATCTACCAAAAAATTTCAAGCGTAAGAGAACTAACTTAATAAGTCCAAATAAAAATGCAGAAGTCCAAGAGGGTATCACTAAAACATAAAGAAGAATCACTTTTTCTACTCTGTCTTTTGCTTTCAGCCAACTCACACCTGTACACTTCAAAGTTTTTTTAAAAGGTGCACCAGGGGACTTTGCAGCTTCCTGCAGGTAGGAAAGACTGACATTTTCTATTGCCTCAGTCTTTCACGTACAGGAACACAATACAAATCTTAGCCTTCCTTAGACAGGGAAAAAAGGTGAAGTTTTCAGCAGTAATACAAGGCTAAAAAGAAAATTATTTCAGCACTTGATAAAATTTGCCCTCACATTGGGTAGGAGCCTTCTACAACACAGTGATCAACAGAGAACCTCAAAACGATGTCATCTGCACTTGCAGCTCAGCCTATGCTTCGAAAAAATGACATCAGCCATACTTCTCTGAATAGGGGCTCTGTAGCTAATCAGGAAGAGATCATTGTTCTGGCCTCAAGAATTAGTAATTCTTGAGTACTGCAAGACTGCTGCTAAATCTTTCCATGACAGACTGCAGCCAGCAAAGATCTCAGCAGGGAATGCAGAAACGTGTCAGATGGAGCCTCCTCGCCCAAACCAAGCAGCCTCATGAACTCTGCAGAGAGAGCAGAACTGTCCCTTCCTCAACACTGCACCATTATGGAGGAAATCCATCATGTTACTCCTTTACCACACACTTTGCTTATTTACAACAGTAAGAGAGTAGTGCTATGCAGTGTCACTCCCTCCAAGAAATCATCTGTTTACATGGGGCAGGAGATAAACCTTCCTAGTCATCCCAGCAGGGCAACATCAGAGCCTCTGCCCATCCAAAAAAAAAGGTGGAAGATCATTTTGAATATATATAAAAGAAAAAATCTCTATCCACAAATTTGCAATGCAAAATTTTTAGTAGACCGTACAGTATCCTGAAGCATTCATCTTGCAGGGAAATTGTTTCCATAAGCCAGCCTGGCTTGCCTTTCACCATGCCTCATTGCCCTTTTGAAGATGACAAAAGCAGGCTGACCACAGCTATGCGCTGGGTTCCACCAAAGGGCAGACAGCTCAAACATCTGTAATTAACCTGTGCATTTGTGCCTTTCTCCTTTAGCTACTGTAATGCTGATCCCCAGAAGCATCCTTCAGATGTCTTTCTGTGGCCACCACGAAGTCTCTTCGGTAAGAGGAATATTCCTAAGATAGCAAGCTATTCCTTTTTCTTGGAATTGTTTCAGTCTTTTGTTTGTTTGCTTTGTTTTGTCTTCTTGTTTTTTTTGTTGTTGTCTGTTCGTTTATTCTGGCAAACCAAGAGCCTGATCCTGTGCCCATGAAATTCTCATGTGTTTTGTGGATGACCCTAATGACAGGCAAGGAAGTCAGGAGGACTCCCACTTCCCCAAGCGTCTGCTGCAAGTCCAGCCCTGCTGAAGTCAGAGAGCCCTGACCCTCCTTGCTCTGCTACACATACCCACACGACTTCCTCCAGTTGGTTACTCATGGCAAAAGGTGTTTGAGGAGATGACTGGGAGATGTCACTACAGTGTTGGTGGAAGCAGAACGGATGCTTATTTGGCCAGTCGTGACATTTGTTTTCAGATTAATGGAAAGGACCAAGAACATCCTGATGGGAAAAAAAAACATCTTCCCTCCTCTGTGTCAATGGTAGCAAGAGGGTCACTTAAAAGGTCTTTTCTAAGGCACATAAACATCCCATCATGAAGGCAAGAAACTAAACATTGCCGTATCTGATTAAAAAAGAAAAAAAAGAAAAAAGAAAAAAAAGGTGTTTCTAGTTTTCTGTGTCCAAAACAATTAACTCCTTTGCCTCAGGATATTTTAGGGGACTTGCATCTTTGCTATTTTGACTTCTGCGATTAAAAAGCAAATGTTACATTTTACTAATAAATAGATAACACATTTTGAAAGAACAAGTCCACAGTGTCTGGTTTTGTAACGTGAAATCACAAATGCACTCTCCCTAAATCTTGTCAATTATGGTACAGCGTGAATTCCACCTAGCTGGAGGCTAATCCACAAGGCATGCAGCAGCACTCCAAGTTTCTCTGCATACTGCTCAGATGAGCTTTGAAGAACTCAGGAGGCACTCGTCATATCTTAACATTTTGCTAAAAGTGCCACCACCATGCTGTCCGTAACTGAATCACACTCCCTTTCCCCCACTGAACACAGGACAACTTCTCTCACTCCGCTACATATTCAGTTCTGTAGAATCTTATTTACCATCAGACAAAACTTCTGTTTGGTTCGTTTAGGTGTCCCTTTTAAAAGTCTTTTGTGTACTTCCCAGACCGAAGTCAGTTTGCACTATTTAATTTCCATTCCCTCAGTTGCTCAGCTTTTTTTCTTGATTATTTTCATGCTATTTCTGTTCTACAAACATCTATTGGACAGCATTTTCTTGTAATTTCTCTATAATTATACTTCATCTTTTCTTGAAGCTTCCTACTTCTCTGAAGAGCTTCTTCTGAGCTCTGTCTGAAAAATCTAAGAAATTCTGCATGGCTTCCGTAGTTCTCATTTTCCTGCATTTCCACCTTTTAAACCAACATACCAACCTCTGATAGGCTGCCTTCCCATCACCAGTCAGAACCTCTAGACTTATTTTAGTCATTACCTATCAGCAGTATAGCTTCTCTTAACAACCTTCATTAATACTTGCATGTTAAAGACTGCTTAGAGATGCTTTTTACTTTGCGACTCAGCAAGGTTGCAGAGCCTCCTCCTGCTCTCAGTTGAGGGGGTGAGTGGGCATCTACCACCACAGGGATGCTGGCTGGCACATATGTGTTTCTTCAGTTATTTTAGGAGCTTCTTCACCAAAATGATCAGTTTGGCATAAGATAAAATGAACAAGCAAACAGAAAAAGCAACCAATGAACAACAAAAAAAATAATTCTTTAAAGTATTTGTACTAACCACAGCATCAGCTGCAAGAAACAATTGTAGGCAGCAGCTGCTCTATTGTTCATTTTCTCTTTATTTTTTTATTTTTATTTTTTTCTTTGAATCAGTGAATGTTGGAACAATAAGATATCCCTGAAAGTGAACTTCTGATTTCCTTCTTTCAAGTACAGGCAATGTAGACTAGGAAAATGCCAGAGTAATAACTCATGCCATCAATGAATTTCAACATCATCCCATTACTCTAAAATAAACTTTATAAAAGAATAACCAGAAAACAAGAGAAAAATATGAGTAGACACTGACTGCTGGAAAGTAACACCAATGTGCTCAGGCTCATGTAAACAAGTAACTTCAATGTGGATGGTCTCTCAGAGCACAACTACAAGGAAGCTGCCATCATATGACAATGTTTTGATAATCTGCACTTCCATCGTAATGACTTCTGAAGTACCGAATGCTTCTAAAATAAGCTATTTCAAAACATTTTCTGAAACTCTTTCAACATGGTTTATTCCTACAGACAGACTCGAAATTTGAAGAGTTTAACCAACAGGGAGAAAAGTTCAAAGTCACCATGGATAGCTCATCCTTTAGGATGCATCACTAACTGTCACCAGCATCACTGGGGTGGGGGCATGCAAAAAGGAAATGCAGTGCATACATTTGTCCTCCTCCATTATAAACAATGACTAAACCCAAGCAAGGAGATGCTCACTGAAACCATTCTGAATGCTGGGAAAGCAGCAGCTTTCACAACACAGAGCCAAGAGGGGGGGCATGGCCTCACACAGGTAGTGGAGAGAATTTAACTCTTAGAGAGCTCTCATTATTTTTCTTAGTACTCGGTAACATGAAAGAAGACAACAGTAGGCAAAGTCACTCGTATCAAGGTATAAATCACCATTTAAAATACTAAGATGCTGTTATCATTCCTCAGCAGGAAAAGCAGCAAGAAATGTTCTTCATAATATCTTACAGATTTCTACTATGTATCTCAAAAAAGAAAAAGCAAAGTAATACAGTTCAACACCTCCATGGATCAGCAACATAGACTCCATCTGCTAACCCTACCTGACATGATCCACTTCTTGTTTAAAACACAAAGAAGTAGTAGTAGTCTGGCATTCTTCTGAAACGAGTTTGTATTTAGACATTCAGGCATTATCCTTTTCACTGGATAAAAAACATCTGGATGATAACAGAATGTCACAATTCTCTAAACAGCTCTGAGGGGGACCAAAGTTAAAGCAAATACACCCCCTCCACACACACACACACAAAACACATGTTCATTCTTCAGACAAAACGAACCACCACAAAATACAATAATCTGGAAAGGCTGAAGCCAAGGAAGTCCGCAATTAAGCATGCCAAACCCCAAACCTCAAATTACAAAACGTACCGTCTTAATATAGATCTGCATGGACCCTGACCAATGGTGTGCAAACAGGAGTTTAATTAAGTTTATCTGAAGCAGAAATTTGCCCTCCACTCCCCACAGAAAACTACATGAAAGACTGCAAGGCATCAGCTTAACGTGGTTCAGGCCAGCACCAACGCAGTAACTGTTTATCAGTCTCTCAAAACAAACTAGAAATAATACTCAAGCTGCTTCAGAAATATTTCTGTAACATCTGCATCAGTTCAATTGACTGTTATCCTGGCAATTTCTGCTGCACTGCATTTTGCATAGCTAAGCCAAACGAAGTTTGAAAGAACTAAGAATTGACAACGGGAAAGAATTATCTTAATGGCGGGGTTTAAATTCCCTGTTCTCACGTAACTGCTTTTTTCCCAAGGCCACAAACAAACTTATCTGATGGACAGCAGTGGCCCAGAAATAAGATCTTACCTTTGATCTCACCACAAGGGAGGGGCAATGAACCCAGTAGCTCAAGACAACAAAAATCCTAATGTTGACAAATTAAAGGTAATTACTTCTTGCCCACCATGCAAGTCACCGGTGTGCTCACAACAATACACATGGAATTTGTGAGCCCATGATGTAAAACTGGGGCTGGATGCTAATTTCTTGGTGGGGATCAAAAGGATTTCCTTTATCCCCATAGTCCACACCATATTCCTCTCCATCTACAATGCCCCCTCTCTACCAGCTGCAGTTTTCGAGGAACAACTTCTAGGGATGATCAGGAAGCAATATACCCCCACAACATCCTGGGAGCAGCAGCTCCAGAGGTATTTACTGGAGAGCTGTAGCAGAGTATGGGGTTTTGGCCTCAGGTAGCTCATGCTGATCATTCCACGAATTCAAGATTTATAAACACAAATCAGTTCTGAAACATGCCCCGAAAAGAGACAGATGGAGAAAACACCAAAATTTCATCACCTTCCCCTGCAACCCTTCCCCTCTCAATTATCAAGTTAGGTTTGATACAGCTCGGGCTGCTGCATATCTGAATACGCAGGTAAACACAGGGGATTAGCACGCAGCTTGACTAATTCCCTTTAAGAGCTGGCTTGGATTAACTCCGAGTTGTGTTTAGCAGACGGGCTTTCAGGGCATACAAGAGGTCACGTGAATTAAGTAGGTTGTTGTAAATTCACACCATACTTCAGTGATTACTCAGCTTCTCTGACTAGGTCCTCTCTCTGCATACGTACCGTCCAGCAGGAACGACATATTTCAGGCAGAGTGTCTGGGAGACACCAAGAATTCAGGAGGAAAACAAAAAAGCCAGAAGGCAGAATGCAATCGATGTGAGAACAAAATAAAAAAAATATACTTCTAACACTTATACAATGAGGGAAAAGTTTGTGTTCGAGGACTAGCTAGTGTCTCTCTTACTTCTTTTCAGATGCCCTGCTTTTGCACATCTTTTAAAGAGCAAAGAAAGGGAAAACGTGGTTCAGTCAAAGAAGAATGCAACTGAAGAACAATTGATTATTATAAAAAAGAAAAGAAAAAAAAAACAACAAAAAAAAGACAAAACAGAATTAAATAGTTTTCCTCAAATGTTCTCCTTGGACCTAACTTTACCACAGGCACAAACACTCAAGTGCACACACACTCTTCAAAGCCTCTTTACAACAGAAGCACGAACCATGAAGCATTCCTAGGGAACCACTGCGATTTTTTTTGCGATTGTACACATAAACTAAGGAGTCCAAGGGATTTGGGCCACACAAGGGGAGCATGCTGCCATCCATCCACCCACTAGACTTTTTGGGCATCCCAGAAAGGCACCCAAGCTTGTCCATGAGAGTGAAGCTGAAGGACTGAGCCCACTGATGATGATCCATCTCTCCCGGGGCTCAGCAGCCTGCTCGAGGTTGGCCAAACTTTTGCAAACGTGCATGACAGTGCACCGGCTGAATCAACACTGTTTTGGAGAAATCCAGTGCTTGTTGCTCGGCCAGCCCCTGAGGATGGCCTCTGCTGGGTCCCGCAGTAGCTCTGCCTCCAAGGATGCTCTGCTCACCCCAGCAGACAACCAACCACGCCTGCCGGGAAGCTTTCAGCAGTGTAACTCAGCAAATCCTCAAAGTTTCCTGGTATAGCTATACTGGCACCCCCCTCTAGTGGAGACGCAGCTCACACCAGTGAGAGTCCCTTCTGCACAGTTACGGAGGGGGAATTCAGATCAAACCTCAAGCAGAAGTAACGGAGGAGGATACGGGGCAGGGATGGCTTCTGGCAGAGCTGTGGGAGCCGGAGGCATGGCAGCATCACGCCGGGGCCCGCTGCCGACTGAGACACACCGCCTGCCTTGGCAGCCCCGAGGAGGACGGTATTTTCTCTCCCTCCCTTCCCACATGCCTGCCGATGCTGAAGCGCAGATGCTGTGGTGCCAAAAAGCAACTGCTTTCCCAAAATGATCACGCTTAGAGCCCCTTTCTGCAGTCCTTGTGGAGCACTCAGAAAAAAATAGATATGAATTAACCAAGTCTCTTGATCAGAAATTTGTCACAAAAATCTGGGCAAGCTGGTTTCTGTTCACAAGAAACTACACAGAGGAGACGCTGAGGATGCAAACACGCAGGGCCGCAGCAGAAATGTTTGTTGAGGCATCTCAGTTTTAAGGCATTTCTGTGTGTTCAACAATCACGTGGTTCCCTCCTGTCATCAGGTTGTCATCAGCTCGCACAGCTCTCCCCGCATGTTTTTCTCTAGGCTGAGCCTCTTAGGATGCTTTTGCTTGTGAAACTTAAGCAAGGAACAGAAACACATTGTCCTTCTTGGAGTACCAGGCAACGAGCTGTGCTATTCCTATCAGCTGTTTGCAAAAATGCAAAGTTTCTACAGACCTGTTTTTAAGCCTATTCACTAATTACCTGAATTGCTTTGATCACAGCAATATCCTGCACTTTCAGTCACCTTGCAGTCTCAGTTGCATGGGACATGTGAAATCGGATGCTACAACGGCTGTAAATAAGGAACTTGAGGACAGCAAACAGATTGACTTGGAAAAGTCATCTCCAGTTTGCATATTTTCTGTAAGGGGATATGCTCTGTTCTCAGGTGCAGTTTTTATGAGTTCCATCCAAAGAGGAGCAAAATGAACTTGACCTGTAGCCAGCCACATAGGCGCAGCTCTCAAAGCCCAGAGACTGTGCTCAGTGTAGGCCCTGGCTGCAGCATTTTGGGAGGAACTGCAAGCACAAGCAGAGACCACTGCGCTCCACAGATAATTACAGAGGTATCTTTAAAGTACAACACATCACATTTACAACGGTATTCCTTGAATGCTGTATACCTACCCAAACATCAACTACCATTTAGTTACCCTGCTGCAACATCTGAGCAAAATGGTGAGCAAATCCAGCTTCCTTGACAAGGCACAAGGAGCACAGACTGTGTTGGAGTACTGGCCTTGTGTCTGCAAGAGTGTAGCAGTAAGTGGGGGAATTTTTCAAACCATATTTTAGCATCATCCTGAACTTGACACATGGACAGAAACAGCTGACTGTCCCAAGAATCCCTCACTGAAAGCCAAGGCTTCCCTCCTTGACGGAATCTGAATGATGTTATGGTACACACACATTTAAATGTGACTCCCAGTAGGTCCCAGGTGTTACTGTGGCACAGAGTACAACGTGCTTCTGTACCTTGGTCTGGTACCTCCTGACAAGATAGGAATGCCCTGGGGCATTCTCGATGTGGACCCAGAAAACTTCAGGATATCGTCTTGTACCAGTAATTTGCCAGAAACTCATCAATCTGACTTGTCAGCAGAGCTGTGTACACATTTGCAAAGATGTCTTCTTCCCAGTGCAATATTCACTTGCAACGTGGTGTTAGTATGGAATTTACTGTGCAACGCCTTCCTCTGGGACTTACAGGCTTATTGTCTTCAGTCTGAACCTCTTCTGGTTTGTTGTACACTCCTCTACCAGTTTCCCAAATGCTTTTGTGCTTCAATAATTAGTTTTATATGTTTAAAGCTACGAGGCAACTGCAGATATGTACTAAAATGTTTAATCCTAAAGCATAACCTGAGGCAATGTAGTCAGAGTGTCCCTCTACATCCTACATTACAGCTTCATTACCACATCAAAGCAACACCTTTCCACTGCAGCTCACCTCACAACTGTACATACCTTGTAAACCTACAGACCCAATCTCTCCAGGGAATTGCTAGAAACATACCTGTCACAGGATGCACGGGAACAGAAGCTACACAAACAGGCATCTAGTGCACACAGCTTACTTCTACTAGCTGTACAGTTGATGGAAGCACTCACTACAGCTGCACTGTCTCTCTCCTGCGACCACCAGCAGCAGCCCAGAGGCTTCAGGACACCATCCTGTAGGTCCAATGTCCAGGCTGAAAACAGATTGCATTACCCACAGCTAAACATTCAGTGAAATCCATTGGCTGTGGACCCTTTACCAATATCCCACCACAGCAGACAAATGACACTGACCACACTTGTAAGGTACGTAGGTGTTACTCCTGAGATGTCAGTGGTCCTTCTCCTTTCCTGCAAATGCCTGTCCAAAGCATAACCAACCACGTAAAAAATGGATGTGACCTGTACAGCACTTCCTTCACTTCTCAGATACCTGTAAGTTTTTGCCGGAGTTCATGCTAAGCTCAGAAGCCCTAAATAATCACTCACCTTCAAAGGAATGCACAAGTTTCACTATTTTTTATTTATTTATTTTTTAAACAAAGCTGCAGCTAGCTTCTTCATGACAAAAAAGGAGGAAAAAAAGAGGATACTGCCCTAGTTATACATACATTTTTCCATCCAGGCTGAAAACAATCATCCCCAAACGGCCAAATAACTTCTACAAAAAGTCTCTGCAAACTGCTCCCATAAATAATGTGCTGGCACCATTTTGTATTTGACACACACTCCCTAAAAAGAAGGGGAGGAGGAGGGAGAGGGGCTTACAATGAAAAACAGTATGCATTTCCTTTGCCAGACTTTTACCACTCTAAAAATCTCCAGCATTTTGTACAAAAAGATTTTGCCTTTGATGTCAATCCAATGCTTTTTTGCTTGCTCCTGCAAGCAGTACAGTATGCAATACATTTTCTAACTGGCAAAGAAACAGCATACTGTCTAGAGAGTGCCTGTGAAATTCACCCTGCTCAGAGGGTCACTGCAGCACGTAAATTCCTAAGGAAAAGGCGAAATGTTGTGCAGGCCTCACACTGGTGTGTTGCACAGAGGTGAACTTCATCATATGCAGACACCAAACTCATCAGCACTTTTTCCAGCAGTTTAGAAAAATGACTTCTGGAGAGGTTTGCCTGTTATTCACAGAGGCAAAAGCAGAAAGACAATATTAGACTCGCATACTTGGCACCTTTGTATTTCTAAATAGAAGGTGAAAGCACCTCCAAATGTTATCTGGGGTATGCCACGTGGAAGCCAAAGAAAATAAGCAGTTCCAACGCCTCTCGAGTTAAAGTAACTTTAAACAAAAATAATCCAGTCGGCACAAAAATGCGGCGCAGTTCTCACAAGCGGTACCTGTGGCGAAAACACCACATATATGATGTGATGAACAATGTTCATTTTATGAAGAAATTCCTCTTTACCCCGGGGTAAAGGCGCCGGCACTCTCCTGTTTATGTGAGCTCACGTAATTGCCGACGTTATCTGGGTCAAGAAGGAGCTGGATCCAGTCGGACGTGAAGGCAGGACTCAGAAAAATGTGTTTAACAAACCACTCCAGGCTGTGCCTGTCAGGAAATGCTGAAGACCTTGCACTGCTCCGAGCACGGCTATTGTTCCCCCATACAGAAATACAGTGCCTGAACCACCTCAAAACGTCTCTTTCAAGAGCTTGCTGGAGAAACGCAATGATCATGGAGTGGGGACACGTGGGATAGGCTCACGTGTTTGCTACCTAAACTGGCACTAAATGGGCTCTTTTCCTTACCAGTGCTAAACGCTGAACAAACAGAAAATACACTTGGAAGAGTAAGAGGCACCAAACACTGAAGATAAAGAAATTAATCCTAGAGTGCAACCTTTCAGCCAAGCAATGACTGAGGGTTTGCAAACCAGGTATGCTGCTCATCTGCTTGGGAAGAGTGACAGGACGTCAAAAAACAGCACTGGGTGAGAGCAATGAGTTCTTGATATACATTGACAGACCATTCTCAGAATTCTCCTCTGGCTTATTGAAAATCAAAATAAGACACCAGACTTGCTTCAGATGTTCAATTTCCTTCAGAACAGCAGCAAAAAGAGGGGAATGTATGGGACAAGCTACTACTTCTTTTAGAGCAATTGAGCTTGAAAGACAAATGAAGAAAACCAAAATTCAAGTCCCCTGTAATGTAAACAGAAGAGCATCTCTTCTTCCCTGGACAGAGCTTTCCTCTGCCCTGGAAATAACTTCATAGTTCTGTCACAGCGACACATCAGCCTTGGGTCAAATCCAAAGCCGTTTGATCTCAACACAGATTCATCATTGACATCAATAGGCCATTGATGAAGTTAACTATTAGAAAGCAGACAAAATGAGAAATGTTTAAGTTCAGCCCAAAAGGGGCACCACTGAGGCATGTCACCTTTCTGCAGTGTTACCTTGTGATGCACAGAAAAGCAAAATTACACACACATAATCACTACCATTTCAAGCCATCACCTCCACGAGTCACTCGTGATTAGGTCTTTCTGGAGAGCACTGGGCAGAGCTCTCTCCTCAAATTATCATTAAACTGTAAGAACTCAAATGGGTACCTCACCTGAAGGGGAAGCAAACTTAATGGAAATGAGATATAAAAAAAAGGAGAGTGCAAAATTTCTTTTTTTTCCATCTGTTACAGCTGTCTTTTGATAACTCCCGTGTTTTTGTTTGTTTTGTCTTTTTCAACCACACTGTTTACTTTTTGAAGTCAGTCTGTTCATTTCCTTTTCTTTTCCTACTATTAAAATGCCAAAAAAAAAAAAAAAAAGGAAAAATGAATATAACCCACTGTGAAGGAAGACTCAGTGAAATAGCAGACTACATACAAATAACTAAATCACAAATAACTAAAGATGCTGCAGGGATCAAATATTGTTTGTTCTATCCTCCTTTCAGTAAAACTGCTTCTTTTTGCTAGCACTGTTTGTAGTTGCAGTTGAAGTCATTCATCTAGATGAATATAAACTGACTGTGAGCGCCCCTTAAATTGCACACATCTTTCTTTTTTTTTTGGGGGGAGAGGGAGAATTCCCATGAACATATCAAATTCCAAGATGTTTTTGGAAATGATAAGGACAACAGCCTGACAGTACAGTCTGTTCCCACTCCCTAATTCTGCGTGTCCTTGGGCCATCACAAATACTGTGAAAAGCAGTTACAAAGAGTTCCTCATCCAGCAACAGAACTACCTCAGGATTTTGGCAGTGACTGGTTTCACCTGTGGCCATACAATAAAGCAGCCATCCGCACAGCAATGACACCGTACTAGTGTTCAGTGAGTGCTGGCAGGTCACCACCTAGAGGTGCTCAAAGCCAGCTCTTCAGATACCCGATGGAGGCCACTTACCTCTGGGAGAAAACAATCAAAGCTGCTGTGTACCCAAAGGTAGGATGATGGTGGTCCCCCAGTGACAAAAGATACTTGGGAGAAATTCTCTCCTTTCAGTTTAAACCCTTGAATGCTGGACAAAACAAGCTCAGTACGGAGGGGCTACAGAGAAGCAATTAAGCATTCATTAAAGTGTTATCAATGGTTCATCACAGAGATGTAAAAGCTGACCCTACGTAACTCCTACCTAAGTTTCAGCTACAGGGCAAAATGCTTCCTTCAGCACCCTGGGCTCCCCACATAGTATCACTGTGACACTTACCAGGGGACCAGCTTAAAGACTGCTTTTTATTTCATCCCATTTCTTTGTAGTTAAGGAATTGTATTTTAGTTAACAACACATTCTTCCAGAGCTATTGTTGAAAGCCATGTGGCCATAAGTGCCTTTGCTCACAGCGACAGGATTGCCCGTTACTCACACGTTAGGTTCACATATTAAAGCTGGGTACACAGTCTAGTTTCGCACTGCACACGTGTTTTGTCTCAAAAGCTGTTTAATCATTCCATTCTCAATATTTGTTTTGAAGAGAGGGAAAGAAAGCAGACACCAGTCAGTATTTTTCCCACTCCATCCAGCACAATTACAGATAACTTCTCAGAACAAGGTTTACTGCAGCAGCCAAGGGTCTAACCAGTGCAACCTGCAATAGGGAGTGATAAGAGCAGCACCACGCTGAGCACAAAAGTTTCCCAGTATTCCTAAATAACATTTCCTCAGTTATTTGTATCTGAAACAAATTTGCAGCCAGAAAAAACACAGCATATGTACAATTGCATAGGATGGGACAGTGTCAATCTTTTCTGGAGAAGAACAACATCTGATTTTGAGTAGTTAATAAAAGCAACAATAAAAGAGAGATGTATAAAAAATTTCTTTCAAAGTCTGAGCGTGTATCATTTAAGGAGAAATGCACAGCATGCCTACAGCCAGTACTGGCAAACTGCAGGAGAGAAGTTCAGTTACGCCTGTGCAGACAGTGCTGCTTCAGCCCGTGGCTGGAATTGCCAGAACATATTGTTTTAATACTACACTATACCCATCCTAACACAGGAGTAACGAGGCTGCATGGCACGCAGTCCTGGCTGCCAAATTGAAACATGAGTCTCAGACCTGAGAGTGACTCATTTCAGACCAAATGGTACGGCGCACCAAACCGGACCTAGCATGCAAGAGCCTTTCTTTGAAAAGATACAGGAGCAACACTTTGTTAGAGCCAGCGGCTACAGCCACCCCACTTCCCCTACTCTTTGGGAACACAGGATGCCTGCAGAGGCTTTTGCAAGCTAGTTTGCCTCGGATCTTAAAAAAAAAAAAATAAATAAATAAAAAGTGGGGATTAGAGCAGCTTCTAATTTATTCGTGGACAACTTAGCTGCAAGAGAAATCAGAGAGGTGTGAGCTTGTTTCAACGAGAGCTCCACGAGACAAAAAAATGTTTAGATATCCCAACATTTTTCTGCTAAAGAGCTGTACAGAAGATTTTTCATACACTTTCACAGGAAGAAGGTTTTTCAGGTTTTCCCACTGCGGAGCTATCTGAAAAGAGCATGCAGAAAAGAGCGAGAGGAACAAAGCTGGTCCCTCTGGTTCCACCTCCCTCTTCTCACTTTAGTTTGCTAACGGCTTTTGTCCTAAAGCTTCCCTCCTGCTCTCCACCCTCCCAGTCTTTCTCCTGTACTCCCTACCCTTGTGCTTGTCATTCATCCTCTCCCCGTCCCGCACCTTTGCCAGCACCACGGACACAGCAGTGCAGCTTCTGCCTGACTTTAGCGGGCTCATCGTCCGAAGTGAAAAAGTCAGGAGAGAAAGGTGGCAACCATTTTTTTTTTTTTTTTTACACTGGGACTCTTTCCACCGCCTCAACTCGGTATAACTAAACCTAAAGAGACTTCACGGAAAAAAAAAATAAATAAAAAAGAAAATCAGGACAGGCCCTAAGCCATAGAACAATGGTAGCACTGTTAGCGACCCTTAATCAAACAAGTGTCCATTCCTTATTCCAGGCCAACCTCGCAGGCGTTAGCCCGGCAGAAGCAGCGGTCCGACCCAGTATGGACAGCCCTTGAAGCCCACACCCAACCGGCGCACCTCCTCCTCTTCCTCCTCCTCCTCCTCGCACCGCGCCGGGCATCACCGCACACCCACGGGACTTCAAAACCACTCTCAGAAACCGGGAACCCGGCAGGGAAAGGGGGTAGCAGTGGGCTCGGAGACCCCGGGGAGAGGCGAGCCGGGCACCCCTCCAGGGTCCGGGGTGCGCTTACCTGCGGGGGCTGCGCGGGGCTCCGCGGGCGCGGATGGAGGGAGCGCGGCTCCGCCGCCGCCGCCGGCGCGCAGGGAGGGAGGAGGAGGAGGAGGAGGAGGAGAAGGAGGAGAGGAGGAGGAGGAGGAGGAGAGGAGGAGGAGGAGGGACGGGGAGGGACGGGACGGGCTCCCTCCTCCCCCGCTCCGCCCGCCTCGCCGGGCGGGGGCCAGGTGCGCCCCCGCGGCCCCCCGCCGGTCCCCGCACGGTGCCGGGGGAGGAGAGGACCTACTGCAAGGGTTTTTCGGGGAAGAAACAGCTTTGAAGCGGTACGCAGCTGGAGCGACAGAGTTGCTGCCTCTGCGAAAGCGCCCGGACCTCCGGGAGATGTCGGCGGCAGGAGTTTGCAGGGATCGGTCCGTAGGTTCACCAAACGCCAGCAGCTGGGAAGGGGCAGGGTTGCACAGCGGGTGCTTTATCCAGGCTTAGAGGAGTCATTTCATTATGCAAAAACAGGTTCAGATTACTTCTTTTTACTTTTATTATTTTTTATTTTTTTTTTGTCACCGCGAGTTTTTGTTGTCCGGTAACCTCCGATTTAGTTGGATTGCAGTAGCATCTAGAGGCCGCTTCTGCATGTGCACGCATCTGGTGCAAAGTTTCCGTGCTTAGTGGCTGACATGGCTAGGTGTTTCTACATGCTGTAGAGAGATTTCTAGAGAGATTACTTACAGCTAAACACGGTGGCAGTGCCTCCAGCAGTACAAAAGCCTATAATGAAAGACCAAGCCCATTTAAAGCACTCTTTCTGGTGTTTCTCAAGGAACCAGAAACCAGCAGAGGTAGCTATCCTGAAAGCAGATCTTTGCTTGTGAACCATCAACACAGCAATGATACTGGCCTCAACACTTACTGACGGGTATTAGGTGTCAGCATTACCAGATCTCTTGCTGTCGTGGCTGGCTGGGAGCTCTTTCCCTTCAGGAAAGAGCTGAATGCATTTCTGTGTATTGACAACGGGCGTGTGTGTATATTTCAAGAAGAGAGATGTTTACGCCCCACGCAATCCTGGACTTTATTCTGTTCTCAGCACTGTACTTTAGCACAGAGATTGGTATTCAGCATGCTCAAAGGACTTGTAAAGCATTCAGCAAGCCATTAACTTGGCAAAATGTTTGGTTTCTTCTGTGCTCAAAGCAAGCTATCAAGTGTTTGCAGATGAGGCCAAGACGGATGTTCTGTCACAAGCTATAACACCTGGTTTAGCATCCATACACTAAGGACCAGGACAGTTCTTGATAGCTTCCCATCTATGCACAGGCTGCATCCAGTCTGGACAACTGCATACTTAAAACAGTATGGTTAAATTAGACAGGTGTCCTGACCTTAGGGCAGAATTGGAGTCATCTGCATGACCTACTGTTTGAAAAGCAGGTCTTCAGAGAGTAAAAGTGATTCCTCCAGTTCTGTAGCAATATGCTTTCCATATGTAGCTTCATTGGAAAAAGGATTTTCCTTGGCTTTGTGGACCAGGAACTGCGGGCACATGTCCACAGTTCCTGTCCCATGCTCATTCAATTGCCCAGATGCCCCTACAACAACCAAGATTAACACAAATTATCAAAGCTTCAAGCGAGGAACGGCCTGACAGGGCTCACATGTCAGTGGTGAGACCTACCACCCTGAGCATGCAGGAACATGTTTCACTGGGATGGTGCAGGTAGGAAGGCATTTTGTGGGAAGAGCTACAGCATCTGTGAATCGGGAATTAACAGCACTTAACTCCATAAAAACAGTGTCTCACCTAATATGGTTACAGTATGGCTTTGATAGTCAAGACCTTCTCGGCAGTGACTTGAGTTACTGACGCCTGAAGGAAAATAGCAGTCTTAGCTGTGCTTGTAGGAAAATGCTGCTCTATGCATGAGATGGAATTATGTGATGGCAAAATGATGACATACACTTAAAAAAAAAAAAAAGCATTTCTTAGTCCATAGAAGTGGTGAAATGATATACTTTAAGTTACAATAGCATGCAAGTTCCTTTGATTTCTGTTAGTAGCTTCAGACATCCCTGAAACAGTGACTTGTTATTTTTTAAGGGCTAACATGATTAATTAAATCTCAGTTCTCCATTCTTTCTCTGACTAGAAAATATGGGGGAACTTCAGTAAGCTTAGAAACAGGCAAATATTGAAGGTCCGGGGAAGATCACATGGTCCAGCAGAGCTTAATGAATGTAACTTCTATGAGACTTGGCTATGCTGCTCTGCAGTCTGTAACGTGTTTCTGTAATCACATACAGATGTACTGAATCACATTAGATAGGGAAGTAGTTTTCACATCCTTCAGTCTGGAAAAAGTGTCTGTTTCCAGAACAAACCACATAAGTTCCATGTGCTTGGTTTTGTGAATCGATTCAAATCACAAATATGCTTAGCATGTACACATATTGATATATTTACATTTAATTCTCAGTGTTCATACAGTTTGAGCTGAGTGTCTGCAAGATTACTCATGCAGTTCCAGAAAAGTTAGACATCTCATTCCTCTTTAGTCTGGGCCTGGAAAGTACCTCTGGTGTTTTTAATTAAAAAATAAAAATTCAGGGAATTTACAGTTAAGATGTCTCTTCACTTTGGCACTTCTATGTGCAGTGTACTGTGGAGTTCTTTTAATGATGGATATTTCATTTCAGATTGGGAGTGCGTTGTACTTCATCTACATCTTTTAGTGCAGTGGGTGTTTTGAAGGAAGCATTAGATGAGAAGGCAATTAGTATCTTAGCGAATAAAAAAATGGTGAACATCACTGTCTCTGAGATAGAAATGACTGGAGAACTTGAAAAATATTTTCAACATACACTTTCTATTGATCAGATGAAATGGCCTTATAAGCAAGCAGCTTTTAAAAATGTTCCAGTTTCCTAAAATACTGCGGTCCATAGTGCATTGCTGAAGCACGTGTTATGTTATGAAGAGCAGCGGCAGCAATCCAGGCAGAAGAAAGTGCTCTCTAGAGTTTGAAATTTTACTTATTTGTTATATCTGTAATACCAGAACCCCAGTGCTCACATTGGAGGTATCTGTTTGGAGCTGGGTGCAGAGAAGTTTGAGCAAATAACATTATCCGATGGCTGGAAAGTATACTGCTCGCCTGAGCACCTTCAGATGGATCAAAAGTCATGCAGAAAATAACACTATCCCCAAAGCCACATCATCTTTGTGTCATTGTAGTTCTTCTGCCCAGGTTCAATCTCATCCAGCCTCCTGCTATGTACTTAGAGATGCTGTGTGCAGCATCCTATGAGCCATGGACTCTGAAACCTGGAGAGCTCTCAAGTCAAAGAGCTGCTTTTTCCATGCAAATTCTCTCTCTCCCTGGCTCATGCTCCTCAGCCTAGAGCTCATCCTGGTTCTCCTGCACCATAGCTGGTTGCTGGAAAGCTAACATGACTCTACCATGCCTGGAAGCCAGGCCTTGCCTTTGGGAAAAGACTTTCTGCCCATGCCCATCCCGGATGGTTGTGCCCTACCATCTCCGTGACAAGATGTGGGCCACGTCAGGATGTTTGGAGCAGCCTCGTGCCAGACAGGAGAGCGGCATCTGTCCGGGTGACGACTGTGTTGACTCTGTTTGCCCTGGCTCTTGCACCATCCATGTTGCACTGAGATGATGTGGTGGTTTTACCTTGCTGGGCAGCTGCACTGCACCACAACCGCTCTCTCACTCCCCCTCCTTAAAAGAAGAGGGGGAGAAAAAACTATGCTGGAAAGAAAAAAAAAGGTTCACAAGTTGAGATAAGGACAGGGAGATCACTCAACAATAATCACGATGGGCAAAACAGACTCGGCATAGGGAGATTAATATAATTAATTACCTATTACTAACTAGCTGGAACAGTGATAAACTAAAAGCAAGCTACAAACACCTTCCCCCGCATCCACCCTCTTCTACTTCATCTCCAAATTGTGCAGGGGAACAGGTAATGGGGGATTCTTCATCTCCACCACTCCTTGGTCACTCCCTGCCCCTGCTCCACGTGAGGTCCCTCCCATGGGATGCCGTCCTTCCCGAACTGAGCCCGCAGCGGCTGCCCACAGGCAGCAGCTCTTCAAGAACTGCTCCCACACAGCTCCGTACCACGGGGTCCATCCCCCAGGAGCAAACTGCTCCAGCACGGGTCCCCCACGGGCGGCAGCTCCCCCCAGACCCCCTGCTCCTGCGTGGGCTCCTCTCCACGGGCTGCAGCTCCGGCCCGGGGCCTGCTCCTGCGGGGGCTCTCCATGGGCCGCAGCCTCCTCCAGGCCACATCCACCTGCTCCACCGGGGGCTCCTCCACGGGCTGCAGCGTGGAGATCTGCTCCGTGTGGGACCCGTGGGCTGCAGGGGGACAGCCTGCTCCACCAGGGGCCTCTCCACAGGCCGCAGGGGAACTGCTGCTGCCTGCCTGGAGCACCTCCTGCCCTCCTGCTGCACTGCCCTTGGGGGCTGCAGGGCTGGCTCTCACCCCTCTCTCCCAGCTGCTGTTGCCCAGCACTTCCTTCCCTTCCTTCACTCTGCTCCTTCAGAGGCCCACCCAGCGTGGCTCATGGCTCGTGGCTCGGCTCTGGCCAGCAGCGGGTCCCTTTTGGAGCAGCTGGAGCTGGCTCTGCTCTGACATGGGGCAGCTGCTGGGCTCTGCTCACAGAGGCCAGCCCTGCAGCCCCTCCTGTTACCAAAACCTTGCCACGTAAACCCAATACAGATGATTGCAATGGGGTTTGTAAAACGCTTTGAGAAAGTTATTGTCAGATATGCAAAGAAGCTCAACATGTTACTGGATAATCCGATGGTAACTTGCATAGGACCATAATCCTCAGCATTGCAGTTAATAATCTTTTGAGCCGCATAGCATCAAGTACTGGAGTGCGCAAGATCCAGTGGCTGTGTGGAGTGTGGGATGCTGGCTTTGTTGGGGCTAAGGTGTCTGCCATTGCTGAAGAGCCCAATGTGACATCTGCCCGTCTTGGTTGCAGGTGTAACCAGCCTGTTGTCACTGCCCCTGTTTTGGGGAGGATGTGCATGTATACAAGATGCCGAATAGCCCATGTAGCTGCCAGGACACTGAAACCCTATGAGCATTCTGTTAACTTTACTAGGAATGTTGGGTTTTGGGGCAGTTGGGGAAAACTGGAGGGTGACTGTTGCTCTCATTTGTCAAGCACAGGGCCCAGGTCTGCCATGGAAGGACTGAAATCGCCTTTTTTTTTTGTGAGGATGCAAGGAGACAACCAAGAGCTTTAGCCTCAGCAACTACAGCAGGATCCGGAGGGTTGCACTGCTTCGACACCCCTACTGCAGCCACTCCTTTGGCTGCAGGTGTGAGATGCAGCTGATGTAGAGTCCTTCCCCATGGACATCCTTAGCTAACACAGGCAGCATCCAGAATGCATGATTTATTTCTCTGTGACCTTTCACCAGGAACTGAATGATATTTTGCCGCTAGTAAGCTGAACTCTATACTCTTAATAAAACGGTGGGTTAATAAATAAACACTTGGAATAGTCTGGTGGATGTCTCTGTACTGTATATAACCTTGTGCATCGGTTTGGTCTGCTTAAATGTCAGATCCCTGAAGAGCTGCTGAAGGTTTCATTTGAAAAAGTTAAATAATGACGAATGAGAAAATCAGTCCTACATTAGAATCGCTTTCATTTGGAGCAACAGTATTTATAATCAGTGTTATTATTTTCACTTGAAATACAGTTTGCCTCTTCTCTTTCTTCCAGAGCTTTGGCACCAAGAACCACTAAAAGTTTTCCAAAAGATGCTGTGCCGACAGGGAGATTGGGAACACACATCCCCAAAGGAGATGTGGCTTAGGATTGAAGCAGTAGCTGAATAAAATAAATGAATGAATAAATAAGATCACTTCCCCCCCAAAACAAAACAAAACAAAACACAACAAACAAACAAACAAAAAACACAGGACCACAGGACAGAACCTGTAATATTAGCTGAACTGTAAAGAATTTGGATATATTCAGTTAATGAAAGCTCTTGCTTGAAGGTAAGATTGTGTCATTTATGTCTGCACAAGAGCAGCCCCAGCACAGAACATATGAATGCCAGATGGCTGGAACTGTTCCATTAATGAACTGATGCTTTCATTGTTCTGAATTTGATTTTGTAGCTTTTTGCTTATAATGACTTGACTGCACCATTAAAAACCTTCAATAACCTCCCGATAAATTATTCAGTCCTCAGAACGCAAAAGAGGAGATACCTCAGCCTCCACTTTCCACTGGGCTTAAATGGGACCTGCAGGTGTGCAACACCTCTGGCAGTCAGGCTGATGAATACATTTCATTCTGTTTTCTTAGTACTGCCATTTAAATAATGTATGCAGGACCCACGCACAATATATTCTTCCAAGGCACGGGCAAATTCATTCCAGGTGACTCTCTGTTACAGTCAACGGGATTACCTGGTGATGAATATCGTGGACAAAAAAAAAATCATGGGTGTGTGTATGGGGAGAAATTCCTTCTAGATACATGAAAATGCAGGAATGATGTCAGGTTCTGGGAGACTCACTCTTCCTCTAGAGCACACACCCCCTTCATTAAATAACATTCCTATTACAGTAATTTACCCAGTCTCCAGGTTTTAATTAATGACCAGTCTAGGAGCTCACTACTCGGGTGTGTTACCACAGGCACTTTCCTTTTTTTTCTGGCTTAAACCTCCACTGTAACACTGTAAACTCACTCGCAGCTCCAACACTCAACTCTACACTAGATGCAGCTCCATCACGGCTCTGAGGCCACCTGCTCTCACAAACAGGCCTCCTGTAGTTAGGTCTGAAGCATATCTCTGTCCTCTGCTGCTCAACTGTGAGCCCAATATCTGAACAGACCTTATGGACAGGAGCCTTTGGGATGCTGGAGGGGCTGTAATTCCTACTGCCACCAGTAAAGCCAGCTCTCTCATTTCTTTTTTTTTTCACTCCCATGTCAGCACTTTGAAGGTTGTACTTACCAAGCAAGCTAAAAATATAGTAAAAAGAAATGAAAAAAAAATAAAATAAAAACAACAACAACAACAACACATGGGAAGAAAGAGGGAAAGATGTCTCTCTGTGTAGAGCAGTGTGGATGCAGACAGCTCACAAGACCCTGTTTCTGCTTTTTTTCTGTTCCCAAGAGCCCCCTGTACCCCCCCCCCTTTTTGCCTAGTTCCCACTGAGGCTTTCAGGGACTAGTTCTGATGCTGCTTTTTGGTGGCAGTATCACACTGAGAAAGAAGGTGGCTGAGGGATCTTTGGGTGTCTGCTCTCCTCAGCTCCCCCTTTGGTGCACGAACACAGGAGTAAAAAGGCGAGCCCGGATGGGAGAGGCAGTGACACCAGGCAGCAGAGCCAGCAGCCCTTCATGTGGTTTGCTTCTCCTACACTTCAGTTTTGCTTCTTAGGGGTGCTGAAGGCAGGGGCTGTAATGCTGCTGACCTCCAGCCTCAAAACCAGGCTGTAAAATGGGATTCACCCCACCATCTCATTCTACCTGGATACTATGGGGTATCTGAGACGTGGCACAGAAGCAGAGGGTGCACACAGCTTTTCGGAGGTCTTTCTGGAACAGTGGGGTAGGACACTCTGGAGCATCTCAGGTGGAAAAGGCATGTGGGTTTGAATCCAGCTCCCTCCTAAGGGAGAGTGAGGAGAACCACCATGGTGGGGACATCTCAAGTCTCTTCCCACCACCCTGGCAGCAAAGCCCACATAACCCAGAAACCCACACTGCACCCTTACATCTGCTCTGCCAGCTGATGGTGGGAGATGAGGGCCACCACTTTGCCTTCCCATCAGCCTGACCTTGCACACTCGGTGAAATGCCCCCTCTTTGCCTCACCCATCACAGAGGGAAGACTTTGGGCCAGCCCAGCCTCTTTAGTTAATAATTGAAGGCCTGAGTGCCTGCTGCAATCTGTTGTCACTTAGGGCTGAATCACTGCTTGTGTTTACAAACCCACACATAATATTTGCAGTGTTTGTTTGCAAATGTTCCTGTCATTCCTTTGTGTCGCCTTTGTAGGGCAGGCAGAGTAAGGGCAATGATGAAAAGCAAGTATAAAGTATTTGTTTAATGCCAGTCGGTTAGGGGAACAGACCCCTTGACTTCATCAACTAAAGACATTTTGAGCCTGATAAAAGTCTAGCTCTATATTTTTAAGAGATGAGTCCACCTTCCCTGATGCCACTTTTGCTTTACTGAGCAGCTGCCAGAAGTTTGCTGGCTCGGACTGTGGTTTTAGAAGACATCTGGATATCCAGTTCTCATTTATGTTAGTAGGAAGAGGGTGTCCAAAGCACAGAGGAAGTTTTGGTAATTTCTATGGTAACTCATTGGAGACATTGTCAGCCTGACTGTGACCTCCTCAGCACTGAGAGAAACCAGAAATAGCTCCAGTTCAGGCTTTTGAGTTTTGCCATGAAACGGATGTGAGGCCACATCACTTTTTGATTTTTAGGTTTGGTTTCAGGAGCAGGCAGGTTTTCAGTTCCCAGGCAAAGCAGAGTGGAGAGTTGCCCCAGCAGAGGCAGGGAGGAGACACAGGACGACACAGAGCTCTGAGGGGGACTGGAGAGGAGCCCATGCTGGAGCTGTGGAGTAAGGAACGAGAAGACCAAAGCCAAGGAATCCCAACACACCTGCCCCAGCCCCTGTGCAACCCCATGCCGCACCAAGGGAGGAGAAGTGTCAGGAGCAAAACTGAAATGTCTCCCTAAGAGTTTGCTTAATTTTATTTCTCAATACTGGAATAAGTAATTAGAAGCTTGTTAATTGGAAATAATTTCCTGACATAATACATATGTATTTTTCCCTCCATGACAGAAAGGAGCAAAAAAAGCCCACCTTTGCTGCCTGGTAAGGCAGAAGAACACTGGTTGAAGGTTCCTACAGTTTTGCTGATGGAAGTAATGTATGTCAGGTTGTACAGGACCAGAAATACCTGAATCCAAGGCCTTGCTGTACCATAGCATAAGATCTTCAAGCCAAGGGTATGTAGATTTTTTTATTATTATTATTTTTTTTTGACAAACATGCTTTATCAGTCACCAATTTTGTACATAAAGGATGAGTAGGCAAGGGAAAGTCTGTGATGGGTATTGTACTGGAGGGCAGACTAAGTGAGTTTTCAGATATATACATTGAATGAAAAGGGCCAGCCTAATTCTGCACCAGCCTGGGCAAGAAACATCCTCACTTCCAGAAAGCAATAACTGTGTTAAATGGAAGGGGAAAACATGTGCTGCATTACAGGAGCAAGGCACTGACCTTTCCAGGGGTTAAGAGGCAATGCACAGAATGGAGATTTTCTGTTCATTAAGAGGAAATATGAGAGTGTAATTAGAAACAGGCTGTGCTTTATAGTTTTGCCTACTCCTACTGTTCAACAGAGCAGAATAAAGAAAGGCACCCACTAGTTTGGGGACCAAATTAACAACTGGAAATTCAACAATGAGTGATTAAAATAGGCACTTTATTATTATTTTTTCCCCCAGTGGGAATTAGGAAACTGATCTGCAGTTGTGTGTTTGGGCTTAAATCAGTTGAATAATGGTAATTTTAGGAATGTGAAATTTTGGATTGTTTGATGGTATAGGGTAATGAAGAAGAACATACACTGCTCAAATACGTCATTAAATGGATGCCACAATAAGAGGCAACAGCAAAAATGTAAACCTACTGCCTGAGACTGATCTATTCAAACTGTCCTGGAAACTTGTTCATAGAAGACCCTGAGGAAAAAATTAGTCTCCATCTTACAATCTGTGCATGAAAGCTAAAAACTAAGATATTTTCTTTTCATTGAGGGTAGCTCCATAAGCCCTCTGAAGGTTAATGAGAACTACAGAAGCACTTACCCCATAGAAAAGTGGAATTATAAATAAACGATTATTAAAATGCTTGACCTGAAGTTTGGTCTTTAGCACCTCAGCCTACACAGATACATCAAAACTTTTATTTATTTATTTTTTCTCTTCTAAGCAAAAATTCTCATCAAAGTTTTGAATTGTTAAGGTTGAGTAGGATGAAGTAGACCGAGGTGCTAGGCTGCTCAATATTATATACTGAGAGCCTTACCTCTGGATGGCACGTGCTGCAGCCCAAGTCTTGAGCTGCTTTAAGAAGAAGCTTTAAAAATATGTCCCATTCTGACTGCTTTCTGCTGAAGGCCACCAAGTTCTTGCTAGTCAGGAAGAACATCTGAAGCTAGAGGTTTAACACAATCTCTTGGTAATAAAAAGGAATCCTGACTCAGGTGGTGTAATGCTTGAATCACCGGAAACAGACATGTCACAGTGCCTCTTTCCATTCAGCTGGCATCTACAGGGCAAGATTCATACCCTCAAAAAGATCAGAAATCCACCTCCTCTTCAGGCAATATTTTCTGTGTACTATTTCAGCTTTGTGGTCACAGATTTATTGTGCTAGCAATGTGTCTTACTTTCTGATACACAGCAAAAATCTGTGTTTGAAATCTTTAGGAAAATAGCAGATTGCAAGGACAAGAAAGAAGGACTTCCTCTATGTGTATGCCAGAAGCCAATTTTTCTTCCTCAAGGCACCCTAAAGGTTTATGGACAGCTGGATGACCCAAGTGAAATGCACCCTTCACCCTGTGTCCTTCCCAGCTGAGGGTGAATACAGGCAATAATGACAATTCTTCTCACAACCCTGACCAGGTGGGTACCTGGTCCCATAAGCAGTGAATAGGTGAAGTTAGTTAGTTAGTTAGTTAGTTAGTTAGTTTGTTTGTTTGTTTTAACCATACCAACAGTGCTTCCCCAGTTGGTGGGTAGAATGAGTGTCTGCTCCCAGGATTTGCATGTTTTAGATCCCATGACCTCCTGATTTCAGAGTTTAGGGCAAGGTAAAGGAGGGGTGACTATTTCTCCTTCAGGTAGAAGAAACTGTTTGCAAGCGTAGAAGATGCCAGCTTCCAAAAGGCCCATTGTGCATGTTCCCCAGAAGGTGAATGGGAATGCTGACAATCTACCTGGAGCACTAAGCAGCTGGGGGTGAAAAATCCTGAGGCAAAATGCTTAAAAATTCTCTTTATAAAAAGACTGGTATCATGTATAGTCTTTACATTTTTAATAACAATCTGTAAAACTTGCTAAGAAAGCTTTTTGAATACCATGATTTATTGCATCTTCATGAACATTGCTAGGATATTTTTTGAATTTGTTTCATTAAAGGAGATATTCTCAGCCAAACGCTTTTGGACCCTATTGTTCTTTCTTGCCTTTTGAACTGTGACCTGTTCTCATCCTCAGCGTGATTCATCCAAACTTTTATTTACTGCAATAAGTGAAGGATTATGTTTTGTGGAGACCTAATGCCTAACAAGAAAACCTCTGTAAAGTCATTCACACAGTAACATGCCTATCTTCTGTGAACTCCAGAAATCAGTTACTGCCTCAAGATACACAAGTCTTGTAGGCAAGGATGAGTTAATGATTGAGGTCAAAATCAAGTTCTCAGTGTCAGGGGAGGGCTAATGTGAGTTTAGCAGCTTTACATGAAGCAGTCTACACCACTGTCTGCATGCTGAGGTAGTTCAGCATGTGACTCCCATTAGCACTTGAAAGGAGTGCGATACAGCAAAATCCCTCATCTTCAAACTAGCAACATACCCCCCTATTTCAGCACATTCCCAGGAAGGCTGGAGCAATGCACTCATTGTGGCTCAGGACGAGTGGCTTCCAGACGCTCTTTTGGTCAGTCAGTCAAGCAGGGGCTGAGAGCAGCGCTGCTCCTCGAATTGCAGTGCTCCTTACACTGCTCATTCTGCAGAACAAATACCCGTGCTCCCCTGGAAGAAATTTAAGAATAAGAGGCAGCAGGACTTCCCTGTTCTGCTTCCTAGTGAGTCAGGAGAATTGGCTTTGTTACACCAAAGATTTATTGGCCTTACATTACTGGAATTACAGGAGATTCTGGGTACAAGAAAGAGCAGGTTTTCTTTCAGAGTAAGGGGATTCCCTTTACAGAGCAGGAAGAGCTCGTTTCAATATCCGTGGCAAGACGAGAATATTTCTCCCCTTCTCCCTTCCCATTCTAGTTTGTTGGTTTCCAGTCTGATTCCCAGGGACCACCAAGAACAATAAATTTGCTCCTCTTCTTCCCATGCATGGATTTTGTGATATATCATTTAAAGATCATCATTTAAAGAGTATATCTTTAAAAAGTTCATCATCCTCAGAAACTCCTGTCAGTTAGGCATGGTGGAGAAAAGGCGGGGGAAGAAAAGTGGAGGAGGAGGACATCTCCTTTCAAATGCTCCATTTAAAAGCAGCACAAAACTTAGCGACAGCAACAGCAGGGATTGTAAACTCCTTGGTGCAGAGACTGTGTGTTGACACAAAGAGCAGCATCAGTTTTGAGTGGAACCTATGGGTGTTACCATAAAAAAATAGCAATGCTGTTGAAACACTGCCACCCCACACATTTTGTCTTGGGAGTAAGTGAATCCTGGGTTTGAGCTTCAAATGACACAAGAAGTCTATTAGAGTCGAGAGTATCTTTGCTGCTGGCCGCATGCCTTGCTGCAGACATTCTCCTGATTTCACTGACTTTCTGAAACAACTCTGAGGTCCCTGCCGTAACTCTACAGACACAAATTAGTGCTCCACGATGGCATCACAGCCACCAGGCTTGCCTCTTTCCTCACTGGCAACGGTTATGTCACGATGTCCCACCTCCAGCCATGCAGAAGGTGAGGGGATGAAGTGCAGGCCTCGGTGGTACACGGAGGCCTACCTCCCTCCAATGGTGCCTGTGCTGTGCTGTCAAAGTGGCCCCACAGCAGCCAGGAGCCTCCTTGCAGCCTCTGCCATGCGATGGCAGACGTGACGGCTGCGGAAAGCCAGGAAACCGTCGAATAAGCACAGCTGGAAACCATCAAGTCCCCCTCCGAGCCCGTGGCAAGTCTGCGAGCAGGCTGGTTTGAACGTCCCCCCACTGCTGCTCCATGCAGCCAGCGCGCTGCAGATGGCTCCTTTGGGGGCTGGGGGTGCCGAAGATACAAGCCCAGTGATTGAACCCCCTTTAATTTTGGGAGACCTGTGCTGAGGAGTTGGATTTGATGGGATTATGGGAAGCACTGGGCTGGCAATGGGAATCTGGGAAAGCTCTATGCTGCTGCTCTGACATTATGAAGTAGCAATTTATGGAAAGACAGGAAGAAAACAGAATTTTGCCTAAGTGATTATCTAGCATAATAAAATAAAAACAAAAAAGACCTTTTTGTCTATGTGGGTTTCATTGTTTCCTCTTGCAAACAATGTTATCTGGAAAACAGGCAAAAATTCCATTTGGTCCAAGGACTGTGGCTATCTCCTCATTTCAATCATCTCTACACTACAGGAATAAGGGGACAGCACAGATGACTTGTCTTTTCAATTGATTTTTTTTCCCCATACCTGAAAACCTCCCCTAAGATGAAAGTCTTAGAAGACAGCATATTTCTCTTTCATTTTTGTAAAGACTAAAGAGTCATCAGTGCTGCCATCTGCTTGGAAAGTAAATCCCCCCCCTTCCCTCCCTCTCTCCTGCCAGCAGGAAAAGACATGTTTTGTCCCATAGTCATGACTGATTTTAGATATCACGTTAAGAGTTGACCAACACATGACTAATGTATCTGAGCAGCTCAGTGAATGAGGGCAGCCTGGCAGTCCAAGGCTAAGGTGACTGCTTGAAGCAGAAATGTATATACCCAAGGACACACATTCCTCCTCCTTATTCGGGTGTCTTCCTTTCCAAGTATGTATATCTTGACCTCCTCTGTCTCCTCTTCCAAGTATATACTTAAAAATGCCAGCCAATTTAGGCATACAGAAACAGAGACTCTGGAAAAGAACATGTAAGCTAAACATCTCTGTCATTCTGAGTATTGCCTGCAGTAAGTTTTTTTGGGGTGGTTTCCATGCACGACCACCTTCTTGTGGCTTTGAGAGGTGAGCACAGGATAAAAGCGACCAGTATCGGGGATGCCAGAAAGCAGCATCATCAGCACAGATGAAAAAATCCATTACTCCTTTACAACAAATAAATGCATAAATAAACTCAAACCATAGCAGTGGTAAAGGCTGCTTTTGGTTAGAAAATTTTGGTTAGAAAATAATAGAAAGAAAGAAAGAAAGAAAGAAAGAAACAAACAAACAAAAAAACCAACCTAACAGGAAGTAATTATACATCTCTGCTCTTTTGTTTAATCTTGAACCATGTAGTATTTGCCTTTTGCTGAAGGTGAGCAGTAGGTTGGATGAAAGCTCTAGTGGCTCATGGCTACTCATACGCTTTTATCTATCAAAAGGCAATCTCCGCCCAGTTGCCTTCTTACCCTTCACGGAATCCTAGTCCTTTACTGGTGAATCTGGAAATTATTTGTACTGCAGTAGCACCTATTCTCTCTTCTGCCTCCCAGCTTCTACCCATGGGGATTAAGACTGTAGCGTGCCAGATATGCATATGCTGGAACAGTATTTTATAGTCTCTATAGCTTACAATTTAAATAAGCAAGATATGCAGAGAGCAGGAGGGAAGGAAGAATTTTATTTCCCATTAAGAAATGAAGGATTTAGTGATTTGCTCAAGTTGCGCATGTAATTTATCAGAGCTAAGAATTGAAAACAGGACTCTGGAGCTCTCTAAGTGCCAGAACTAAGAAACTAGACTTCTGCAAGATTTGCTCAGCTCTGATTAAAGGAAATAAAAATACACCTTAAAAAATAAACCTGAAGGTTTTATATGCTTGACATAAATCAAAACATGCGCAAGTAAAATCCCTTCTTTCTCAAGCCCAAATTCCATATGCGTGTACAGACACACACGGAGATGTATTCAGAGTTTAAGTGGGTGAAGCTTGGTTTATTCCCCTGGAGCTGTGCCTGTTTACATAGGGCTGAACTAGAGGTATTGCATCTTTGACAACATACTCCATTAGTATTTTTGTACATATGCATCTGCACCACAATCTCCAACTGTTGTCTATTACTCTGTTTTTCAGTTGTTTAAACTTTTCACCTTCCTGCTGAGTTCCTAATGGAACAGATTCCTAATGCTCTGGTTTCTGGTTTCTTTTTTTTTTTTTTTTCTTTCAATTTTTTTTCTCTCACTCCTCTTTTTTTTTTTTTTTTTTTTTTTTTTCTTTTAATGTTTGCAAACATTGTCCAGCACTTTGAGTAAAAATTTTAGGAATAAATATGTAATAGTGGGGCTAATCCTTCTGCCCTTCCTCATTCTGAGGTTCCTCTTTTGGCTTCAAGAGCAGAATCTGCCGAGCAAGACGCTACTCAGCACAAACAGAGTTGGCAGAAAGAGCTATTAAGCAGAAACAGAACTCCTGTCTTTTGGCCAGAAGGCATTATAATTTCTGTGACAAAGGAGATCATGTTGCAGTGTTGTTCCTACAGTCACAATAAGTGGAACAGTCAGTTCTCAGAAATCTGTGATTTTATTTTATGCAGTTTTGCACAGAAGAGAGCTTAACTAACACTGCAGCTAGCCTTCTGCAAAGATAAAAAGCAGAAAAAAAATCCAGGGTCAGATCCTTCTGCCCTCTTTGGTCTTTGAAAATACAGCTGGAAGGGATTAGTGGTAACACACCAGCCAGTTGTGACAGCGAGAGGATTGCACCTGCCCAGGTCTGTCTGAAATTGACCTACAGAAACTTCTCCACAGAGCACAGCAGTAGAAAGTGCTCGACCAAGGTTCTTCTGGTGAGATTCAGCTATGTCCTACACTGCACCTTGTTCCTACAGTAAAATATACCCTATATTTTATACAATAAAATACAGTTATATTTTATATATATACAATTATATTTTATACAATAAAATATACCCTGTATACCCAATATACACTAATATACCCTGTTTATCACAGAGCAGGTGCTAGATCTAACCATGTCCTGTAGACTGAAAGTACAGGCGCACCTGTGTGACTCCAACTTTTCTTCTGAAACAGGATCTCCACCTTCAGAGGGGGAGAGACACAATGGAAAATGCAGAGTAGGTGCAGTCACCAAAGGCAGAGCATGTGCTGGCAAAGAAAGATAGTGCTGTGAGAAACTCCCCCTTTACTGAAGTATGGGTTTGACAGGAGGGAGAAAAAGCACACTGGAAGAAAAAATGATGTTGTCCAGAGACAGTGCAACTCAAGCTGCATGTGGGACAACTGAATGCTCACCCAGTGAGCATGAACAGGAGGAGCTGAGAGGCGTGGAAACTTTCTGAGCAAAGCTCATTGAAAAACTGTGGGGAAAAAAAAATAAATAAGGGAAAAGTGCAAGCAGTCAGAGGAGGGAAAAACAATGCAGAAAAGGTATGTGAAAAATACCGAATACCTAATGATTTGGGCAGAAGCTGTAGTAAAGTGGGCAAACACAGAGCCTTGTGCCAAGTGACAATCTGCAAAAGAAGAAATAAGCTAATCAAATGCAAAGCAGGAAACACCCTCAGATTTGGATAGAAAAAAAAAAAGAGAAAAAGATAAGCAAAGTAAAAACCACAGAACTTCCAAAAAAAAAAGTTTAGTTCCACCTTAATACAACCTTCAGTGAAATATGGGAACTTAGCCAAATTTTCATTAATATCAGTCCAATAGAGATGTCAGAAACACAAGCTGCAATTGAGAAGATGAAAAACAATAGAACAGCAGTCAAGAAAGTCCCAGCAGTAATGTTAATGATATGTGACATGTACCACTTAAAAGAAGCTGTGGTGGAGCTCATCAGCACTTCCTGAAAAAGAAAAGAGATGCCTCCAATGCACTGGAAACACAAAATTGTTGTCAAAATGCCCCCAACACGTAATCACAGAAACAGTGATGTCTGGAAAAGAGTTACGAGCTGTCTGTAGTCTGAAAAGTTTTCTGCAAGTGCTGCACCCCACGGGGTGAAAGGAGCAGTAGATGGAAAGTTTTGAGAACAGCCCTCTGTAGACCATCATAGCATATGCAACACAAGTCTCCGTTCTTCAAAACTCCCAGAATAGCTTCGAGAAATCTTTGCTGTGAAGCATCTTTTGGTCCCAGTTGCCTCTATTATTAACACTAGGAAAGAGAAAAGTGAAGAGCTATATGATATATAATTGATATATGATATATGATATAGCACTTCACTTTTCTCTTTCCTAGTGTAAGAGAAAAAGTAAACAGTGATCTGGCATGAATACTCTTAAAAATGTGGCTGTACTTTGCTTCCAGTTATACTAGGTCTTGCCATGGATGGATCATGAACATGTGCACGAACAGTACACATCCTAGCATGTATGGGTAGTCAATAGCTGCTGAGATGACCTTCATTGCTGGTATGCCACTGAACAATGCTTCTAAGGAGTGATAGATAAAAGCAGAACACCTGGATAAGGACAAGCAGATCAAGCAAAGCTCAAATTCAATTAAGCCAAAGAAATTATCCTTAAAACCTGGGTAACATCATCATAATTTATTTATTTATTTATTTTTAATATATCTTTACATGAGAAGTTCAATAACAGCTAACAGAAACCACAAGAAAGTTTAGCAATCAAGAACAGAAAGATAACTGCAGCATTCATGCAGCTTAACACAGTACGAAAATCAAAGATGCATGTTCACAGAACCAAACAGAGAATTTTGAAATGAAATTCATTCTGCCCAGCAGAGATCTGTGGGAGCTGGAATCTTAACAAAGTTTCAGACTGGAAAACTAAAAATAAAATAATAATGATAAATAATAATGAAAAAAATATCTGTGCTTCTGGAATTTTTTGAGAGTAGAAGACTTCATTGCCAAGCAGGAAAAATCATTTCACCAGCCAGAAAGAAATTCTGGAAATATCTGGGGCATGAATGCAGAACACGCCGATATTCAGTCTCTCCTAAAAGCATCTTTCAGTCTCCCCTAAAAGCATCTAATGGAAAGCCAGAAGAGCAAGGAAAGGAAGGTGCATAGGAGAAACATTTAAGAAGATTGTTTCCCAGGGAGGACAGATACCTGACTGCAACCTCAGAGCAGACAGAATCAGCAGTGAAGGAGAGGGCAAAACTAAAGAGAGAAGTTCCCACACTGAGCACTACCTCTGCTTGTGAGAAGATGCTACTTTTTCCCTCCTGAAAGCACAAATGTGCCACAAGTCACAGTGTCCAGGCTCTCAGGAGCTCTCAGGAAAAGAAATAAATGCTAGGTCTTTGCATAGCTGCACATGGGCTTATACAGATTGTTCTTTGGAAGAGATAAAAATAACTATGCTTTAGAGGAGAAATTTCAAGACCTTCTGGCCAGGTGATGGGAGACAGTTGTTATGCCATAGATGTGACCCATGATCACACCTCTTTTATGTGCTCAACAGGTCGAGGACTTCTCTGAATGGTGTAATTCGCTGTGCAACCTCAAGTTGACTGCAGTGCACATATGCAGAAATAAACTCCTGCACATTTTCAAAGGCCTCTGGGAAAAGCTGTGGGAGGCTAACACCAGAACAACACATGCAAGTTACTCCTTTTTGTCCTTTTTTTTTTTTTCCCTTCTCTCCTCTGGGCATTTGAGAACAGGCTGGGTGTATTCATCTCATGGCAGCAGCAGCAGCACACTCCATGTTGTTACCTTTGCTGCAACCGCTCCTTATTCCCATGGCAGTCCCATTTTCTGGTTGTAAAACAATACCAGATCCAAATGAGACTTACATTGCAGCTATTGTTAGCTGACTGTTCTGCATGCTTTGCTCAGTCACAAGCAGTGAGAGTCTGCTGCTTCTTCTGGAGGACATCCTAACACACCTCTCTGTCTTCATCTGACAGGTGAGCTTCCATGCCTTCATGGTGTCTCTTCAGCAAGGCATTCACCCTTCGCTGCCACGCTCAGCCATTTAGGTTACTCAGCAGTATCAGGATGGATGCACAGCTTTTGCGTGCACGGTGATATTTCTGAGTGATTCTTGGGTAATTTCCCACAGCAGACTTGAGGTTCAGCTTCTCCTGTTCATTTGACAATCACTTCAGCGCACCTGAGTAGCTAAATGTTTACTAGCATACTGGCAGCTGTACCAAGGTACATGGAGTAGGGAAAAGGTTACCTGAACCCTTCTTCTCATGCTGCTTAGCACTGGAAAGCTAAGCCTGGAGCAGGTGGACATCCTCATGGAGTGAACAGGGTTTGATTCAAAGCACTGAGACTCCACTACCTCCTACAACATGGGCAGGAAACATTTTCAGATGCTCCCAACAGAGTCTTTAAAGGGTGAGGCAGGAAAACATGTGGGTGAACATGTGGATGTAGGTGGTTTTTCTTTTTTCTTTTTCTTTTTCTTTTTCTTTTTCTTTTTCTTTTTCTTTTTCTTTTTCTTTTTCTTTTTCTTTTTCTTTTTCTCTTTTTCTTTTTCTTTTTCTTTTTCTTTTTCTTTTTCTTTTTCTTTTTCTTTTTCTTTTTCTTTTTCTTTTTCTTTTTCTTTTTCTTTTTCTTTTTCTTTTTCTTTTTCTTTTTCTTTTTCTTTTTCTTTTTCTTTTTCTTTTTCTTTTTCTTTTTTCTTTTTCTTTTTCTTTTTCTTTTTCTTTTTCTTTTTCTTTTTCTGTTTCTTTTTCTTTTTCTGTTTCTGTTTCTTTTTCTTTTTCTTTTTCTTTTTCTTTTTCTTTTTCTTTTTCTGTTTCTTTTTCTGTTTCTTTTTCTTTTTCTGTTTCTTTTTCTTTTTCTTTTTCTTTTTCTTTTTCTTTTTCTTTTTCTTTTTCTTTTTCTTTTTCTTTTTCTTTTTCTTTTTCTTTTTCTTTTTCTTTTTCTTTTTCTTTTTCTTTTTCTTTTTCTTTTTCTTTTTCTTTTTCTTTTTCTTTTTCTTTTTCTTTTTCTTTTTCTTTTTCTTTTTCTTTTTCTTTTTCTTTTTCTTTTTCTTCTTCTTTTTCTTCTTCTTTTTCTTCTTCTTCTTCTTCTTCTTCTTCTTCTTCTTCTTCTTCTTCTTCTTTTTCTTTTTCTTTTTCTTTTTCTTTTTCTTTTTCTTCCTTTTCCTTTTCCTTTTCCTTTTCCTTTTCCTTTTCCTTTTCCTTTTCCTTTTCCTTTTCCTTTTCCTTTTCCCTTTTCCTTTTCCTTTTCCTTTTCCTTTTCCTTTTCCTTTTCCTTTTCCTTTTCCTTTTCCTTTTCCTTTTCCTTTTCCTTTTCCTTTTCCTTTTCCTTTTCCTTTTCCTTTTCCTTTTCCTTTCCTTTTCCCTTTCCCTTTCCCTTTCCCTTTCCCTTTCCCTTTCCCTTTCCCTTTCCCTTTCCCTTTCCCTTTCCCTTTCCCTTTCCCTTTCCCTTTCCCTTTCCCTTTCCTTTTCCTTTTCCTTTTCCTTTTCCTTTTCCTTTTCCTTTTCCTTTTCCTTTTTCCTTTTCCTTTTCCTTTTCCTTTTCCTTTTCCTTTTCCTTTTCCTTTTCCTTTTCCTTTTCCTTTTCCTTTTCCTTTTCCTTTTTCCTTTTTTTATCCTTTTTTTTGTTTTCCTGCTGTGATGGGTATTTTTCCTCCGTCAGCTTGTTGTGATACAGACAGCAGACCCTGCAGAGACACTGGGGCTGTGCCTAGGCACGCGGGCTCTGCTCACACTGAAGCAACCCACAAAGCTGCCATTGCAATTGCTTGTATTGCCAACAGCCATAGGCCACAGACAGGCTTTAGTTGGACAAGCGTTAGAATCATAAGGAAAAGCAAATGACTCTTTTAATGAACATTTCCTTGGCCTTGAGTTTTGTCACTTTGTGGAAACTTATGCAGCACAGCGAGAAAGAAGGGGAAATTCTCCTGTTTTGCACCATTGCTTTTTGCCAGGGGCTAATCATCACTCATGCACTGTAGTTGTATAACTGATTATCCCAAATTTAATTGAATCCTTACAACCCTTAGAACCCCATGCAGTTGGGTTGCCAGATTTAACCATTGTATTTAATCAGTCAGCAGCGGAAACAAATTCTGGCTTAGAAAAAAATACATTCTGAATCTCTCAGCCTCTCCTTGTATCTTCCAATATCCTGTTTCTTCAAGGAAGAACTACATCCAGTTTGCAAACTGAAGTCATGTAAGGATCCTGTCTGCTTGTCCTTCATGCAGACAGCACCACGGGAGTCCACACGCTTGCCACTCATGACTCTGCACTGAAAGTAATGTGTGCACGTAATTATTTAATCTCTCTGTCTCACCCTGTGCTTGAAGAAGCAACCTTTTCCTTCCTTTCTTCCTTGATTTTCACCTTAAAGGGAACAGCTGTTGTGGGCTGAGCTGAGATGCCTATTGCATGCAGAACTATTTTTTATTTTTTTTTGTGTACTCACATGACCTCAGCTGCTTCTGCATAACACAGTTCAACAAGGAAACTTTGTGCCATAACTGAATTGAAACAGTACTCCAAGACACCAGGAAAATGTGAAAACTGCCTAAGCGCCTTAGCAATATTTTCTGTACTCGGTCAGAAGATGGGAAGGTTAGAAAGAGGCTGCCAGCTATTAGCATGAAGAACCATTGTACCCAGCAGAGTGCTCCACATCTTTCTTCATGAAACGTGTCATTTTCCTCCAGCAAAGAAGCCATCCTTTTTTCTTTCTTTCATCAGCTAAGAGGGATAATATTTTAAAGAGCAAGTGTGTTAGCCAAAACTGACTCAGTATTCTCAGAAGTGAGAAGAGGAAAACAAGCCCAAATTTTTTAATGCACAAAAAAGTTAGAAGTCTGCTTCTCTGGATATTGTTTGTCTCGGTGATGCAGTTGCTTTGGTATGAATCTGATGGATTTCATGAGCAAACTAACAAAATGTTGGCTAACGTACACTATTTCTATTGTGCAGCAAAGTAGAGAAAATAATTGAAGATGGCTCCTTCTCAGTTACCCTGGGTGGCTCTTGAGTGTTGGCTAGAATGAAAGCCAACAAAAAATAATAGTTTTGTCACTGACGCGCCCAGACATGACTCTAAGTTCAGACCAGGAACAGAACAGTAAAGAATGGAAGTGGCATATTTTTCGTATTTAGAGTAAAGCCACATCCCAGGCAAAGAAAGAGTGGGATAATCTTCAAACTCCAATTCCTCAGTAGGGGACAGGACATCATGTAGGAATTGTGATGTCCTGGCATTTTGCACTTGGCAAACCACATTTTTTAAGCACAGGGAAAATCCAAGATACATGTAAGTAAACACAGAGAGGAGAAGGCTTATGCCACATGGGAGGGTCACGAATAGAGTGAGCCGTATGCCTTCAGCAGTGAATTACAAGCAGGTCAGAGGTAATGAGTGTAACAAATTGTGGTTCCACAAGTGCTTTTCATGCCATTTAACACCCCACTGCTGCATAGTTCAGAGAGGACATGGAATGATTGGACAACAGGTGAATGCAGCAGGTTTCCCTCTGACTTCGGCACAGATTTATGTGCAGCCTGAAATAATAGGCAGCCTCAGCATGTTTGAGTTTGGTTTGAAAAAGCACGAAAGCATCCTGATGCTTAATGGATCCTTGCAGCCTGTATAGTTAGTGGACATATGCACAAGAGGTTCCTTGTTGGAATTTTATGTCAGAATAATTTGGCTGGAAGCATAAAGTTTCCTGTTGAAACTGTTTTTCCTATTTTTCCTATTCCTATCGTCCCTATTGAATGGAAACAACTCGCTTGCCTGTTTCCATGTCTCCATCTTGCAATTACACAAAAGACTCAGAAAGCTTTGGGAGAATTACAGATTTCCAGCATGAGAGGTCCCTCCTTTGAGTGTATTCAGTTTGTTGTTCTCCACATCCTACCTTACTTCCCAGGTCCTCTTCCTCCAAAACTCATTTCAGAGTTTTGCAGAGTCTGAGGTACGTTAGGGGCATTTAATTGCAGCTTCTGTCTAAAGAATACTTCACAGAGAGAGGGCTGGGAGAACTGCTAGCATGAAAATAACAACCCCAATAATATACCCCCTTGCAAACCACAACAGAGCAACTTCCTGACTGATATTTTCTAGAATCTTTCTTTGCTCACAGTTTAGCCATAAAAGCACTAAAAACCCAGAGTTCAAGTCACATCAGATGATTTTGCATGATGCATTTACTTTCATCCATACTAAAAATCTTTCCATAGATGAATTTTAGATCAAAAATGATCTGGCCTTTGAAGTCCTACTACATTTCATCCATTACCCATGAATGGAGAGATACTGTGAGAAGGACTAGGTCAGCCTGGGGAAGTACCTTAAAGAAATAACAACAAAATAAATAAGAAAAAGAAGATTTAAGAAACAAAGAAGAAAAGGACAGAGTAAAGCAGTTGAAGTATAACAATACAGAGAGGTTGAAGTTTTGTGTTGTCTCTTCCAGGAAAGCAATTTAAATTTCTGCAAATCCATTTGTTCTTATTAGAATACAGGAGTGTTTCCATGCTAGTCTGGTTTCTCATCTTAACTCTCTGTCCTCATTTATGTGTATTTCTTGTATCTGAATCCTCACAGCACTGGCCTCTGAGAAATGATTCAAGTTAGGCTAAATGGAAACATTTAGTAGATAGTTTCCATTTAGCACGTGATTAAAGTCACATGAGCTAGCTCCTAATTCTGTTTTGTACTGAGAGGAAGAAATTAATTCTGCAATTAAACTCTGCCCAAGACAAATGGATTGGAGAGAACTCCCAGGGCATATGGATTAAACCATTGCCTGCTAAGTCACACAAGTGTTTCAGCAGAACTTAATATAAACGGTCCAGGAAAAGTCCAAGGCACCTTCCGTATGACTTTCTGCTGGGCTACTTATAGGAGGGACTACAAGAATCAATATGATTGCTACAGGGGCTTTACTTCTTTTGTTTAATAAGGAATAATAAGTTTTGTTTTGTTTTGTTTTGTTTTGTTTTGTTTTATTTTATTTTATTTTATTTTATTTATTTTATTTTGTAGAAAATTAAAACCTGTTTAGTTCACTGTTTTCTTGCAGTGTTTATATTGCATAGAAGTATTCATTAGCAATATCTCCTACAAAACCAACCCCTGTTTGGACTAGTCTGGACTTGACTGGATTCTAGGGGCAGACCATCAGGGCATCTTTTGCTCAAATTGGAAATATGACCTTCCCTTCCTAATCTCTGGACTGAAGCTTTGCTTCGATACCAAGAAGAAATGAAAGGAACTCTTTATACATTGGATGGTCCAACGCATGTTTCCCATGTAGTCAAGAGCAGAATTTTCAACAACAAGAACAAAAATCAAATTATGCCAAACAAAGTCATTAGTTAAACAGAATGGGATAGTTTCTTGATGTTGATGTTGAAAATGTGCAAAAAAAAATCTTTATTTATTTTTTTATTTATTTATGGTGGAGTGACCCAGTGAAGCAAAACAAGAGGGTTTTAGCCTGCTGTAACACAGGAGTGAAGTACATAATTGTTTGCAGAGTTGTGAAAGGTATATAAATCATTTAGAAAGTTACCATCTTTGTGTGTCTGATACCTTTCAAGAGGGTCTGAATAAGTTGTTGCAGTCACACTAAAATAAAGAGGATGGAAAACAAAACAAAATGGAAAATGCAAAACCTACACCAAAACATTGGGGTCAAACTAGAAGACTGTATGAAATAAGACATTCTGGAATTTATGGCCTGTCCAACCTCCCCTGGTACTTAGAAATAAGGATGCCAGTAATACCCACTCATAAAAACAGTAAATGTAGTTGATGGATCTCTTTGTATTCCCATCATCTGGAATACCTACAGTTATGCAGAATGTTAGAGACATCTTGGTTTTCCTTTCATTTCACACATAAAAATATCAAGCTTTGCTTGGAGAGAGGTGTAACAGAACCTAAACGTCTTAGCTAAATGGAAAGGTAAAGTGTTTGCAGTCACACATTGGCAAAGGCCACTGAAAGCACTTTGCTTTGCAAATTCAGTGCAGATGCATCCTAACCATCTTAATCACATTTGCTTTGGAGTGGAAGACAGATTTAAGAATCTTAAAGCAAATACTAGAGCCAGGTTTTGGGGTAATTTTGTCTTTTTATTTTTATTATTATTTTTCTACTATGAAGCAGTGTAGCATTTTCCCACTATCAAAAACGTACTTCACTATGGGACAAATTTTGTCCTTCTGGAGGTAGGTACTGCAGTCCCTTTGTAGTTTAGAAGTACTGTTAGGAGTCCTAGAGAGGCTGATATTCCACAAAAAAAAAACCAACAACTGTTCTTTATAGTGAGTACATAGTGTGTCCAATGGGAGCTTCACAGCAATCCTTGTGTCCAATATGTGTTTATAAAAAGGGAATTTTGAGGTAAGACAACTTGTTGCTGCTTTATGAGTTTTCATTTTCCTTGATTGCTCACAGTTCCGTTTCAGACACAAATGCACCATACTGGAAGCTTCCACAACTTGACCTTGAGGCTTTCTCAGAATATATTCTTTAATTTTTTATAAGCCAAATTCAAACCCGTGATACTGAGAAACAGCAGTAGGCTGGGGCCTAGCCTCCTATATTAGTTGGGCAGAGTAAATTCTCCAGTATAGACAACTTCTGTCTCTCATCCTAAACCCTTAAACCAAGGATCTGCCTTCCCAATGACATCCCTACTATTGCTCTTCTGCTCTTGCTTTAATGTACTTGGACTAATTCTAGATTTAGACTTATCTCAGTGATACCCAGTGGAACTTGCATGTCTGTCACTTAGAAGCTAGAACTGACTGTCTTGAATTCTTTGCTTCTCACCACTGCCGTAGCTCTGTAGATCCCACTGTACTGAAACAAAAAATTAATCCCGACGTGCCCATTTCACAAGATGAAGTGATACCCTGAAGACTGACGTTTATAAGTGTCCTACTCAAGGGACCTTTAGGCCAGAGATCTACATTTATGGTGGTCTACCCTTGCAAACACCATCCATAACTTACCCTTAGTGTTTAGACTTCTGTTTTATTGCACTCTCACTCTGACCCTACCTTTGGGTCAAGACTAAATTTAGAGGGCTCATAGGGGAATGCTTTCCTAATATTGTCACTGGAAAGCCCTGTGGCTGTCCTAAATAAACCTGGAGCCCACTTTCACCTGACAAACATTTTTAAGCCTGAACTCAAACCCCAATGCCTAGTTTAGGCTCAGATTTGCTTCAGTGATACCCATAAAACGACATTCCCAATTTTATCACCAAGGAAGCAAACAGCTCTTCATTTAAGTTTGCTCAGGGCAGCTCAGAACGCCATAGTAAATACACTCCCTTTCTTCACCATGAGACTAGTCTTAACCCTTGTCCACACTCAAGGACAGAAAACTTCAGTAAGTTTCTCGGTAACTCTATTAAAGATATCTACCGTTCTGAGTTTTGGGGGATATGTCTCAAAATGTCCTTGTTACTGTATGTCTTTACCTTCTGTTTTAAGGAACAACTTTTCTCACCCCCATCTTACTAGTTATCAGCATTGTTCCTGGAAATGCACTCCTACCACTGAAAAAAAATAATAAAAATCTCTATTTATTTCCTGGTGTTTTATTATTTATTTATTTATTTTCCTCAGTTAGATTCAGTACATTTTAATTCACCTAAAACCTAAACCTGAACTAGGGTAAAATAAGAATTAAAAGAATACTCTACCTGCCCAGGCCAGCTCACTGGTACATACAGCTCACTTTTTGGTCCTGAAAATCAGCATAACGAGATAGTGTTTGGGAAAAGCATGTGTGCCAGGCTGAGCTCTTCAGCTCATGGCCCTTGCTCTATTCCCCTAGCATCTCTTTGTGTTGGGGATGTTAGGATGTACTTCCTTATGCCTTACAGACCTGTCATCCAGGAATTTACCTCAATCCATTTTTTTAAACTTTGTTTTTCTTCTAATTTAAGGAACGTTCCTTTAAAAATAAAAATAAAAAATGAATGTTGATTTTTTTTAATGTTTTGATAACTCCTTAATTTCCATCATTGTGAAGTAAGAAGGGCTAGGCTTGCTCTGTTTTCTTTTTTAGTTGTGGTACTCAACTTTGTCTTCTACAATGGTGTTTTTTTATAAGCTTCCTGGCTGCCTCATAGTCTTTTTTTTTTTCTTTCTTTCTTTCTTTTTTTTTTTCCTCAATCTTTGATGTATGTGTTGTCTTTACAGTTTGCTAGTTTTTATGTGGTTCCTTTCCTGAAATTGAGCAACTGCATGCTACATTTATTTGGAATATTCTCTCCTGCTATAACGTTAAACTTAATGTTGAACCTTACAAATGGAATTTCTACTATAGCTCTTAATTTTATTATAAAGACCTCAGAGTTATTCTGCTAAGCTCATTCTATGGGATCTTCTGATTGGCATGCTTATTGCTGCTCCATAGCTTCTGCTTTCCTGAATTAATACTTTTCTAGAGTCAGAGATATAGTAAGGAATGAAATTTGTAATTTTTCATTGCAAAACTTAGTGGCTGCTCTCATAAACTTAATTTTGATCTGCCTTGCATTGGCACACTTACTGTTGCTTCATAGCTTTTACCTTTCCAAGCCATAAAATAATCTTAATTCCAGACATGGAGAGCATCCAGCAGTACCCTAAATAATGACATCCTCATTATTGCACTGAGAAAACTAAAGTATCTTGTCCCCCCAAATAATCTTGCACAAAGAAATGATTTTGAGATATCTTTAGTGAGAAAGATCACTTGTGAATACAACAGAAAGAATACAGTTACTTAATACTGGTATTTAATGAAAAAATAGCCAATTCTGTAAATAATTTTTTATATAGAAAATATTACTGAAATTCCTAACAGTTTTTAGATATCAAGATAGATTGCCAGACTTTTTACATGTGCATCTTTCCCTTTTGCTGGAAGGAAACAGGGGTGTCAGTGTACCCGCTGGAGAGAAGCTCGGCATACTGTGAGTTGAGAACAGAGGAATATTTTTCAAGATGAGAGGTGTTTTTTCATTGTCTAATCACCATTACTAACTCTTGTTAACACAAGTGGCTGTACTTGATTTGTCACTCTTTCCTTTTCTAGGAAGGATGGATCAATGTTTACCCTAATTTTTGTGTTTTGTTCTTGTCCACACCAGTGAGATTTTGTTCAGTGGCCAGTTCCAGCTGAGGAGCTCTTCTTGTTCCTCTGTCCTCAGCCTCCTGGGCTCTATTTATATACCCAGAACTATATTCCTCATTTTCTCCCTTAAAAATCTCATGGCTACAATCCTCAATACACTTGAGGTCCATTATGCAATTACAGTCTAATTCTCACTGCAGAGCTTCTGCTTTACTGAGCTGTAAACATACTGCTTTAGCCATAAACAGTACTCTCGTGGTGATAACGCACGTAATAGCTTTTCTAAATTTTCAGGTTAACATCTCACATTGCTATGCCTGAACTATGCTTTCCAGCTGCACTCTTCCTTCGATGAAGATCCGTGATACTTCGGTGGCATTGCTCTCACGGGCGATGCTGTGACTCTCTCCTCTTCGCATTTCTGCTGCCATGGCACCTGAGCACAGGTCGGATTTATTCTCCTGCACTCCTGTGAGATGCTGCTCTGCTGCACCGAGACTTGAGCTGCTTTCCCATGGTTACTACGGGAGTTTCTGCCAGTGCAAGTAATTGCTTTCTGTTCTAGATCTAGGCATCCCTGCCTCAGAAGAATGAACTCCTTTGACTGAGTGTCAGGGACAGCCAGCAGACGGGGCCCTGGCAGTACTGTCCCCTGCATCTTTGCCACCGAGCACAAAGGAAAGGCCTCAAAAGGCCAACTTCTCCATGTAATTTTGTTGCTTTTTAGGCAGGGCTCTCCTTTGGCAAGCCACCCATTCCCTGCTGCAGGAGCCCATCCAGAGATATCTCTGGAGCTGCTGCTGGTTTTACCTTCACTCGATGGCCTCACCTGGTACCAAACGGCTGTGGCTAAAATCAACACTTCTGAGTGGTGAAAGCTTAGAGTGAATTTGCCTTTGGGTTTTTCGGCAGTCGCTGGTTTTCAGATAACACAGCAATTTAACTGTTGATATAGGGCATTATCTTGGCTGAGGCATTACCAATATGGCAAACAGAAGTCTATATGCAGTTAACCCCAGTTATCTTTTCCTGTTCAACGCTCAGTACTATTGGGCCTGGGAATGCGCTGTGCCAAATAATGCTCTGAAAGAGTGTGAGCTAACACAACCCCTGACATCCCTGTTGACTTTTCCAGTTGTGCTTGGGGAATGTAAATTTGCCTAAACGTGAAGTGAAAGTAAGTCTGTGAGGCCAGGAAGCAAAGCCCCTGGCACCGCTGCTATGCTTGCAGGCTGTTTGCCAGGGAAGGTTACTGGGAACGGGCTGGGACCTCCTGGCCCTGCTGGGCAAGTCCTGGGCATATTCCTGATACAGGAGTGTTCTCCTGAATGCACACGTGTGCACAAAGCAGGGCTCTCAGGGCCTCCACGTTGAAACAGAACAAAAATACAACCAGTGACTCCTCAGGAGCCACAACTCCCAGCTCAGAAATGATGTCACATGTACATTATAAATGTAAATAAAAATAAAAAGCATTTTATTGTTTTTCTCCTTGCTTTTTAGGCAGGGATATGACTCTGGGTACCGTACATATCTAAGCACCTTGTGGCTGCTATTGTATTTATCCCTGTCCTATGCCCATGCTGCTGCTCATCTCAGCCACTGCCCTCCCGCACAGGCATGAGCGGGGCTACGGGGACAAAAGTCCTGCCCATGTCACACGCGAGGCCCTGAAGCAGGACTCCATGATGCAGACAAATGCCTTGCTCATGTGCAGTCCAAATGTCACCTCCGCTAGGTACTGTATCAGCCCAGGCTCTGCTGCAGTGACCAAGCCTGGTCTGGGGTGGGTTGAGAAAGCATCAAGGGGGTTTCTAGACACTTCTTTTCCTCTTCTTTCCAGGTACACACACAAGGTGAGAAAGGACTGTGTGCTATTAAGGCTGGATTTGGGGATAAATATGGAATGCTTTATAATTGAGGACCAATAAAAAAAATCCCTTATCCCTATTAGCATTTTTTTTTTTTAATGAAGCACTGGGCTACTGAAAGTATACAAGAACAAAGTTTCCTCCCGCTACGTTCTGTTCTCCCAGACATAGTTCCAAGATATTGTTCACAACAAAACAAAGACTATTAAAAAAAAAACACAGACTTTCCAAACAACAAGATAGCAGCCAGAGGCAATGTCCCATATCACCCACCTCAAGTGTGAGCTTTTAGGTCTGAGTCACTTCTTCTCTCCGAAGCTCTGCCTTCCTCCAGTGCCAGGTTTGAGGCATCCACAATTTATTTAGAAAAGAAGAGATTTTAGCCCTTAACAAACCAGCCATCCTATATTTACACAGCCAGATGCAACAGCAATCTGACTAAAAGGCTGGAAACTCCTACAGCGAAGGACCTGACTGGTGCTTTCAACACATTATTTAAAAACAATCCTTGTTGTTTTTGTAGCTTTTGGCTACATAGACAAAACATGGCTTGTTAAAAAAAATAATAAAATAAAGTAAAATCTGAACGTGTCTGATAGGACTTAGGCTCTTTCTTTCTCGAGCCCATGCTAATACAGTAAGTCTACTTTGTTCCAAACTGTGCTCCTCCTCTTATTCCTACCAGGTTTTATTTCTTCTTCTCTTCTTGTTACTGTACTCAGAAAACTTCAGGTTTGCAACAGCACAGATGCTTTCCTGAACACATCCAAACATTTTTTTTTTGGTCATATTAAAAGCAAATATTATTTCTTTTGTCTCCTTCACATGGCCCAAATCCTGTAGAAACCCTACAAGAAGACTTGTTAAAACAGAAAGAGGTAATAAATATATAAAATTAGTAAGTAAGTAATTAAATAAATAAAGTATCTGTTCTGGGATCCAGCAAAATGATCAGAGGAAAAGCAGCTTGTGCAGCTCTGTAAATATGAAGACTCACAGATGCCTCATACAGTGGCTACTTTCAGCTGGCTGCTGGAGAGGCACAAATCCACATACACAGCCCTAAAAAAATACACCTTTATAAGCATGAACCCGTTCTCTGGTCATTTTTGTCTATTCCATCAGGTGTTCTTAGGTGGGTGCTATATAGTGTTTTGTTTTGTTTTAAGTGCTGTGGGGTACTTCAGTGAACTGTTGCTCTGCAGAGCTGTTCTCCTGTCAGTGTATGCTCTTGTAAACCTCCCTCTCAAATGGCGGAGAACGAGCTAAAATTAAAATCATGTGTCTTTCCAGTTGTAGCCAGTAAACGAGAATAAAGGCATTCCTGAATCCCATTAGAGGATCCCTGTGGTATTTCAGACATCTTGAGGTTGCTGTCATCAAGCCTGTCCTTACTACAGACCACTCCAGCACTGTAAGAAGCTCACCCTCACGGTTATCCTCACTGCAGCACTAAATGTCCCAGGAGCTGGGCGGTCACAACCAAAGTGAGGGCACTCCCTTGCTCCTGCAACCCTGGAAGGATGAGCCACCGTCCTGTCCCTGGCCTGTGTTGGCCCGCTCCTGGAGCCATTTACACAGCCTGTGGGCATCAGGGTGGGCTTTGGTGGGCTTCTGCTTGAGTAGAGAACTCATCTCCATCCCAAAGAGCGCTCAGGTGACGGGTGAAATGCATCAGCAGGGGCAGAGACGCAAAGGAAGCAGGCAGCAGAAGACAAGCGTGACTTTGGGACAGACCAAGTCAGTGTGAAGCAGGGAAGTGATTATGCATGGGTTATTGAGCAAATACGACATGCAACAGAAGAGGAAGGAAGCTAGGCTTGGTGTCCAATGGACAGGGACACTTAACGTCATTCGGTTTTCTACTTTAGTCAGAGCCCCTGATTTTTGTGCCTTTTCTCAGCCTCTGTAAGCTCTTTTGACTTTCCAAACATGCTAGCACCATCTGACAAATCACCTGCCGTCTCATTTGCTTACTAGCACCAGAGAACAAAAACGGCTTTCATCTGCAAAATGAGGTACGGCCCAGCAGTTTCTTGTGGTTATTGCAAGGCCAGCATGGGTTTCCCACACACAGAGCCACGCTGCCCCGTGGGACCTTGCACCACACAAGGCAGCCTTGTGCCTCTCAGCCCTTGGGGGCTCGGGTCACGTTAGTTATCGGTTGCTCTATCAACCTTGCTTCTGTGGGCCCTCCTCTCAAGGCAGGCACGCCTGCAGCTGCAACCTTGAACATTGCTCTCAGTAGGAAAAAAAAAAAAAGGTTAATTAGTGTGGGTGAATATTTCCTCCCTGCTCGCTTATGACTGCTTGACCCAGCGGGAGGGATACTCAGCAAGTAGCAGTGTGCATGCAAGTAACAGAAAGCAATTATTCTTACAAAGAAATAAGAATTTTTATTGAAGGATATAATGCCTCCTCCTTATTTTTTCAAGAATTCCAGTGTATATCCTGGAAAAGAAAAATGCTTTTTTCCTTATTTTATTTATTTAGTTATTTATTTATTATTTATTTATTTATTTTTAGACACTAAGATCCCTTCCCTTCCCTTCCCTTCCCTTCCCTTCCCTTCCCTTCCCTTCCCTTCCCTTCCCTTCCCTTCCCTTCCCTTCCCTTCCCTTCCCTTCCCTTCCCTTCCCTTCCCTTCCCTTCCCTTCCCTTCCCTTCCCTTCCCTTCCCTTCCCTTCCCTTCCCTTCCCTTCCCTTCCCTTCCCTTCCCTTCCCTTCCCTTCCCTTCCCTTCCCTTCCCTTCCCTTCCCTTCCCTTCCCTTCCCTTCCCTTCCCTTCCCTTCCCTTCCCTTCCCTTCCCTTCCCTTCCCTTCCCTTCCCTTCCCTTCCCTTCCCTTCCCTTCCCTTCCCTTCCCTTCCCTTCCCTTCCCTTCCCTTCCCTTCCCTTCCCTTCCCTTCCCTTCCCTTCCCTTCCCTTCCCTTATGAAGGCATTTTCTTGCTTCATGCTGCTGAAAGTATTCAGCTAATGATTTTATGATTACCCACCATTACGACAGCTAAATGGATGCAGTAAGACTTTCACCAAATTAAAGCAGCAAAGCAAATGGATGGGTTAGTCCTTCCTCCCGTGTTTTGGAAACCCCAAACAAGGTTACACTCTTGTGAAAAGAAGCCTGCAAGTCTGAGTTCATGAGGAAGGTGAAAACAAGGGCCACAGAAAGTCTTGGTTACCAACAATAGTGAGAAAAGTGACTCGACCTTTAGTGCATGATGATAATCTTTGGGAATATAAACTGCTTATAAATAATGTGTTTCTTGAGGTAGAACTTACCAGTTACCACTCCTCCTTTGTGCATATTTTTCAGCCAGATTATAGCAGAAATATTCTTCAGAGAACAGGGTGAGAAAATTAATAACCTTGCAAGGTCCCTTGACCTCTCTGAAGCCATCACCTACTCCTGAGGAGGTAAAATTAGCACCTTCTGTGAGGCTTTTTTGTCCTTCTGGCGCAAAGCTATCAGGGTCACCACTAGGAAAGGGTGGCAATGACAGATGGGAAATAGGGGAAGAAGAAGAAAAATAAAGGTTTCGAAACACAGCCCATTCCCAAAATAGAGATTCTCATATATTATTTTAACTTCACGTTCTGGGATGGGGTGTTTGCATGAAAATGCTTGTTTCGCTGTAACACCTGCTTAGCACAGGCACCATTTTCCAAAACATAATTCCTTCTTCATTTCTGTAGCCTTGCTATGAACTATACACCACCAATAACATAGTCTTCTGGGTGCCATTGAACAGTGTGCTCTGCAGACCATATAATGACATTAAGTGTAAGAAATTAGATGTATGTTAAGCATAATGAGAAGTATGCTTCAAAAAATAACAACTTTTCATATCCCTGGAAGTGAGAAACTCTAAATCTGAGCGAGGCTTGAATGACGTGGATAAAGTGCAAACAGTGACACAAGTATTCCCAAAGGCTGGTAGTGTTTGGATGCCGAATTTTCTATTAGAGCATCACAACTGCGGTGAATTCTCAATTTAGTTTCAATCACAGCACTGAATGCTCTCAAATCTCCTCTGGATCCAAAATCTCGGTCTGGGCCCACCTCTGTTGAGCAGCTCTGGCAAAACTCATGTACTTCAAATTCAAGCTTGGTGAACCTCGTGTCTGTTTCTGCCCTCTGCTGGAAACGAACCTGGTGGCACTCAGACAGCCACAGCAAACTGGAAACACGGTTACTGCCAGAAAAAATACTTCGTTGCACACCCGTGGGTGAGTCCACTTATTTTCTGCTTTTGTGATGTTGAATAACTTCACCTGTAAGACCACTATTTGGGGTGACAATACCAGAACTGAAACAGTCTGTGACACTGAAAGTCTGAGGCACACCTGTGAGTCCAGTGAGGATTTTAAGACAGTGAACCATGGGAAAATAATAATAATAACAACAACAACAACAACAACAAAAACAACAACAACAATAATAATAATAATGAAATAAAACACATGGCCATTTCTGCATTCTATGGTAGAGTGTAGATTAGTTTCATCTAGCCCTAATTGAGAGGAGGGAAAGTCACATGTGGGTCATGGAAAGGAGTACCTATCCTTTTCTACTGGGGTGGGATTCAGGAGACAGTTGTCACAGGCTTGCTGGTGATGGCCAGATGTGCTCTAAGTCATGATTATCATTGCATTACTATACTGGTGTATGGGTATGATGGTCTGCTTGTGAATGGGAGACAGCTTTTTTGAGTTGTGAGAAAGAAGGAAGCAAATTTTTCAGGAAAATATAGCCATGAGAATGTGGATGAAATTACGAAGGATACTACAAAGTCAGACTGTGTAAATGAACAGGACTGTTACAAAGAGAAGGAACTTTTAGCAAAGTCCTTCAGAGGCACCCCAGGGTGAAGGAATCATCCATAGGTGCAATGCTGCAGGTGCTGGGAGCTCTGTGCAGCTCTCTCCTTGGTGTTTTGATTTCCTTTCATGGCGTGCCATGCCCCCAGACAAGTTTAGGAAACATAATACACTTGGAGTGATCCCAGAGCAAGTATTCACTGCAAGGAAAACTGTCCCAATCTAAAGAGCTGCTGTACAAGTGAACAGATGGATTACACTTTCCTATTTAACATCAAATCAACATTATGGTTGTTTACATATACAACATTGTTGTCTTGACAAGAATGCAGTATGCTAACAGACAGGAGGAAATAGCATGGTTTTGTATCTGAAAGTCTGAGTCAGTATTAATTAGGCTCCCAGGAACCTTAGGAATTTTCTATTTATTGGTGTACCCTGCCTTGCAGAAACTACAGGTTTTCCACATTTTGTTGTTCAAAAAGAAACTCCACTCAGCCTTTTTTTCCTTCTTTGTGCCATGCTCCTCACTCTTCTTTCCACCAGCACTTGCAGAGACTAATTCCCTTGCAGGGAGACTGAAGAATACCAAAGCAATTAGGAGGTGGGTGGTTAATCTTCACAAAGCTTCACAACTGGTGTCACTTAACATCACTCTAAACAGCCTCAGCTTAATTAGGCCAGTGCTTATGGCTTTCTGGTCGGGCCTCAGCTGCATGCTCAGTTCTTGCAGCTGCTTGTAAGTTTAAAACCTTTGCAGGAGGCTGTAGGTTTCCCAAGCTGGTAGCAGAACGCATGTTCAAGCTGATGTCTGCAACGAGCAGCATAGTGGCAGTAGGCAGCAGGCAGGCTGCTGGTAAGACGACTTGCGGAAAAAAAAACTTCAAGCCTGACAAAAAAACCCACAGTATATTTTCCAGAAGCAAAACCCCAAAACCTCATTGTCTGCACGGTCTGACCTTTCCTGCTCTGCAAGCGTCACGTATGCAAGGGAGAAGCTGACTCTCTCTGACCGCTGCCTGCAGAGCCCCTCCTGCAGCCCCAATTGCTGTCCTGGTGGTGACGGGAGCAGGACGTGGGGCTGAGTCATGCTCTGGGCTGTTTGCAGCATCAGGCTGGGGCTCGGTGGGAGCCTGGTGCATCACAGCTTCACTTCACATGCTTCGTCAGGGCGGTGATTTTCCCCCTGCTCTCAGGGAGGGAGGAAAGCTGCTGCACTGCTACACCCAGACAAGGCTTCAACACTGCTGATGAACGCCAGCTGGGGTCAGCCACAGTTTGCATGGCACGGCAGGGCGCTTCCCCTCTGTCTCCCCACCTCAGGGCACTGAGAGCACACGCTTGTTTCTCGGGTCTGTGCCCAAACCACCGGCCAGCAGTCACTCCCATTCCCCCAGGCTCCTGAACCTTGCTGCTTCTGCTCTCCCTGCAGATGCTACCCCCAAAATACAGTGTTGATGCAAGCGTCAGCTTATCCCTGAAGAGGTGACGCTGCCTTGTTTAACTTCAGCTTACTTCACTTAATCTGGAACAAGCATTTTCCTTGCCAGTTTTTTCCCTTCTCTCTCCACTCTTCATCCTATCCCAAAAAGGACTGGAGAGGGATTCACTTCCAGCTGCGCAGGAAAGGGAAGAGAGCAAAACAATTCACAGTGCAGCCAAATTTCAACTGAAAGATGACATTGCATTTACCAAGCTGTAAATGCAGATGAAATGCTGCTCCGTTACTAGGAATGGGTGAAGGGAAAGCCAAACTCTGTCCATACCTGTACAGACAGCTGCATTTCGTAAATTCAACATCGCTTTGCACTAATGTATGGGGAATGTTTTGCTCAAGGTTAAGAGACAAAAGGGCTGAAGCAGGAGGAAACGGCCCCCACTTCTGCAAAGACCACTTCATCCTGGGCAGGAGCTTCTTGTTTGCCTTGGGGTTAGAAGAAGCCCGGTCTTACACTGCTTAGAATCACACCAAAGCAATCGAGGAAACAGCAATGTCACAACAGATGGAGCTAGGGGAAAGGTGCATGCTGTTCATCAACTGTATATGGGGTAGCTCTGGGGAAAACTGATCTGCAGTTACAGTCATAATGCAAAGTCCATTTAATTCTGATTTATACTCAGCTCTGCCTGACCTAAAGCTTGTCCCTTTTTCTCTTTTTCCAAGTTTACACTATGACAAAATCTGGAAAATCAGAGTACAGTTAGCTTACATTTCAACCAGACCTTTTTCCCTGCTGCTTGGTTCAGATCTACCCTAAGAGAGAAGGTGCTTGTCTCAAGGTTTATGTGTTGAGATGGGACCACCAATCTGAGCTCAGTGCCCAGCGTGTCCTTCGAGGCAATCAGCAGGACTTTGGGCAATGCCGCATGAGTCAAAGCTTTCCCCCCTTCTGTCCCTAAATTGGGCTGGTCGCTTATTCCTTCTGCCAGCCTCATCTGACTGCTCCAGGTGCTTTGCAGGGACTGGACAGGTCGGGTGTGTGAGATGCCTCTGTAATGCTGGTTCAAGAAGCATCCTCCTGCCATGTTCAGAGGTCAGCGTGCAGATGCAGGCAGACCCAGCTGGCAGGAGCTTGGACAAGCACGCAGGACCCAGCGGATGTCCGTGCCACACCAGGTCCGAAGGACACCCTGCCCTGCCTTTGGGCAGGATTCCCTCCTGCCTGCGGGGACAGATCCACCACAGCTCTGCTTCCTGAGTGGCTTTCTTCTCTGTGAGGCAGCATCAGTTCCCAGAAAACTGCACGTGGCTGTGGCTGCAATACCAAGAGTGTGATCGTGTCCCAGGGCTTTGCTGCCTTCACGCTGCGCTCCAGCTGTGCTTTCATGGCAGATGACATCAGCAGCGCTCCTCAAGCCCAGCGTATAATATTCTCAAAGCAATACAGAAACTAATTAATTCCAAGTGTGCCCCTAATTTCCTGACACAGCTTGTATCTGCCTTTACTTTTGCACATTCAGAAACCAAGCCTTCTTCTTTCTCCTCATCCTAAGTGGTCTTGAAGTAAGCAACATTAAATAAACATGCAAGGTTGTATATATTCCCTACAGACTGCATGGGGTTTTTGCAATGTGGATCTCATTAAGATCAAATGGGCTAAGGGAATAGCAAACCTGGCATTGAGTAATAAAATAATCATGATAGTCCTTGTGTAAGCCAAAGCTTTCAGAGGAATTTACCACCAAATTCAACATTCCTTAAAGTGTCCTTTAATTCTGCGCATGTAACTACAGCCCTTTTGCGATTTCACAACCTATCTCACACCGAATGCAAACTACCAGGGGCACCAAAAATCACGAGTTTCCATTATCGTGCCAATCCCACAGCTGTTTGATCAAAACTCCGCAGAATCAATAAGAAGTCTTTTCAGAAAAAAAATCTACAGCTCCTAGGGCACTTACTAAAAAATAATCCCAACCAAGACTGCATCATTTTTAGGACTTAATTTAGATCAAAATCCATTTGAACCACACTTAACAAAAGTTAGGTGTCTCACAGAGGAGTTATACCTGTTTTAACACGATAAGAAACGGATTTGGCTGAATTTATGTAATTTTAGCAGAAGTATACAGTGGCACTATGAATCTCACCTGGTTGCCTATCATCAGAAAAGGCGATTTTTGCCACCTTTCCTGGAGTACAACGCTCAGTTGTGAACCCCCTCTCTGCCCACGAGGGTGATTCTTGTGCTCTGCAGACAGTTGTAGCATAAGTCCATGCACTGCAGCTGCTGTTGTAGCCTTCATAATGATGTGCAGAAGCTAGCAGAACTAGTTAATATATTTGCTCCAAAATTCTAATTGATAATGGAAAGAGAAATATCAATTTGGCATGGATAGTTTTTTTTTCTTTCCCTATTTTTCCCCAGATAAGTGTATTTCTCTTGCCCATCCTGTGTCCCCATTTAGCTGTTTGCTTGAGGCTACACTGAATGAATGAACATGAATGAAGCTCCAGGAAATGCATTTTTTTTCCCAGAGTTTCTGCTGTTCACAGCGGTGGAGAAAAGCTTAAAAATGTGAGTAAAGTAATTGCTACGGCTTTTGTAACTGTAGGAAAAGAAAAAGAAAAGAAAAAAAGGAGGGTGGCAAAAGAGGCTGCTCAGGGTGTGTTCCCCTAAGCTGAGTCCAGCCATCCTGAGGTTCTCCCTCAGGATTTGGGGGTGTTTGGTAAGTCCAGCAGCAGCTTGGCTTGGGCAACTAGCACTTGAAAAAACCTGGGGTGATGAAAAAAACACATCATCTGATGCCTGCTGGAGATGATTGCCCTGTTTTCTGCTTTATTCACCATCTATCATATCCTTGCCTGTAATCACTCACAATTAAGAGGGTCCTGTGCAGGAGACTATAGCACATTCCTATATAGCACACCATGAACAACATGTGGTGTTGGTCTGCAAAGATGCTTTAATTTAGATAATTGAGCCTGAAGCCTATTTTTTTATTATTATTATTATTTTTTTATTTTTATTTTTATTTTTATTTTTATTTTTATTTTTATTTTTATTTTTTCTGCAGTTTTTAGGAGTTCCTGGTGTTATGATCTGGGGACACACTGTACCATCCAGTAGTGATGCAGCCTTCTATACAAACCGTGATGTATAAGATTGCTTTGCAGCTTCTGACTTCCAACCCCCACAACATTCACGATGCTCCAGGCCAGCTGCGAATTAGGTGAATTACCTCAAGCTATTAGTTGCAGCAGCGTCTCCTTCCAAGCAATTAATGGGGAGGAGGGACGAGATGTTTTCCAGACTCCTGCTGTGAGGTCAGAGTTGGCTTCCTTGGGTGCAGAGATGGCCGGGGAGGCCCCCGCCCTTGTGAGGCTGGGCTACGTGGAGCAAGGACTGCTAGCCAAGGGAGCAGCCTGTTGCACAACGTACTGCACGCCACTCAGGAGCTAATAAAGGAAAAGAAGGGGAGGGGATGAGGCTGGGGTTATGCCAGCACCAGAAAAGGTGTTTGCAGCTGGCAGTTTTTGCAGGAGAAGGGACAGGAATGACAACCCATCATCCAGCACTGGAATCTGGTCATGAGCCACCCACTTCTAGAAAGCTGTTGCAACTCTTAATAGCTGCTTTTTTTTTCTTTCTTTCTTTTTTTTTTTTTTTTCTTTTTAATGTTCCCAGAGTTTTCCATCACAGTATGGAAGATAATTTACCAAGTCTTTGCTCCACATCCACCTTGGGCTGTACAGACTCCTGGGCTGAGATTTCCATTGGGCCACAACATCCAAAACTTCTTCCCTTGAGTGTGGAAATTACCATTGAGCACTGTGAGTTGTGGGGTATTCCTCAACAGAAAGATGAACGAGAGCCCCAAGAACACTGAAGGCTTCCATGTGAGGTGGAGAATGAAAATCTGAAGGAAACTTCCTTCCTCTCTCTCTGTTCTGCTAGCTGTATCAATGCCCTTGTCAAAAACACTAGCAGATGTTTTAACTATACAGACACAGGCTGAAATCACATCCCTCGTACCCAGGTAGGTGGTATATAACACCTACTGGATTCAGAAACGTTGTGAACCAGCCCCAAGGAGAGCCATCACCTCAGTACTCATTTATGAAATGGTACAACTACAGGGACGTTATATGGAAGAGGTGGGAGCTGTCACCTGTGGACCCAAAATTGTGGTCTCCTGGCTGGTCATAAAGAAGTCAGCAGCAGTGGTCTAAAGGCCTGAGGGGCACGAAAGCACAAGGCATGATCAGGGGTTAATTTGGCAATAACAGAGGCAAACGTGGCAAATGTTTCTGCATCCTTGGGGTGCAGTGGGGCCTGAATGTGAAAAATAATTCAGTGCAGCCAGGAGTTCAAGCACTTAGATGCATGATCTCTGAAGTCTTATTGTTCTTCTACATGTATTATTTTTTATTTCAAAACCACTGTTGTATGAAACATTAAAATAGCTATTACACACACTACATTATCTTATGTTCAGTCTTCCATGAATGTAATCAAGCCCTGGGCTATGCTGTATATTAAATGTTGGCTCGGCTTACTCCCTCCTCCTTATATTTTTCCTTATTTTGCTGATGCTGTGAGTTTCTTTCCTGCCTAGAATCTTATTATTTTTAATTAAAATAAATAGTTTCAATATATCCTTTCTCAAATAATGCAAACTATCTAAAGAATGCTGGAGCAGCTGTTTTAATTCACTTCCTTCTAAAAATCTTCATTGTAGTTGAAGCATTCTTTGACCACTTCTGAGATTCTTGCCTAGTGCTTTCCCCCTTGAACATTTTGTTCTGCTTTCTTCATTGTTTCCCTCCTCAAAGCTATCAGGCAGACTTTTCAAGTGTGAGGTTAGGGCAGATAAGACATCTTGATGTCTCTCTGGGAAGAACTGCTCATGGCCACAATCATTCTGCATTCATTGTGCTGGAGCCCACCTGCAGCACCAAGGAGTACCAGGGGTATCTACTGCAGTGGGACATGTCCTTGAGGTGTGATCAGGCTGAAGACTTTTCCTCTTGCTAACATACATGTTCACCATCAAAATCACAGAATCACAGAATCATCTAGGTTGGAAGAGACCTCCAAGATCACCTAGTCCAGCCTCTGACCTAACACTAACAAGTCCTCCACTAAACCCTATCACTAAGCTCTAAATCTAAACGTCTTTTAAAGACCTCCAGGGATGGTGACTCAACCACTTCCCTGGGCAGCCCATTCCAATGCCTAACAACCCTTTTGGTAAAGAAGTTCTTCCTAATATCCAACCTAAAAATGCTGCTCACATAGATATTACAAGTAAACAAAAACAGTCTCCATACCTTCTTCAAATGAAGAGAAATGCTGCAAGGCACCACAGACAATACATTAATATAAACCACAGCCATCACTTTGGCAGATACTTTCAGTGATTTCATCAAGTATTACTCACGTCCAGTCTCCCATTTCTTGACGATGTAATTAATTCAGTAGTAACATGTATGTCCCTACCAGCATCTCTTGGCTTTTGGATCACCGTTTCTGACAACCCACAGAAGTCTGCAAGCAAACTGCAAGCCTCTATACCCCAGTTTGAAGTCATTGTCTATAGTGTCATGGTCTGTGGAGGCAAACTATGGACACACCCCAATGATGTCAAAAAGACACTTGGGCCGTCTAGAAAAGATAGTAATTGACATTACTCAGTCCTTGCGTACATTGCAGATGACATTTGCAGGCCTCTGCCCTTCTATCTACCTAAATCATCTTTTGCCTTTTTAATAAGTATAAAGCGAATATAAGTATAAAGTTAATATGTGAAATTGTCATATCAAATAGCTGCACACCACAGAAGTGTGAAACACACAATGGCAAAGGAGAAGTTCTGAGGCCTCACACAGCTCATTTACAGAGTGATACAAAGCTGTGCAATTTAGGTAAGAAAGATTAAAGGCAAAACTGGAGACCACAGAAAAATCTCTGGACCGTGGGTTGCCAGGCAGCCTAAAGTCAATGAACACTTTTGCTGAAGTTCAGAAGTGGAGGCTGACTTTGGTCAAACATGGGCCTCTTGTCACAGAAATAGTTCATGCTCTTTTCAAAGCATAAGCTACTGCTTGCATTGCTGAGATGGAGAAAAAAAAATAGGTGTGGCTTGTTGTTTACTAATCTTTCCTACTGGATTTTGTGTTTGTCTAAAGCTGAGTTCTAGGCAAAACTCATAGAGACCCTGGACATGTCGGAATCATAAAGCTGAAATAATTGCTGATTACAACATGCTACATTACAGCATGAAAATGCCAAGGACAGAGGCTTCTGAAGCTATTAGCAACATTCAGTTCAGTTGTAATTCTCTGTCACTGAAAGCTTTGTTGGGGAATTTCCTGAGATTTCTGAATAGATGTCAGTACACTCAGGTCTCCATTAATATACTATAGATTTAAAGAAATACACACACTACTGATGCCTCTTCTTTAAAACAAAAACAGCAACAAAAAGCCATCACAATGAGACACAGGTCCAAGTTACCAGTCATCTTCACTGAGTGCCTGGCAGGAAGTAACCCAGCAAGATCCTCGCTCTGGAAAGCCTCATGGCTTATCCTGTAGACAATGGCAAGCATTTGCCTGGTGATGCTAGCCACAGCTTTGTGGCCATACAGACAGACAGGAGCTCGTTCTCCTGCCCCGAGGCGGCCTGCAGGTTCCCAGACACAGGCATGCCTGAACATTTCTCACCCTTCCCCCTGGACCCAGGGGCCTCTTTCCAATTCTCTGGGATGTGAGTTTTCAGCCCAACCACTTCCTCAAAAAGTCCTGCCACAAGAAGCCCCTTCAGGCAAGTACCACCACGGCCCCTCTGCTCCTTCCCTGTGAACCAGAGAAACTGCATTTTCCATCCTCTGAGAACTTCCATCATCTTTTTGAGGTCCTCTGGTGCCCCTCACAGCACTGGCTTCATCCCTCCACCTGTGGGGGCTCTTCTGTGCATCACTGGGCCCAGTAGGTCTGATTTCACCACCCCTCTCATCAACCTCAAGTGCTGTGTTTCCTCACAGTTTAAAAAGAAAATTCTCCCTCTAACATCTGTCCTGTTTTCCCACTAAGAAATATTTTTGGTATGAAAATGAAAATTTATTCCTCCCAACTCATTTTCTGCTACAAATAAGAGAGAGAGTTGGTGGTTGTATTGTTTGTAATCTATCTGAAGGTTTATGTGCTGTTGCATCTTCTGTTTTCTAAATTAAACACCCCTAGTTGTTTGTAGGAGAGAACAGCTAATATTTTCTAAACTTTTCATGGCTCTTGTTCAGCTCCATCTTTCACAAAGTGAAGAGGTCAATGCACATTCTTGTCAAAGATTCCTCAGCTCCAAGCAGGAAATTTGGGTGTATTTTCCCCAAACTGGTCCTGTTTAATTTTAAGTGTCTTCTCTCACTGTGAAGACCTCTTTCAAGCTCTCCCAAAAATGTAAGTCTTGTGACAGTGCAGTTCAACCATTTTTCTCTTCTGAAGATAAATAAAGCTATTGCTATTTGCCAAAAAGGTCTTAAATTGTAAATGGACTGACTCTTCACAAAGACAGGGACAACAGAATTTGTAGCTGCCCAGGAAAAAAAAAAAAAAATCAGCTTTTATGGGGAGGTAAATATCACCGGTGAAGCCATGCCTATCTCTGAAATCCCCCCTGGCTGCAAAAATCCCAGTTTCATGATCCCTTCCCTCTGTGCTTTTTTTGAAGACAGGCAGCTGGTACCAATTAGCCTGGAGGAATGCTCTTCCCCTGGACTGTACAGAAGTGAATGTGCCATACGAAACCTGCAGTCTGCATGAGGACTGGAAAAGAGTATCCTGCAAAAATTATCAAATAATGATGACTAATGGTCCATTTCCTACCTATATGATCTATTCAGAGACATTATCCGTTTGACTTGTTTTTTCAGCTTCCCTTTAAAAAAAAAAAAACAAAAAACATAATAGAGAACAGAAACCACTGTACCAACCCAAAGAGACAGTGTGTTAGATTGTTTTTTTCCTGTATTCATAATATCTGCATACCTACTGTTTTCATAATATCTGCAAAATGCAGTCTTCCCCACCTCACCAATGGATGTCTAGTGGCAAAAGTTGCTTCTTTCTCTGTTCTCCCAATTCTAATATCGTTCTTGCCACCTCCCTGTGCCACAGACAAGAAAGTGACTTCAGTTATGAAAATGGGATGATTAAACTAATTTCAACATATGTTTGGCTCCCAGTCTGCTGCTCCTGTTTCAGATATACAGAAGGACTTGTGTGAGTGCCATATGATCTGCTTTTGGGTGAGTATTGGATCTGTTTGTTTAATAAAACCTATGACTTCTGGCAGTAATCCGTGCACTGTCAATCATCAGCAAAGTCATGCTCAAATAATATGTACTTAGCACCAATGTATCCAAACACACCTGATTTTGCAAAAAAGACAATAAGTGAGTCATGCCAGATACATACTTAGTATATATGGGAAAGTACTGATCAACCAGCAGATGCCTGTTCAGTTATGAGCCTTAGATTTCTTTTGCCTCACAAGACGATGAAGGTCTTTCAGACATAAAGTGTAGACTTTATGGATGGCTGGTTTGAATTTGACACTGGAGAGAGAGAGTCAGCATAAAATGGGAGAATCCTTTTTCAAAACTGAACAAACAAATTAAAAAATCTCCATAAGCATTGTTTTCAGACTGGAAAAATATAATGGAAATTTGAAGTCTGCATGTTCATTCTTCATGTATTATTTCTCATTTTTGAAACAGTTAGTTTTCAGAACAGAAGTATACATACCAATTTTAATTGCCAGCAGGCAAAAAAGCCTGCTAAGTCTAAGAATGAAAGAGTAACATGGAGAAAAAAAAAAAACAAAAATAAAATAAACAAGTGGGATAATTTGGAAGGTAGGAAAAATAATAAGAAAAAAAATGTGTTCGGCACTTGCAGATGGTAAATTAGCTGAAGATTGTAAATAAGCAATTAGTAAATAAGCTAAAGAACAGCTGAGAAATAACAATCCTTTCTCCCATTTTCACAAAACTTTGATTTTTCCCCCTGGAAGCTCCTGGTGACTTGGGAGGTTCCTTGCACCTCTCCCTTGTAAGCGACTTGAGCAGGACATCAGAGGTCACACGTGAGCTTAATAATGGACAAGCTTGTTTTATGCACTGTTTGGGAAGCCTGGCTTGGAAAGTCATGATGAATGTTTTTTCTTTTCTCGTGAGTAAACCACCCTTCTAACAGAATTGTAATCCAGATATGGGCCAGAGCCCTAAATATACACCAGCTCTAGGAGAGGTAGGCAGTTCAATGAGTTTCTATTGGTTTCTCAGTGGTTTTCTCAGGGCTTACCTCTGACTGCCATGTGAATGAAGCCACGGGGAGCAGACCATCTCACCAGACCTTTTGATTTCTATTCTGTGCTGTGGCATTTTGTCAGCTGCTCAAGAACGTATGCAATGTCAGACAAACACTACCAGATCCAAACAACCGACAGTCAACTTTTTTCCAGAGCAGTTTTGGAAGGAGACCCTGATGTTCAGAACCATTCTCAGAATCATCCCCTGGGACCAAAGGACAAAGCTCAGGCAAAATCGTTTCCTCCAATCTTCTCATAAAAAGGCTGTGTCATTGCTGCTGTGGCTGTCCACAGTGTTTGAACATGGCAGGATGGTTGTGGTTTTGAGCCACCTTTCCCCATATGAAGTCCATATTCACAGCAATAACACGGAGTTATCTCTTTCAGATCATGCACACTGTAAACTGCAAAACACTGACGTATCACTGTCTGATCCTGATCCTGTTCCTGTTATCAGAGATTTCACTACTGTTTTCTATGTCAGCAACATCTGCCATGAAATGTGCACATTTCAGATATATCTGAACGTGTGGGAATTATCCCTGATTTGAAGTGCTAAACATTTCTGCATTGACACAGAGCTCATTACCTCATCCACCACATTAACCAAAAAAAAAAAAAAAAAAAGAGAAGTGAAACAAACGTTTTAATTGTATTCAAAAATTCTTTGCTCAAAACCTTATTTATTTTATTTTATTTTATTTTATTTTATTTTATTTTATTTTATTTTATTATTTTATTTTATTTTATTTTATTTTATTTTATTTTATTTTATTTTATTTTATTTTATTTTATTTTATTTTATTTTATTTTATTTTATTTTATTTTATTATTTTATTTTATTTTATTTTATTTTATTATTTTATTTTATTTTATTTTATTTTATTTTATTTTATTTTATTTTATTTTATTTTATTTTATTTTATTTTATTTTATTTTATTTTTTTCCTCAAGGGCTAATCTCATTATCTAGAAAACTGCATTATTATGTGAGAAACATTTTCTACTTGAAAACCATTTCATCTTCCTAATAGCAGGTTTGATCATATTCATGTTGATATCAATAGCATATTTACTATTATTTCAAAGTGGAAGAGTATTAAACCTTTTTCTGTGTGTGTGTGCACACTTTCCACATGTTTTTTCTCTGAACAAATAAAAGTCCTATAAGATGGTAAGGAATATTATAAGAAGGTATTTTATCTATGTTCACCAGACTGCTGGTGAACAGATAATACTGTATTTTCTCCAAGAATCTACATTTTTATTTCACTTACACATGCATCCTTTCAATAAGCAACACAGAAACTAAAAGCTAACCTGCACAACCACTGCCAAGAAAGGTCGTGGCACATATGTAACCCTTTGAATACATACACATTGGGGTCAGCAGTTCTGCTTAACATCCATGAGATATTCCACAAAGACATTTAAGGTCATATGTATTCTCATGCTTAGAAGCTAATCTCATTTTCAGATTTCTAGGAAATACCCAAGCACTTCCTCCAGGCTCTCCATTCTTAGAAAACAAGTTATTGTAGTCTACTCTTTGGAGTCAGGGGAAGATGACCCTTGCCATAGATCCAGGAGATAAGGAAAAGGTTCTCCTGGGAGGACGAATAGCTATACAACAGCTGGTCCAACAACAGGAATCTTTAAACATCATTAGGAGTGAAAACTGAGGCTACCCAATGTCCAGCTTTGTAAAACGGGAATTAAGAACCGAAGGAAAGGAGTGTGATATTCTCCCAGGACCACTCACATCTGCAGCAGAGCAGAGAGCAGCAGCCTGCCTGACAAATCGCAGTGATAACAGCAATATCCCAGGCATGCAGGGGCATTGCTTAGCTGCTCGCTCCTCCCTTCAAAGTCTCTCAGGGAGAGATAGAGGGGATAGGCCAGCCCTGCTGGAGGCTCTTTTTGCCCAGTCTCCTGCCTAGAAAATGAAATAATTATCAATGAGAAAATGAGATGGCTAGTATTATCCTCCCAGCCCCAGCTGTCCAAATAATTCAAGAATATTAGAGATACTACTGAAAATGCTGGCCCAAGTTCATCACTAGCTTAACTTCGCCACAACCAAAGGAGGCAGAGCTGCAGTAGCTGAAGGTAATTTATTAGGTCCAGAGAACATAGCCAGTAATATAGGCGGAGCATACTGAGATGGGGATTTCATAGTACTGTCTTTACCTTTTAAAAGAACAAATAAATCTACTTTATAGGTAGTAAAGGCCAAAAACATTAATGTTAATTAAAATCGCACTCAGACTAGACTGTTGCTTGGGGTGAAACGTCTGTTTGACACCACCTACACCTTGCTGGGAAGAGCACCAACCCACATTCCTCCTCCAGGAGTGAAAGCAAGCTGATGGTGCTGGGTTCTCTGCCTGGTTATCAGGTAATGCCAGGGAAGGTTTTCACCTGCATGCTTCGGATCCAAAGTAGAACTTCAATTTCCAGGCAGCTGAATCTCTCATTGGGATTATGCACACATCCTCTTAGACTTAAATTGGATTCTGCTTGTGACTGTGATCTGGCCCAGGTTCATGTTAAAAAGCCCGTGGTGGCTCTCCAGAATACGCTGACAATAGGGACTTGTCAGCATGCTCTTTCAGTATCCCCCACAGCTAGGAAGCTGTGCCACAAAAAGGAAGAATAAATCACCCTGACCTTGCTTGCTTTCAGGCTTGTGTTCCCTTTCCGTTCGTGCTGCAGAATAAACAACTGCCAAGAAGAAACCAGAGAGGTTTCATTACGGTGCAACAGGAGCACATCTTACAGTGCAGAGGCTCTGTCCTGCTGCTCTTAAAAATGGTTTTGTGACATTACTCACACTCTGCACAGAAGCTGCACACGACAGTTCAGAGCAATGTATGCTAAGAGCTTTAATGTCAGGCTTAGGTGGGAAAAACTGCCCCAGCCCCACTGCCTGGCCTCCTGCTCCATCCACGTCTGGACTCACAGCGTCCTGGTGCAGGATGACAGCAACCCAAAGAGGAAAGCAAAAGCTTTATGTTCTGTTAGCTTCTGAGTGCCCTGCAAAATCTAGAGAAACCTAGATTGGTGCACAGGGATGGTGAGGCTGTGGCTGCTTTGAGGCTGCCCTTCCAACCCGAAGGAGAAACTCCCAGTAGTGCCCCAGGTCTGGCCTCTTGCTTGCTCCACTTCTCCCCCTCTACTCTGCTTCTTTTGCAGCAGCACTCACAGCCAAATTGGCCGGCTTTGTCCCGTTATCAAGGGATTATCGCAATGTAAACTTTTGCTTTTTAACAGAAATATTCCAACAACATCCTTTTTGCAAGCTCACATTTCCTTGGCTTCCCTTTCAGACCGACGTGCCCCAGGGAACAGCTCACCCCACAGCCTTTCTTACCTCCTTGAACCTGAAAGATTTTCCCCAAAGGCTGCCACAGCCCCAAGCACAGGAAAGATACGCAGTTCGTGTGATGGCAGACGTGCTGAACATTCTGGGTCTGAGGTCCTGGGTGGACTTCAGCAGCTGGGCATCTGTTTTGAGTCAGCACTTATCTGCTCCCTGATGTTGGGATGCCGTTCACGTTCAGTCCAGGAGATGAAAGGAAGAGATGCCACTGGACAAAAATGATATTCTGTGTGAAATGGAGTTGCCTTTTTCACACGCAGCTGAGCTGGAAGAGAATGGAGTTTAGTGTGGTAAGAAACATCTGCTTTTAAATGTCAGGTTGAAGGACAGTACTTTAGTACTTCAGAGAAGAAATGCCACAGGATATGTTTGTATATACAGACTTCATCCCTAGTACATGGTACCACGAGTTTTGGTGACAGGGGGTGGGAAAGTCTTTTTTTTTTTTTTTTTTTTGGCCATGGATGGAGCTTTACAAACTCCATTGTGATGGCAGGAAAATCCTGGTTTTGGCAAGCCCAATGGCTTGACAGGGCAACACACATGACCTAATTTTACAGACAGCTTTGTGTCCGTTGTTGAAAGGCTTGCAAATGAGTGCACATGAAGAAAACCAGCAGCAGTGGAGTATGAGTAATCCAGCCAGGAATGCAGCTTGTTACGGGCTTGCAGAGAGCCTGCTCACAGTGGTGTGGGACTCCCCAGCCCAAGGAGGGGATGTGACACTGGTCCTGGTGGTGGTATTTTTGGATGGGGATGGGAGCAAGGAGTGCAGGGGCTGAATGATGCCGTGTTGTCAGGGTTGGCCCCTTGCCTTCACCTCCTGCACCTCCTGTGGGGATGCGTGATGCGAGGTTGGTTTGCTGAGTAGCAGCCCTGACCCTGCCCTTGTGCCATTCCTCATGAAATGAAGTTTTACTCCATGCAGTCTCTTCACACTTGGGAAAGGCCCCGCTTATGTTGCATGTCCCAGCCAGCCTACAAGCACATGGAGACTAGGTAGAGTCATTGAACCACAGAACTATAGAACATCCCCAGCTGGAAGGGACCCACGAGGATCATCAAATGCAGCTCCTGGCTCCACACTCCACACACCAAGCCAGATAGAATTTGTCCTGGAATCCAACCTGTCATTTCAGAGAGGATATAGCTTAGGCTGAGCTCTTTTAAGGCACAGACAAGCCCAAACTGAAGAAAAGATGTGAATACAGAAATAGAGTGTTACAAGAGGAAAATAAGCAAAGAATAACCCCAAACTACTCTGGCATATCTTGACAGAAGTGTTGTCCAACAACTTTGTGAGTGTCGTGACATAAATGAGTTTGACATCCATTTTCCCTGTCTTTCAGTCTGTGTCCTTGTTGGACATTTCAAGCACCTGTGGCAAAGGGTGACATTTAACACACTTTGTCCTGATAGGAGTGGTGGTTCATTGTCTACAGCAAGGTACAATGGCCCAGATTTTTGGTACATGTTGACAGGTGCTCCCCATGGAGTTGGCTGAGACTGAGTAGTTGTCTCAGTGCGAGCCCCATTTTATTTTCTCTCTATCTTTTCAAAACAAATTTTGATGCTTGGTGCTAACATTCATACTGGAGTTGGGGTTCAGTCTATGGGAGACTGTAGTTATGAGAGGGGATGGATACACAGATAAAAAGATTTACTGGGGTTCTTGCACACACATTGACTTTGGCACATATTTATTTTTTTCAAATTCTCAGTTTTCATGTAGAAACATAGACTCAGAAATAGATCTTCCAGGTTAGAAATGCCCAAATTATGCTATCTGCACCCACCATATAAAATAATTGTCAGGTGTTTCAAAAACAGATATTTAGCAGGTATTTATTAACTTTTAAGCTTAGGGTTTCTAGATATCATTAGATTGCGGAAGGAATAGAAAAAGACTTAGATTAGGGTTCTGTTTTTCAGAAACTACTATATCACAAAAAAGCACTTATATTATCCCCAGGGCTATTTCCAACAAAAGTGCTCGCAATACTTTAACCTTTGTGTCCTTAATGTTCTAGGATGCAGACAGAAATTAGCGTTTCCACAAGGCGTGTGGAAAATTTGTGACTAACCACAACATGGTCAGGTTTAGGTTTGTCATTCATTTGGTAAAGCTTGTATTCATGTTTGGCATTTGGTTTCAAGTAGCTTTCTGAAATGGTCCATCGGGCTGATTTGGGTGTTTTTCCTGGTATTTGTTTTAATCCCTTTTGAGATCTTGAATTCTTTGTCGCCATTAAATTAATGTCCAGAGTTCAGAACATTGCTCTGCTTATTAAAAAGCTCTGGGAACAAGAAAGGGGTAAGTGGTCTACAATGAGAATTTGAGGACTAATGTCCAAATGGCTCCCTGTCATGTTTTTAGACTTGGGGTTCCCAGCTGTCTTGACACTAAAGCTGTATCTACAATTAATATGAGATATATGGATTGATTTAATACTGTGAAAAACAAAAATACTGTATCATCTCTGTCACACTTAAAGACCATTTAAATGAAATAAAAGCTGCTTCAGCACTTGTCTTTGGTTCTTTTTATACATCTTTAAATTAATGTTGGGCTACATAGCTGACAGCCAGGGTCAGAAATCAAAGCAAAATATTGAGCTGGAGTTGGAAGCCCAGAATGCATCATTAGGCTAAATTAAAGCATAGGACAAGAGTTGGTCCTCTTATTACTTTCAGCCCACAAAGTACCTGCAGATCAAGAGGCTCATTTAACATTTTGGTCAAGGTTAAGATGGTATGGTTTGGGGAAAGAGTGGAGAGAATCACAAAATATATGGTATATATGGGCGTTATAGCAAATGGAGTTAGAAATATGGGTAGGATTTGTACAACAGTTATCGTTACCAGCCCAAACTTAGGACAGCAGAGGCCCATCTCAAGGCATGCTTTGAGCTGAAGGTGACCATGACCCCAGCCTCATCCCAGCTCTTGGGAAGTCATGGGTCTGTGGTACAACCAACTCCTGCCCCCTCACTCCTCTAAATGGGCTGCCCAGCAGAGCCCCCAGCCATCCCTCTCTGGGACACAGGCACTGGAAGGGAGCTGGGAAATGGCTAGTGAGAGTCTGGTGGGCACTCAGGGTTAGGGTTCAGAGTGGGAGAACACAATAAGCAAAGTCATCAGGCCAGGTGCAAGCACGGCCACAAGCTCAACCTCATCTCTTTGCATTTTCTAATTATGTCTTTTGTCGCCACTCACATTCTCCCTTCCCTTTTCCTAACAGAGCATCACCAATAATCCGGTATGAAGCCTTAGATCAAGCCTCACCCACCCCACAAACCTTAGATCTAAAAACATGCAGCAAGCCATGCAAGGTTCTAACTTAGGCTGCTAGGCTTTTCTTAGTCTTTTTTTTTTTTTTTTTCTCTTTCTCTTAGCCTGCACTTCAGACTTAATCACAGCCCTTGTTTTAGTAACACTGTCAGATCTGGTCTGGTGACCTCTGTGAAACTCAAACCTCAACATCATTCAGTGTTGAGGATTTTTAGAAACTGAAACTGTAGTTCAATGACATGAAAGCAGAACTTCACAGTTCCTCCCTGGTTTCTCCTTTCAAGTACTGTGATAATAATACCGCTAACAATATTCTAAATCTGGACCCTGGTCTATTGACACCTACGAGCTTAATCTTAAAATAGCTTGGAAATAATGGTAATACTATCTTTCAATATAGCTGTTGTCCTATTTCGAATTTATTCCTCTACTCAGTTATTTACCTGAACCAACACCAAACTAAGCCATGCAACACCCATGAAACCCAGACTTAAAAGTGGCTGTGGAACCAGGCATTACAGCTACCAGTCCCAAAGCGAGATTAACTGGCAATTGTAAATCACTTTTTTGCTTTAACCTTTAGTGTCCCTTTCTTGATCCTAAACCCAGTATGTATATCAAAGACAAAAAAGTAACTTCCACTGGCTAAAATGCTCCTGTTGCTTCAGTTCTTAACTTCTCAAAGCCTGAAGCCTAATTATAAACCCACACTTAGCTTATGTACCACTAAAAATAGAATGCCTAAATGTAGCCCTGTAACCGACGTCTCTTTCCCCTCAGCTTCATTTGGAAACTTGGTTTCAATATCCTCATCAGAAGTGATCATTCATTTCTAAATAAATTTCATTCATAGCTAAATCCCGCTTGGATGCTTGGTTGTTGTCCTGTAATACCAGAGATTTTCTGAAACAGAAAATGTGGATGCAGGTTGATATCAGCTATGAGCACGAGGAGCTGATCCATTCTGAATTCCCCATTTCTCTGTACCTCTAGTTTTTCTTGATCCTCCTAATGTAAACTCCTAAATGTAAATCCAGAGAATTACAACAATACGGAACCCAAAATATTAATGTACGCTTATGACACAATCAAGCTACAGCCCCAAACACAATTTTCTCTGAGGTCCTTCCTTCCCTTTTATCTCATCCATATTTCTCAGACTGATACCTCATCAAAGCTATGACCCCTGTTCTAGTTTTAATATTAACATTAGGTCTCTGACCCCGGTGAAACTTTCACCTTAACATTCCCAATTTGCACAAAGAAAAAACATTAGTACCACTGTGGCCATACTGCCTTTTACTTCTTCACTGTTTTGTCTCCCTGAAGCCCTAACAGTGATTCCAGACTCTACCCTGATACTAGCCATAGTCCAGCATCACCTATACATGCAAGATATATTTTTATTTGAGCAAGATAAATAACCAGGTTCTCAACCTTAGCCTCAGAAAAAAAAATCTCATTAAATCTAAGAACTCCAAATCCAGAAGAGAAGAACAATGTATTTTTTTGCTCATTTGCTCACTGTGGGAATCAGTTGTTCTGCCCATACTTGTAGTTTCAATCTTGTTCAATGTCTTGCTTCTCGTGTGACTGGGGCCCCATATAAACATAATAATGTTTATATGAACCATGTAAACCATTTATGTAAACCATGTTACTCTTTGTGGGTGTTTCCTTACAGCCTTCCTTTGAGCCTGCACAAAGTGAAAAGACAAAGGAAGGCTGAGGCTTCCTACTCATCCAGCTGGAACAAAAGGAAAGCTCTGCTCATATCAGAAAGGTTTTCTGGTAAGAGATATGGAAACCTAAATTGCCCTTAGGTGGAAACCACTATACCACAGAATGAGGCCCTGAGAAGTCCAGCACTCATTTCTGGATTGCTGGTCTTAGACAACTGCCCCTGGGAATCTGTGACTCTGAGAACAAAGGGTTTGATGTACAGCTTTGACATAACTAAACAGGCTGGGAAATACTATTTCTGTGATGCATATGACAACTTAAAGTGAAAAAAACTGAGGTTTAAAATATATTTTTGAACTTTTCCTGGGGTAGAAAAAGTGTCCTTTTCTCAAATTGTCAACGTGCATACCCACCTAATGCTTTTGTGAATCTGCCACGAGTTACTATACGGGGAAAAAACAAATATGCATTTGTGTTGCATCCTAAGAAAAGGTGGTCTTCCAGATTTTAAGATCAGGCACTGGAGAGATGATGTAGTCCAGTCACAGGAAATCTCTTTCAAACGTTTCTTCCCCCAGGACAGAAGAAAAATTGCTTCCTTTTCCTATGCCCTTGTCATCCAGAGGTCAGGGAGAAAGTCTAATGAAAGGAAAGCACCCATGGTTTACTTGCATTTACCACACTTAGCATGTTCATGTTTGGATTTGGGCAGAGCAATATGTCTTTTCTAATACCAGTGCTAGAAAGTTCTCTATATTGTCTGGAAAATAACAGAAGCTTTTGCTTAGACAGACTTCTCATTGTGAAGAGTAATTTGTAGAATATTTATGCAGTTTCGCTTACTTCATGTGTGAGCTACATGAAGTAAGAAGAGTTTACCCACTATATTTAACAACAGTAAAAAGGCTGTGATACTGCCTATACCTGTTCAAAAACACCATTTTTAATAGAAATATTGATTAAAGGAAGATTTTCAGTGATGACTGATTAAGAGTTGTGTTCTTTCTTTTCTGTTCGGAGGTCCTCTTGTAAATCAAGCTCAAGAAATAAGGCCTGTTTGAGTTCTGCATTTTGAAAAGATAAGCTGAAACTTAAAGGAACATTTTACCAAGTTTACAGTGTTTTGAAAACAGAATCCTAGGAAATTTCATTCTGAATCAGAACTAAGGATTTACTGTCATGAGTTTCTACATACGCTCATTGGGTATATTGAAACAAAACTTTCCCTGGGTCATTCATTAATGTTGGGAAATGTAGATCTTGTCTTTCCACTTGGGATGAAAATAACATTCCTCAGTGGAAGAGCCTTCCCCTGCTGGCATATTGTGTGGGAAACTGAGGTGTTGCAGGTCAGACTGAGGCACAAGAAGGAAATGCACAGGCAGTGGAAGCAGGGACGTGTGGCCTGGGAAGAGTACAAGGATGCTGTCTGGATGTGCAGGGATGGGGTCAGAAAAGCCAAGGCATGGATGGAACTGAGCTTGGCAAAGGGTACAAGGAATAGCAAGAAGGGTTTCTATAGGTGCGTTGCTCAGAAAAGAAAGGTCAAGCGTGTACCCCCTCTGATAAACGAGAAGAGAGAACTGGTAATGACAGACATGGAGAAGGCTGAGGTACTCAACATCTTCTTTGCCTTAGCCTTCACTGCCAGTCAGGCTTCTCATGTCTCTCATTTCCCTGAACCAGTAGGTGAGGGCTGGGGGAGTAAAGTCACTCCTACTGTAAGCGAAAAGCAGGTTTGAGAGCACCTGACAGAACTGGACAGGTACAAGTCTATGGGGCCTGATGCCATGCATCCCAGCATCATGAGGAAACTGGCTGATTAAGTTGCCAAGCCTCTCTCCATCATACTTGAAAAGTCCTGGCAGTCAGGTGAAGTCCCTGGTGACTGGAAAAAGAGAAACATCACTCCCATTTTTAACAAGGGTACAAAGGAGGACCCAGGGAACTACAGACCGGTGAACCTCACCTCTGTGCCTGGCAAGATCATGGAACAGATCCTCCAGGAGGCAATGTCAAGGCAAGACAAAGAGGTGATCTGAGACAGCCAGCAAGGCTTCCCCAAGGGTAAATCGTGCCTGACCAATCTGGTGGCCTTCTGTGGTGGAGTGACTGCATCAGTTGACAAGGGAAGACTGACTGAGGTCATCTACCTGGGCTTCCGTAAGGCCTTTGACACAGTCCCACATGACATCCTGATTTCCAAATTGGAGAGAGATGGATTTGAAGGGCGGACTATTCAGTGGATAAAGAATTGGTTTGATGACCACACCTAGAGAGTTGTGGTCAACAGCTCTATGTCCAGGTGGAGGCCAGTGACGAGTGCTGCTTAGTATCTTTATCAGTGACATAGACAGCGGGATTGAGTGCACCCTCAGTAAGTTTGCAGGTGACACCAAGCTGAGTGGCGCAGTTGAAACAACAGAAGGAAGGGAAGCCATCCAAAGGGGCCTGGACAAACCTGAGAAGTGGGCTCACATGAATCTAGTGATGTTCAACAAGTCCAAGTGCACCTAGGTTGGGGCAATCCCACACACAAGGACAGAGAGGGTGAAGAACTCATTGAGAGCTGTCCTGTGGAGAGAGTCTTGGGGGTTCTGGTGGACAAAAAGCTCAACATGAGCCAGCAGTTTGTGCTTGGAGCCCAGAACGCCAACTGCATCCTGGGCTTCATCAACAGAGGGGTGCCCAGCAGGGTGAGGGAGGGCCTCTGCTCTGCCCTTGTGAGGCTCCACTTGGAGTACTGTGTACAGGTTTGAGTCCCCCAGCACAAGAAAGATGTGGGTATGTTAGAGCGGGTCCAGAGGAGGGCCACAAAATTGATCAGAGGGCTGGAGCACCTCTCCTACAAAGACAGGCTGAGAGAGCTGGGGCTGTTCAGCCTGGAGAAGAGAAGGCTCCAGGATGACCTCACTGCAGCCTTTCAGTACTTACTGGGGGCTTATAAAAAAGACGGAGAGAAACTTTTTACATGGGCAGATAGTGATAGGACAACGGGGAATGGTTTTAAACTAAAAGAGGGGAGATTTAGATTAGATGTTAGGAAGAAATTCTTCACTCAAAGGGCGGTGAGGCACTGGCACAGGTTGCCCAGAGAAGCTGTGGATGCTCCATCCCTGGAGATGTTCAAGGCCAGGCTGGATGGGGCTTTGGGCAACCTGGTCTGGTGGGAGGTGTCCCTGCCCGTGGCAGGGGGGTTGGAACTGGCTGATCTTTAAGGTCCCTTCCAACCCAAACCATCCTGTGATTCAACGATTCTGAGAAATCTCCCTCCCTTCTGGTTAAGACTGAAAAATGAAAACCTTTGGTTTTACATGCCTATATGTGAAGCAGAGATCTAAGTTTCTGTGCAACCCTGGAGGCAGCAGCCTGTTGGACACTGTTCAGCAGACATCTTCCCTCCAGGTTGCCAGTGGGTCTGGTGCATGCACAACCTTCACCATGTAGGCTCTTTTCCATCAAGTCAAAATTCAATGTACAGCTCATAGGCATTTAAACAGGAGAAGAGGCAGAACAATCTCTAGTTTTGGACTTCATTCTTTACCTCTGTTTAAAAAATTTTAATCTTTTCCTTTAGGAATTCTTTTATTTTCATTTCTGGTCTTATTGACGGGGTGACATCACTACATCACACAACCATTTCAGACAGATTTAAGTAGAAGAAAAGATTGTTCTGAAGCACTGTGCTTCCCTTGCACACCTATGTTCAGTTCCTATGTTACAGCCGTGCTGGCATCTGGGGTTGTAGTTCAGCTGATCAGATATCCACGATTTGTTTGTAACAGTCAAACCTAGTTAAAGAGTAATTTTGCTGCTTGGGTGAATTGTAATACTAAATATTTACTTGTCTTATTTCTCTTTTTGTGTGCATTGTTTATACACATGTGCTCCAAGAAGTTTCAGAGGCTCAGTAACACAAAAGGCTCATTTCAAAAGCCATTGGATTTTCCTTCCTCCTCTCTTCTAACATTATGTTTGTTTTATGCTATCCAATGCAGCCAGTAGATGTGCAAGCATTACAAAAAGACACTGTTTTTCCAGATTTGAAAGGCTATTTAGTCATTGCCAGCTTAAAGATACGAGCACATTTGCTAAAAGAAACATCCACCAAACCAATATATCTTTGTCATTTCAGCTAAGTACTTTATGAGTCAGACATCTGGTCCTCACTGGATGCATCTGCATAAGCTCTTTCTTTGTTCAGTGGGCTGAAACAATCTCAAGGCTGTTTGCAAAGACTGCAGAGCAAGCCCTGTCTTCTCCATCTGGGATGAGAAACTCATGCAGGAGGTGAAGATCCCTATCCTAATGTTGTTCAACACAATTCACAGGTCGTTTCTCTGAGATAGTCTGTACATATCTCACTAGTTTAAGTTACTATCCTCTCTAAGTAATATAATGAGGAAAAAAATAAAAATAAAAAAAAAATGTGAAAAACCTGCAGAAAACGACTTCATTCAGGAATAAAGCTTTCTTTTCTAAGGATCCCCAGAGTGGTTTCAATGTCAGTGACTTTCCAATGTTTTCAAGACAGAAACTAACAATGATAAGGATGACAGAGGTACCCCACCAACTTTACTGAAAGAACTATTTTGATTCAAAACACTTAGGCTGCATTTATAAACCACTTACTGGGGCTTGATTTCCGTTGCTTTGATGTCAATGTGCTTAGTCTGAAACTCAGTGTAAATCAAGTCCCCTTTCAACCCCAGGAAACATGGGGAAGGTGCCAACAGAGGGAAGCTCCTTGTGGCTTGCTGGGAAGGGTGGCTGCTAAGACCATGACATGTAGAGAATGGGCTTTTGCAGATCTGGGTGGCTGGATGTGGTACAGATAAGTGTCTGAGCACAATTTAGCTTTTGGTTTTTGAGCCAGGTCTCCCCAGGGAAATCTGCGACACCACAATTCAACCTTGAAAAGGCTTATAGCTTGGGAATTAGACCTGGCTTTTCTTAGCAAAAATGCAGATCCTACCTCCAGCCCCAGCTTAGCCACAACCGCAAACCCTGCTCATGAGTATGCCCAGGTTAACTTTATTAATACCTACCAAAAATTATCCCCTTACTTACACCTACCAAGGTGGTCTTTCCTGGGATGACAGCAATGTCATGGTTGATCATTCCTTCCTGTCCTCTGCCACTTCAAAGATTTGGCCTCATCTAAGCCTTAGCTGTAGGCACCCTTATACCAAATCATCTCCAACGACTGGAGTACCGTAACTGTTGAATTGAGTACCAGGATGTTCTTGCCCAAGCTGCAGGTTTTTCAATGAAGAATTGTACCTGGAACAGGTGTATGTTTGCCTTAAACAATTGCAGCAGTCAACTACTGGGCACGCTGATCCGCTGGGAACAAGCCAGAATCCCATTGCCCTTGGAATGTGGAGTGTGAGATGGGAAAGTGGCCAGTGGCAGGAGAAGCTTTTCAGGGAAGCAAGTGCCTAAGCAGACTCCTCCAAATATCAGACATGGGGGAGGTGGAGGTGAACACCAAACTCATTGAACGATGCACGAGATACCTCAGCTCAGTGTGAACATTCCCTTTACCAAAGATGGGATACTAAGTTAGAAAACTCACAGTCCTTTTGGGAGCTTGGTTTCTTAACAGAACATGAAATCTCCTAATCTCAATGAAGTAAAAAAAGTACGGTCTCTGGAGCCCCCTAGAAAATCCTGTTTCAGAACAACGCGACCACAGGAAGGCATGGGAAAGGAGCTCCTACCTACCCATGTCATCTGACTTGCAGTTATCTGGCAGGTGAGACTGTTTCCTCTAGGCTGTATTCCACATATTACATGGGAGAGGACAGAGTCTTCTGTTTCCCATCAGGTGTGTGTGTTTAAGATGAGATGTGTGCTTATTACGGTGACAAAATCTACTTTTTGTTAGGAGATCTTCAGCAAATGGACCTTTATTTACAAGCCGGCTTGTTTAAAAATGTGGGGATGAAAAACAAAGCAGTAATTCTGATTTTTACTTTTTTATTTTTAATTTTTTTTTTCTATTCATTTACATGCACTAATGCTGATTATGCCTTCGGCAGGGCATAAATCCTTTTCCCACCTTTTGTGTCACCACATCCACAGAGGGAGAAACAAAGCTGATGGTTTCACATTTTCGTTATCAGTCTCTGTTGCTGGCACAGAAGTACTTGTAATTTTACACTTCAAGGACTGTGCTTAGACTCCAGGCCCCTGACCATAACGTTTGCCAGGCCTGTCCCTGCTGCAGGAGCTCAGGATTGTCTGTCACATTGCAGCAATCTCCATTCCTGCCACAAACCTGATCAAAAGCCCTGAGAAGTGACCACAGCTGTGACCCCCTGCTCTTAAATATGAATTAGTGGCTTTGATGATCAGGAGGTCAGCACAGGCTTTCAGAACATACTCAGTGGCAGCTAATTGCCTTTCAGCATGTTGAGAAGCTTTGAAAATTAGGCACAACAGCCAGAAACAGCTTCTTCGGGGAACCACTTCAGTCTCCTATTCACCTGTCCTCTTCATATGCCCATGTGTTTGGGTGTGCAATGGCTGTCCCATTCCACACCATTAGGTGACAGATGACTATATTTGTTCCAGATCAAATACATAAATTGCTTTATTATTTACAAAGATTCTGTGACATTAACACGTACTGCAACCACAGCAGTTATTTATTAACTATTGACCAGTCCAGTATATTAGCTATACTAAGTATAGACTACAGTCTATAAACCATAGACTAACTATTAACAATTAACTTTGGACTAATATATTAAAAATATTAAAAAATTATCTATTATCTATCCGTTTCTGTCTAGGCTGATACACTGAGCAGATAATCCCCCAACAAGATTTGGATTCAAATTCTTTAAAGCCTCTCACAAGCTGCAGCCTTTAACGTTGTCCCCTTGCAGCCACGAGGAAAATTACAAGATCGATGACAGAATAGCTCTAACCACAACAAAACAAAACCTTGCATTTATTATAAATTAAACATTCCATGACTGTTTGGATAGATACAAGAAAAACCTACACAGAACTTCTACACAAATGCTTCCCATAATAATAAGCTATTCAAAGCTTGTTTCTGGTTTGGGTGTAATCTATTTGAATGAGGTATCTTTAAAGGAACTGCATTAACCACTCTGACCATGCTGGATAGTTCAGGCTGCTGATGACTAGAGCAGGCATCACTGCGTTTCGGTGGCAGCTCCTGAATGAACTTCTGAAGTAGCAATACATTAACACTTCCTGTACAGCTCGCCAATGACTGAGGTGCTCTGAAGGGAAAATAGTATTTTCTTTTCCTTTTTCTGGCTATGCTTTTTGCCCAGCCTGTATTCCCAAACAGGTAGTTAAGCGTACTCCAAGCAGACAAAGAGTCCCAAGAAATGCACACATACATTCACTTCCTGAGGAGCTCTGAATTGCTGTTAGCTCTGTATTTCTGTACAAACACACCTAGTGGCTAAATTAGAGGATACGAGCTCCAGCAAATTACAGCGTGCTCAGACACACAGGCCCACTCATCTTCAGCGGGTAGTTTGCTTTGAAGCAGAGCCATGCTTTCTTTCCCTCTTTCATCTGCATTTTCCTTTCCAAACGCCCCTTTTCCCTTTCTATTTATGCCTTGCTCCTCCTTTTCAGCCCCTCGAAGCCCCTCTCACGTTGTGGGCAGGAGCACAGAAACAGATATCCTGCATTCAGAAAAGTGAAAAAAAAGGGTGTCTGACTGCTTTCCCACTCTGCCTTCCCTGGTCCCCTCCATCCCCCTCCCCACCACCTGCAGTTCCACATTTGTGGGAAAAGGTCTGCCTGCACCCAGTGCATCCCTTGGTGGCACTGCTTCCTCTCCTTCGATTCATGTGTATGGCTAGGGGGGCCTTGGGAACCCTCCATCAGCTCTGTGTTCACAGTGAAGACAAAACCGGTGACTTTTTCTGAGCCTCCAGTAAAATCACACAGCAGAAATGCAGAAAATGGCAGTGGAAGTCCCATATTTGAGGAGCAGCTGATGGATGCTGTGTGGAATTCTTGTTACAGAATACAGAAAAATTATCTCTTTTACATGGTTGTTAGTCAGACTGGCTTAAACAGAAATGCAGTGTCTATTTAAAAAAAAAAAAAGTATCATGCAGTCTTTATTTATCTTTCTCTTTTTTTTGCATTTTTCCATTGCCAAATGTAAAGTTGGAAAAAGAAATACCGTCATGTGTATTCTAACTGTGGTAACTTCCGTAGAAACAGCAAACAAAAATGTTCTTATTGTCATTTTCTGTAGGTTTTCAGCCTGAGGTAAATTTTATGTTATATTTTTAGGAGGTTCTCAGCTGTGCGAGCATGCTAAATGCAGACAGAGGTGTGCACAGGAAATTTTCAATGGAAATAAAACAAGCAGGTGTGGGCAGCACGTTTTAGTGAGGGGATTTTGTCAAAACTAAAGACGAAGGCATTTTCCCTAGGAATGATTTGAAATGGTCTAGCAGGACGGCCTGGTAGCACAGTGGGAGCACCAAGAGGAGCCTTGCACCCTTCAAAATGTGACCGCCACCTTCACAGCTTCCAGCAGCCAAGGTGTGAAGTTAGGGAAGGCCCCCCAGTATGGTCCCTGGCACAACAGATGTGCACTCCTGCTTGCTGGTCATGGGGTTTCCAGGCAAGGACTGCCAAATGGTAGCACTTCACATCCAGCTGCCAGCTCCGTGCTCATCCTACTATACGTCTGAGTGCTACCATTCACTGAGCTGCAGGCACATGCGGGTAAGCGGGCTGCAGTGTAAGCACTGCCATCTGCATCCACTAACGTGTGGCAGGAGCCAAACAGTGGAGAAATTAATGACACGATCGAGCAGGATGCAAGTAATTCATTAATCCGGGATCTGCAGCCACAGGTCTCCCTCTTGAAGAGTAATCCCTTCCTCACCAGTGCACCTCTGGGTCCAGGGCTCCAAGGGCACCTGCAGGTCTGCAAGCTCCTGGGAAGTACAGAAAGAAAGGAAAAATGCAGAAACTCAGAGTTTGACTGACAGCTAATACACCTCTGCCTTCTATAGATGGAAAAAAAAAAAAGAGAAGAAACAGAAAAATGAAATAAGCGGATGGCCTCTTCTCACAGACCACCTCTTTCTGGGGCTAGGGTTTCACAGAACCCATGTCTTTGCCAATCAGATCTGATGATCATATTCCCTTTTTTCCCGTTATTCTAGTGATCTCGGAAATAGTTATCTAATGAAATTACCTTGTAATTACATAGCGGTCTCATAAACTGCCCATAATGATGGTCTGTTACACATGGGCAGAGGCAGCTCTGCCATCTCACCGTGCCCCATTCAAGCACTTCACCCACGGTTGTTTGTACTTTAATCCATCAGTGTTGCATGAAAAAAGAGATTTTTTTATTTTTTTTTATTTTTTTTTGACAGGAGCTGGTAGGTTTCAATTAAGTCAGACTCCCTGGTCACCTTGCACTTCACCGTGGCTGGGAACATTGTAGGTGGACCATCTGCTCCACAGAACATTGCATTCTCTCATCATTTCTCATCTCACCGTGCTCACATAATCCCACACCACCCGCGCGAGGAGGGGATGGATCCTCCTTTTTTCAGGGATGGCAGGAGCAGGAGCAGGGCACCCCATACACAAACCTGGGGAGATTATGGAAAATCTGATGGGATTCTCCCAGGTGCTCGCTGCAGATGAGGATCAGTTTGGGACTGGGATGCCCTGTAGTGCCCAGAAGGGACCTGGGGGACCCTGGGGTGCCGGCAGCAGGAGTGGTGCAGGAGGGCTGCACATCTGCACTCCCACACAGCTGGGCATGGCAAAAAAAGGGCCCGGCACAGCTTCTTTGAAGGCAGCTGAAATTGAAAACATGCACGCCAGGCTGGGCTGCTCCGAGGTCAGGGGAATACGCAGGGAAGAGAGGAGAAGAGAGGCGGAGGTTTTCCCCCTCCTCTGCCCTGCCCCTCTCCTTGGTCGTCAGTGCTCTTCCCTCCATTACTCAGAAGGATGCATTAAAAGAGGGAAAGGAGAAAAAGAACAAAGATGAAAAGCAGTTTTCTCCTCATTTTTTGAAAACTTAAGGGAAGTGTCAGGTTCCATTCTATTGGGTCTTTTTTTTTTTTTTTTTTTTTTAATAATAGTAAGAAAATGGAATATTTTCCTGAATTAGAAGTCCTTTCATAAAACTAAGACTTCTGGCAAAGCTGCATTTCTCAACACTGCTCTCAGACCAAAAAAAAAAATAAATATATATATATATATAAATATTGCCAGGCTTTAATATAATCCCAGCTTTCGTCACCCATAGCTAACAGTCTCCCCCATGTGATCCCCAGCACGGAGGGCGAGCGCAGGGGAATTACTGATGACCTGGACCCCTGGCAAACCCAGCTCCCCGTTGCACAGCAAGCACAGGTAAGACGATAATCTGGAGCAGAGGGGGCTCTGTGGGAGCGCAATGTAGCTCTCTTGGCTGTGCACTGAATCTAGAAGCACACAGCACCTCTCTGCTGTGCAGGTAGCGTGGTTAGGCAACTGCTCCACAGGCAGCAGGGCAGCAGGAGTAGGTCCTGATTGTTCCCTTCCTTTTAGATGCGGATAAAGCCTGCACTCTAGTGGATCGTGTCTATAGGAAAGCGCAACCTATTTATTGATTTTCAGGATACAAAGAAATGCGTCCAGAAATGCTGGGCTCTGGTCTAGCTCCACCTCCTGAAGACTGTCAGGACAGAAGAGCCCAGCAGGCAGGGAGTGCTTCCTGAAGTCCTGCTCACTCCCCAGCCCCGGGTTCCCCAGACAAGCTCAGGGAATGCTGTAGCTCTGCAGTCCTGGGCCATGTTCTGGGGACTGGTTATGTAGATAGCTGTCCATATTCACACACAAAAAGGCAGTTTTCCATTGATTACTCTGCTAAGGAGTCTCGGGAGTATAATTCATTCTAGCAGAAATATTACACATAATAGGCCAGTCCTTTGGCTATGCTGATTATGAATAGCTCCTCTGAAGTTCATGGAGTCTGTCTGATAAAAAACAGATGAGGATCTGGTCCACCATGCTCATAGAAACATACCCCTGATTAGGTCCAGGCAAATCACTCATGCTAAAATATTTGTTTGACACTTGCAATTTGCTTGTTATGCAGTTTGAAGTCTCCTTCTGGCAAATTTCCAAACTGAGGTAGCAAGGCTCCCTTTTTGAAGGGTCTGGTTCAAAACTGAGGATGCCAACCTAACTCTTTTGATTGACTCCAACAAGTTCCAAGCCCCTTGCTGATGGTAGGGGTCACACTTACACTTAATGGGGAACATGTTAAGTCTAGAAAGCACCGAGGCATTTACTAACAAGTAAACATATTTGCACTTTAGGCTTGTCCTTAAGTCCTTTGCCAAATCTGGGCTTAAAATATTTATTAATACAATGGGGACTTGGAGACAGTCAAAATGGAATTGTTTTAAAAGCTGCGTGCTTGAAGAACCTTTGTTATATTGTGTCCCCAGTTCTCATTGTTGCCTAAAACCACTATGTCAGGCCTGAATAACAGGGACCAAGCACTAAGTGTTGCACTATTATGTAACATAAGGACAGTTTCCCTGCATGCTCTTAATTTCTGTTTAAAAAGTGGGCAGGAATGATGCTGTTTCCACAGTCTACAGGTCTCGGGGGCAGAGAGACTTCAATTCCATCCTCCACTATTCCAACCCAAATCCTTTTACCTGGCACAAGTAAAAGATGTTCTTAACAACCAGTGCACTATTTCTGTATTTGTTTCTTTATTTCAGTGTATGCAGGCACAATTTCCCTCAGTGCATGACAGAAACAATTAAATGGCTGCTTTTCTCTCCCAAGAGCTTTAAAGCCTGTGATCCATCCGCAGCTGAATTGAATAGAGTGTCTCCGTTCCTGCAGGTTTCATGAAAAGAGGCAGTAGGTAGAAGGAAAAAGCTTGATTATTGCATTTTTTAAGCGATAAGGTGCAACCCAGTTTGCTCGCACTCTTGGACAGAGGGTAGTCATCAGCAAAGAGTCATTCTGAGCATCCCACATGCCCAGAAAAATGAAGCAGAAATCACATTTTATTTGTGTCATGGATTCTCATACATTTAACAAGGCTTATGCTTAGATTCAGGCTTCCCTGCAGACAAATCAGGTGAAACACCTGTCTTGCATTTGGATGCTGGTATTCCACATGGCAGGAGTAGCATGGTAGTTCTGATAGAGTTTAGGCAAAAAGTCAAAATTTGCAAAACAGAAATTGACTGAACTGGAAGCTACTGGAGGTTAGCTCCATTGCTTATGAGCTATTTCATCTTGCCTGAGAATGTACATTCTGCACCTGATAAAGTGGAAGGTTAAAACCTGAGATGAGTTAGAGACGGCTGGAAATAAAAATACTGGAACTGAGGTCAACATGAGTTGCAGGAGATCATGCCACACAAAGTGTACTGCTCCTCCTCCACCTGGGCTTCCCCTTAGGGCTTTCATGGTTTTCGAACTACTTCTATTAGGAAGCTCTCTGCTGGTGTAGCAGAAAATGTCAAATTCTTCCAAGCTCTGAACACCTTGATCGCTATCCAAAATTTGCACTTGAGATGTCACCATCTTGCTTTGTGATATACAAACAATTGCATTGTGTCAGCTCTGATAATTAGGGTGACAAGAGACTTGCATTTAAATTTGACAGGTCTCTGTATTACCTACTTCTGAAAAGAAAAAAAAAAGAAAAGTAGCAGAAACGTAAATGAAGGCAGCGTTTAACAAAAGAGATGTTGCCCTGGGTAGTTATGTCATCCTCAGACTAAATACAGCAGCCTGTCTTTCTTAATGATCTGGCCTCTTCTATTTAACCAAATTTGAATGTTCGTTTGTTGTTGTAACCTGACCTCCCCAGTATTAATTTTCTCTCAGCTCCGTGGAGCTACAGAGAACCTCAGAGTTGTGCTGCTGACAAGAGCTACCGTGGTCACTGCAGGGAGCCAGGAATTCAAGGAGCAAAGTCGATGTAATCTGCTTGTATCTGGCTCAGTGCAATTTCCAGTCGCTTTATGCAAAGCCAGTCGTTGTTTGCAATTCATCAACTACAAAAACAGGACTGAGAGGCACAGGCAGGTCAGTGTCCCAAACAAAATGATCTGTGTTTTAAATTAGAAGGGTTGAGTCCATTATCAGTCTTGCTCCAGGTTCTGACTCAACCGATAGCAGTCAGCCACCGCTACACGTTTTCCCAAATTCTGAACAGCTGCCAGCCCCCATCAAGAAAATGTAATGGCTTAAGCAACTCTCTAAGACTTTTTCCCCTGTATGAATGTTTTCTACCTCTGATCACTTGGCTCAAAATGGGTAATTAGAGTTAATTTTTCCAAAGCTGGAAATATTATTCCCTTTCCTCTTCCTTCCATTCCTTGCTGCCAAGTAACTTCAGCCGATGTTAAATGACTTGCACGTGGTGTACGTGGGCTCTTTGAAACACGTTGCCAAGCAGCAGGTAGCTTTCAGGTGTGAGGGCCAACTTCATTCCTCTCACGTCGTGACATGGTTCAATAAGGCTGTAAACTCTGGGATCTTCCACCATGTGAGGCCTCAATGTCAGATCCCAAGGATCCATCACCGGGCCTATGGCATCTTCACAGAGGAAACACTCCTCCAAGCCCTCTCTGGGGCTGGACACCCGCCAGATTTCAGGGCCAGCCAGCATTATTGCTGAGCAGAAGAAGCACCAGGGTGCTGGGCCCTGACCGCAGGAGCCTGGCACATCCTCGTGCAGTAATCGCCAGCAGATGCCGAGGCGCTACAATGGGCCCTTCGTGGGGCCGCCTGGAGGCCCTGCCTCACCGCACCACGAGGCACCAAGTGCGGACGAGGAAGGCGAGGCCTGGAGAAAGCGGTGAGGTCTGCGAACACAGGAGCGAGTGGACAGCACAGGAGGCTCCATCCGTTCCCCCTCGCACCGCCCCGTCCCTACAAGCAGGCTTCAGTATGTCAGTGATTCTTCCTGTTGCAAAAATTATGCACTGTGACTTCCCCATCCACAAGCAAGAGGAAAATGAGACACTTGGTAAACCTGATTTTCAGTGTAAATGGGTACAAGTTTTGATTTGGGTATTTCAGTCTTACAGCAAAACTTCAGCCTTTTCTTTTTTTTTTTTTTTTCTTTTTTTTTTTTTTTTTTCAGAAACAAAACCAGAATGAATTCCATTTTGTTCAACAGCTGTTTTCTCTCAAGGAAAATTATCTGAAGTTTCCAGTCAGCCTGTGGTGTTGGTGGATGATACTATTCAGAAAATTAGTGATGTGGATTAGGAATCCTTACTGATATCATTGCTTATAATTAAGCCAAAGTATCAGGTGAAGCTGTTCCTATCAGGACACTATGAAAAGAGTTTTCTGATTTCTGTCCAATGCATTTTGCCTTATTTGCACGCAGGCTTTAATCTCCACAGGGTAGTCTCTTCCAACCCATGCAAATAATACAGCGAGGCTCTTACGCTGGCTGGGACTCCAAGTGTTTCTATAATATATTATAAAATGCTGTTATAATACAAATAAGTGCTTTTCAACGCTGGGACGGTTTCCATCCAGCTGGATGGAGATGTGCTGCTCCATTTGGAGGCTATCTCCCAGCAATCCCATTTGATGAGGTGGGACTGGCTATGAGGCACGTTTCCAGGATCTTGGTCATGCAACATGAGGACCAGCTACTAATTTCCCTGAACACAAGCTCATGGTCCCAACGTGGCAGAAGAGGAGGACCGGAAATGGCATTTTGGTATCTGCGACCTTTAACTTTCTTTTTGTCAGTTTTGCGATTTAAAATACAGGCCATACAAACACACAACCACTCCTCTTGTAAATGTTGTTCTAGCTCTTAAAATATTTGTTTCAAGCACAGAGTAATTTCCCATCAGACATTGTTTCTGGGACGATCTTTCTTCACTCTCAAAGTTTCTTTTTTTGCCTTCCTAGGGAGAAGAAACACTTTCCCAAAGGGCTTGGGCAAACCTATGGGTGATTTCAGTGCCATTTCTGTCTTTAATATATATTTTTTTTTTCATTTGGGACTTGGATGTCTTGTGGTCCTTCCCCCCTTGCAGTGACTCCTGCAAACACACAATGGAGAACAGTCCATCTCTGGCAAATTGTCAAGTGGAGACTTTGCAGATGCAAACAAGAAAACTTGAGAGGTTATTTAGGAAGTTTTGAAGACATGATGAGAGTGGTGTATCCCGATGCTGTGGTGAAGCAAAATCCCATGTCTGCAACTGGGAAGAGGACCTGTGTTCAGGCTCAGGGCTGAGCTCCCAAAAGATGCCCATGCCAGGGTCTGCAAGCAGGGGCTTAAACTCCTGTGGGTCTCTGCCTACAGGATTGGAGGAGAAAATTAAATAGATGCTAATGTTGCTGCAGCCATATTTTTTTCTCCTGCTGTGGATGATATCCTGCCCGGGAGGAAGTGCTCAGTGAAGTTTACACACAAGTTATATAGTTAGAAGAATTGTTTAGTGGTCACAGTTGGGGCCAACTGGAGGTACTCAGCAGCTCCCCAAACGAGCCCTCCACTTCCTCTTGCTGCTCTCTCTGAGCTGCACACAAGCCACAGTGTGCAGCCGAGGGGGGAGGAGGAGGAGAAAGAGATAATCAGACGCACATGTAGGCATTAACTACAGATCTGCTGAACCTTTTTGTCAGCAGCAGGATGGGGAGACTGCCTGGCTGGAGGAGAGGGACGAGAAAAATGCTCAGCCTAAGGACTTGCCCCCTTTATACACACAGCAAAGCAGCGCAATCTGCTGCCAGGGTGGCAGAAAAACCCAGAGTCAGCTGATGGGTAGCTGGGCACTTCTGAGGGCATTTCATATTATTTGTTTTCTGTGAAGGAGATAGTTTTCTGATTGCTCTGTGACAGACCTGCAAAGTATTTTCCAGCCCAACCTAATAGGATGTTTAAACTGGATGTGCACTTTTCTTTGTATCAGCACATATACAGGTAGCCAAGCACGCTGGTTAACTGGAGATACATCAAGAGACCCCAGCAGAGGTCAGCAACTGGGACAAAGCTCCTTCCCTTCCTTTGCTTTTGTTTCTCATTTAAAAGTAAAATCTCTGGACAGGGATTTTCTACCAACTTGTGCAGGCAGAGCTTGACACAGCTTGGGTTTCCAGCAGATAATGCCACCAGGCGGTTTATGCCCACAGTATAAATAATTGTTTTTAATTTCTCCTCCTCTACTTGCAGAGGTGAGCAAAGGCAAAGTGGTTCCTTCCTCTCTCAGCCTGTTAATGAGGAAAGGCTTGGACAGCCACTGGTGACCACCGATCGGAACACTAAACACATCTCAGCCTCTTCCAGGAGAGAGAGGTATTAGGCAACTTTGTTCACCAGTAGGTATTTGGATACCACTTTCCTAGGTATTTTGATACTGGTCCATCTGCTAAAGGAATATTTCTACCAATTCCCTCCCCCTCCCCCCCCCCCCTTTTTTTTTTTTAATATAGAACATCTGTGTCTTCTTTCCTGACGTAGTTTCTTCTTCTTCTCCTTTTCTTTTTTTCCCTGTAAAGTAAATTGATGAATGAAATGTCTGCTTTGTTCCTGAGTTTGCCCCGCTGCTGTCCAAAAGCTTTGCAGACACCTTATCACACGTATGGCAAATAACCCCAGGTTCTCACGCACACACAAAAATGCAGGCATTTGCGCACATACACACACACAAAATCATTACACTTCCCTTCGTCTGAACATAGCATCTCATCTTGGACTTCAGTTTCAACCAAGTGACCTGATGAACTGTAGATTACCTGAGTCAGACAGCTTGTCTGACCAACTGCAAGTAATTTTCCTGTTACTGAGAATGCCCTTGGGCCTCTGTGTCTTCTCACAGAATAAAACTGTTTCCATCTGCATGAAATTGTTGATTTTTGACAGATTTCTCCTTTGTATGCTATTTAAAGAAGAGCAGTGGATATTCAGAGCACCCTGCATTCCTGCATCAACCAACAGTATACTTCCAAAAAAGTCAAGTTGAAAAGTCTTAAAGTCTTCATAAAATATTCAATTACAAAAAGAAAAAAAAAAAAAAAGAAAAAAAAAGAGTATATTTTATACTTTCTTCCCTTAAATTGAAGCCTGAGGCCAACAGCAAAGAACGGAAAAAAGTCCTCTACCGATTTGTTAAGGCCTTGGAACATGCTTTTAGATGTTATCTTACCTGGTGTTACAGAGGATATGAGATTGCCCACGGAAACAACAGGGAAAAGGCAGTTCTGATGTGTGCTTCTTTCATTCGCTATCTGGCTGCCCCGGCTAACCTGGGGAACTCTTCCAGACTACTCAAGAAACCCAAGGCTAAACCTACTGTACTGTACAGATCAACTGACCAGTGTTTTCTTTTCAGCTAAAGAAATAATCCTTTAGATAATTCTTCTCAGCCCTACACAGACCAGCAGGATGAAGTCCTCATGGCTAAATCAAGAGGTTTTGTTCTCTTTGTAAGCTTTTGTCTTTTACCCTAGTAGGCAAATTTTATGAGCACAAGCACTTCGTGGAATGAAATATTGTACAACCTAGAAATATAAATATATTTTATATTTTCAAATCCTGATAAGAAGTACCATAAATGCAATTTTAACAAGATAACCAGTGTTTTGCTTTCCATTAATCCCTGAAGCACCTCCCTCTGGGATGGCTTTGGAATAGAAAATGCATTACTGCACATCTCATTAGTACCACGTACTTTCCCTCAGTAAAAAGAGCTTCTGTCCTACAAGCCTTTTGGCACAGGGATCCCATCTGGGCAACAGCAGTAAGAGCAGAGCAGCCCACAGGCTTTCTTCTGCCTGCCCTCGACAGCAGCCCTTGAAGGGTGTGGAGAGGGGGACGTTGCTGCATCAGGTCAGGCAGGACACATCAGAAGAGGGTTTTGTTACATAGGTTCACACATAACCAAGTGTCGTTCACTTCAGAAGATAATTACAAATAATCAGAACTGTTTTAGTAGTAGAACCACTTGCTAGGAAAGACAAGTTCAAAAATTCTTAGATTTTGAAGGTTGAACAGGACCAAAAGATCATCTTTACTGAATTACATCATATAATCAGCCATATTTTCATGAGGTAACACTAGCAATAAGACCAACAGCTCCCTTTTGGGAAAACAAAACAAAACAAAACAAAAGCAAAAACACAGCAACAATAACAAAGTATTTTTCAGGAATAAACCTATCTTGAAAACAGACAACAGGTATCCCACCAGCCTTCATTATTCGCCCCTCCACCACCCGCTGCTAACCAAGTGCTTTATTTTTGGGGTAATTGTGTTTTAGCTTGCCATACTAGCTAGTCTCCACGTTTAATTTACCTGATAAAATCACAGACACAAAAAGTAGCAGGGGCATTCAGGCTGCTGCACAGAGGAGTTATATGGCCCATTTCATAATTTCCTGCACTAGTTTGGAACGGGTCCTGCAGACACACAGCTGGGCTGTATTTCAGTAATTAAAAGCGCGGGGCATGATTAATGTTTACTGGCTCAGAAGCTGATTCCCAGAGGCATCAGCTACTTGTGTCTGGAAGCAATATCTTCACACACCAGAGCGCAGTGGGTATGAGGGTATGTGTGTGCTGACTTTTTTTTCTCTTGTGGGTCATCCCAGAGGCCAGATGCTCAGCAGGTTTCTATCAGAAAAGCCAATGCTAGATTTATCCCTGTACTGTCATGTCTATTTCAAAATAAAGAGATGTTCTGGAACACAACAAATATACTTCTTTTTTTTTTTCCCTAAACCCAAGCTGTCTCATCTTTTCCACAGAAGCTTATCACTGTTTGACTGATGTTAACCCAAAGTGATCTTTATACAATTGCCTGTTCCAGCATCACATCAAGTTCTTTTTAACCTCCCCCCCCTTATTTTTTTTTTCCAGGAAAAAAGTGTCCCAATTGCCAAGTATTTCCTAGCAAATTCAAAAATTCAAATAGCCAGAAATTTGGGCATTTGTAAATCACAATTTAGGCAAGGTAGCCCATGGACAGAACAGATTTACAGCACACAAGCTGGACAGTGGGATATTTCCTGCCAGATGCAGTTGTTGAGACTCAACAATCTGCTTACTGATTTCAGCGGAGTTTTCTAAGGCCTTGCAACAAGTTCAGGCACCATAAACTGGTATGAAAGCATCCTTCAGACTTTGAACTTTCGAGACTTTATGTCAGACATTGCTGTTTCTGGCACTCTTTATATAAAAAGAATGTTGTGTTTGTAAACACAAGAAACAAATACTCAAGGAAGCACCGATAGTTTGGCTAGAAGTGACAAAGTTTAGCCCACATGTTTGTAAGTATTTTCCCTTTTTTTTTTCAGTGGAAAAAAAAAAGCTTAAAATTTGTATAGCCAAGCCAGAGACAGGGAGTTTAGTGGTATACTGCTGCCAATTTACTGAAGAGAAATTGTTAAATTAAACCTCAATAAGGTTAAGGATTTGTATTTGCAGAATAGGTTTCTTGCATCCTGATATATTTTCATCCTTTCCTACTCTGCTCAGCACAGACTCAGACCCAGCTTTGAATTTTGGTATAACTCAGTCCTACAGTGGTCTCAGGAATCACACACTGCCTGGTCTTTGACTGGAACAAAGGGGTGCAAATTGTGCTTCTGCTTTGGTGAAGAGTATCAGCAGAGATAACTTTCTCCTATAAAATATCTTGATTGTTGTAACAAAGAGCTGAACATTCAAGAGAAGATTTCAAGAGAATAATGTCAGGTTCCCTTCCAATGAGTTAGAAAGGCAAGTTTATGTTTGCAGGCCTTTTGTCTTATGTGGCTTCTCTTCCTGATAACATTTGTCTGTCTTAATCTCCTAAAGACAAACAAACAGAAACCTAAAACAATACCTTTTTCCTTTTTTTTTTCTTTTTTTTTTTCCCCATAGTAATACACAATTTGCATGTGTAAATATAAACTGTAGAGGTTTTTATGGCTCAAAAAACATTCACATACAAGACCTGAAGAGACAACACAACAGTCCTGTATATGGCTTGCTGTGAGTAAATTCATCAAGATTTCACCACAGCTGGTGAAAGCTTTGACTGTGCATGTAAGTAGCAAATAAAATAAAATAAAAATTCACAACAGGAAAAACGTGTTAAAATGGTAATTCTATGCTTGCTGTACAATATTGTGCAAATTATTGTAATGTAACTCTGGTGGTTTGTGTACCTAAATACTTTGTGAGGTATGCATTTCTTTCTTCTGGTTTTCTGAAGGTCCAATAAATCCCTCACTCACATGGAACCTGAAAAAGAAAACCATATCATTGGAACCTCACACCTGCAAATTTGAAAATAAATGCCTGTCAGTACAGATGCAAAATTTCCAAAGCACTTTCTCTGCTTTTTATAGTAAAATTCTTCTTACTACTGCTTAGGATGTTAATTAGATAACTTTGTGTAGTTATGCAACTATCCAGGTACAATCCAACTATTGGTAGCTCTGTGGTTTGTTTGTTTTTTTTAATGGTTACTTACTTTTCTCACTAATAATTTGTACACTTCAGAGTAAGCTAACCTGTATGCCATGTACAAAAAATAATAATAAATAAATCAAACAAATAAATAAATAAACCCCTAAAGCTTGACATATGGACCAGAGTTCACTTGCAAAGATTAAGCTGCAGAAGTCTGCTCCCTTGCTCAGAAGAAGGGCCTCTCTGAGAGTGGGCAACGCCTGATGTGGCTTAGGCAGGGGAAGTGTGTGCATGCCAAGGACCCTGAAGTCACTGCATACTTCAAAGCTGTAACTTGAGCTTCCCCAATGACTCCGCAATAAATCAAACAAACCAGGCTAAGGGAGCACGGGAGGCAGGGCAGGCAAGTGAAAGAGATGGAGAGAAAGAAAACGCTGTGATAATGAAACATCCGTGAGACAAAGTTGTCCTCCTTGGGTCAACAAATGTAAAGTTATAGCTGCTGACTTGAATGGTGCTTGCTTTCTTCATCCTAAGAACTGCAGTGATAGCAACCTCCACACGCCCAAACACAGGTAATACTCATGGAGCTTAGGAGTGATGCAGGACATGCTGTGTAAACTTCCTCATGCTCTCTTTCTTCCCAATCTAATTCTTTGATGTTATTCTTCTTCTTCCTAACACGGACTGCCCTGCATATGGCACATTTGTGAGAGTTTTACTTTTTTATGCCACACGGAGACCAGCAGGTAACCTTTTACCAGTGACATTCATTTCAGCCTAGGTCTCCAGAAGTCATACAGCAGGAACGCCCAATGGAGGAGACAGAAGAAGCTAAGCAAGCTACATGAGTTCAGAATTTCATGGACCTCTACCATTTAAGACCAGACCTTGGAGCCCTACTCACCTAGAAGTAGAGCACTGGACTTGGATTTGCAGGTGGTTGTTGCAAAATAAGATAGTATACAAACTTATGCCGTGCCTTACCCTTCAGTAAGCTTGAGAAGAAAAATATCTAGCCTATTACTGAGGAAAGACTGAGCTCACATATACTGCAGAATCAGATCAGTTGCTCAATGGCAACTGTGGCCAAAACATCTGTCTAAACTACTTTGTACTTGCAGGTAATTAAATACTCCAGGGAGGCTCCTTATTTTATTGTACTGAATAGAGCTGGTTGAATTATCTAAGCTAGGTACTTACATGGTACATAAAATCACACATAATTTTTTAATTTATTATGCCCTTCTGTGAGGTTGATAACTATATTATCACCATTTCATTCATCAAGGATGAGAGTGATGTGGGATGGATAGAAGAATCCTGGATCTGCTAAAGTTAAAGGACAATTTTTAGCTCAAGGGAAGTCAATACATTCCTTGAAGCAATGCAGGAAGCTAAAAAGGGAACAGTGATTACTCCAATTTTGCTCACAGAACAAGCTGTTGCCCTACCCACCGGTATCCCTTCATCTCTACAATTGTACTTAAAAATGTAGAATCCATCTCATGCCATCATGCAGCTATTTTTGTTCTTCTTTACACATGCAGAAATTGTTTGATTCCCACTTATAAGAGTGTTCAAGACTGACACATGTGAGCAAACAAGGTACTCACTGCCAGCTGTTTGTCATACCCACACGAACAAAGTTTATCAATCATTCAGGAATCAGACTCAGCTTGGCTCCCCGTCCATTAAGTAGGCAGCAGCACACAGAAATAAGCATTATGGTAGCTCCTAACACTTCTCATATGACCTGCAAATGTGACTTTTTCAGAAAAGTTACATCATGGGCAACTATTGATGATGAATGGGTTTAAAATAATTCATGTCCTATACATTTTCTATGAACAAAGAAGGATTGATCTGCTTAACAATTATTAAATGTCACTTGCACAGCATATAGAGAAAAACTGGGCTTTACCAGAATTTTGATACTATTTTCCATTTCATAGTTTCTGTAGGAGCATTGGCAAAGTACATTTTCCTGAAACAAAAATACTTTAAAGGAGCAAAAATATTCCGGGCTGAGCTCAACTGAAATGAGTTTCTGTGATGTCTTCAGGGTTCATGGTCAATGTCTCCTTGTTCGAGAGACAAGCTAAATTCTCTACAGTAGCCATGACAAGCAGGCTTATTCATTGTGCATTCATCTGTCCCCTGCTGAACCTTACGCTGTATCTCCACGCTGCTTTAATATCTCAAGTGTAGGGCTACAAGTGAGAAAGTCGACCCATATAAATTCACTCTGTTTTCTGAAAACCGAACCTTGAAGATTGATCATGAAAGGGAACAGATGGTTCAAGGGGAGCTAGTTTTGCAGAGAAACCAGTCCTACAGTATTGGCAGTTCTTTCCAACTGGAATAAATGATAAGAAAAATTTAGTAACTTTAAATTATACAAAAAATAGTAAGGATGTACAGGAGAGAATGGAGATCATAAATGCTTCACTTCTGAATGTTGGGAAAAAGAAAGAGTAATGAGTGGGTAGGCAGTAAATTATTAAACTATCATTCAGCAAATCTAGACAAGGGAATTAAGAAGGGAAGGAATACAATTCCTAAGAATTTATTTTACTGAGCATTTCCAACTTAGATGGTTAGAACTTTCCTCTTAATTTGAGGCAAAGGTTATTGCTGGTCCTCTTCTCTAAATGGGATTGCTGGTGTGCGTTGTTAATCATCTTCTCCAGCGCTGTTATAAACCTTGATAGACCTACATAGCATAGCGATGATTGAAAAATACTAGTAGCACCTGATGGCCAGCCAAAACTTCATCCTTACTTGCACCTGCACCAGGTGATTATGCAGCTCCAGCCTTGAATAGCCCTGGCATCAAGAGAAGCAGGATGCAGGGCACTCCCAGGCGACACCCCATGTCGTAGAAGGGAAGTGATACTATCAGAGGCGTGTGAGTCCTGCCACCTCGTGTGCTCTCATAATCTCAGCTGCTGGCCAAAACATCTGCCCAAGAGAAATGGATGTGGGTGGCTGAAGCCCATTAGCTGCTGGCCTACAGCAACTGAGAAGTCACTTGTACTTACACCAGATGTGTTGCCTTTTAAAGATCAAAGGGGTTTTTGAGGGGCAGGGGCAAGCCTTTTCTGCTTCCTGTTAGCAAATGACAGTGGAAATTCCCTCCTTAGGCATCAAGAACAAAATCTGGAGGCTGTACTGATGTTTGCAACGAATGGCCATCAGCCCTCCCCAGCTTCCTTAACTCAGTTGCCCCAGGTGGCTGAGCTATTGTTCAGAGAGAAAGGGGCCTGGAGACCGAATTTTCATAATGGTGACCCCTCTACGCTTCCTTTGATGTGTGTTCACTGCCAACAGAGAGTGCCATGGGCACCAGTACTTGTCTGTACATCTCCATGAACCCAGCACTGATCTTGCCAAAGCTGCGTCCTCACTCGTCTCTTCTAAATTCAGCAATGACAGTACATTTCTGAGAACGTACTCATCCAACTGGCTTCAGAAACTCTGCAACGAGGTTAATGAATCCTGCCAGTCAGCAGAAATGTGCTGAGACCCCCACGGCATTAGCAGAGAGACTAATGAGGCTGCAGAGAGTGTCACAGCACAGCTCGGGATGAGCCCTGACAAACCATCATTAAGTGTTTAAGAGGTGACCACCCCAGCCAGTGTCTTTTGCCTCAGTGGAGTTTGCAACCCTGACTTCTCTCCCTCCATCCCACGATGCCAGCAGAAGGAAGTTCAAGTCACATCCTGAGTCTCTTTAGAACAAAATCTGGCATAGCAGTTGAAAACCATTTTTATGCTTTTTTAAAATAAGACACTGGATTTTGTATTGAATTGGCTGAAACATGCATTCTTTTTTGCTGACTCTAGGCTAAATGCAGTAACTCCCAGCACAGGAAGGGAGATGACAGTCAAGGGTGGTAACTTTTCAAACTTCTGCCCCAGTATTCCTCTATTCTATTTTAGTGCCTATAGTTCTCACACTTACCAAATCTCATTTTTGTTTCTTTCTTTCCCTTTAAAAAAAATAAAATATTTATATATATACATATATATATATATATGTATTTTTCCTTAGGAAGGTGGTATATTGCTTTCTTCTTATATATTCATATATTGAAAAATGCCAACATGATTTAGAAGCGCCTGGAAATGTTTCTCTGAGAGCTCACAGAATAATAGCTGCTAAACAGCTACAATCAATTTTAAAGTTGGTCTGGGACGTTAAGTCACTAGTACCCATTTGGAGAGGATTCCCTGAAATCATATATGCTAGTAAAATAATCCAAAGCTTCTGAAAGGATTACTGAAGAAAGAAGTAACAAGCAACATATGTAATAATAATGTACAAACTAATGTTGAAATCAGCAGAAGGGAAAGAAAATTTGGTCCAATTCCACCATTCATTCCAGGGCATGGTTTTTAACTCTCATCTCTCTTTTTTTTTTTTTTTTTTTTTTTTTTTTGAGGGGTGTGTGTGTGTAAGGGGTGGGGTAGGGGGAAATTGAGCAGGGAAGCCTGACACCAGTTGTTTTTAGATGCCTGACATTTTGATGGGGTCTTTTGCATGGTAAAGCTAACTCAGTGAATAAAAATACCAAAGTGAAATGCAGAGAGAAATGTTCATTCACTCTTGATTCTGAAGTTCTAAGCATTTTTGATAGTATTGTTTCACTGATTCAAGTGTTATTTTCTTATGCTGCTGAGAGCAGAATTATCTTTGGCAGGTTTACTTGCTTCTTGCTGGTCAAAGTTAAGCTGAAGTCTACTTGATAATAATAATAATAAAAAAACACATACACACTCAAAAAAAAAAACAACAACAAACCACTCTCTCTTGCTGCAGATACTCTACAATGTTCTCAAACACACCTTTTCAAAAAAAAAAAAGTCAAATGTTGAGATTCTTTATGACGATTCTACATCATAAAGAAAGAGGAGAAGGTAAATGGTTGAAAGAAATAACGTAAACTGAATATTCATTTTTATTTTAAAGCCAGGAATAAATGTTAAAGCCAACTGTTACTTGATTTAATTTAACATATTATATGATCAATGATCCATGATCAAAGTACAATAGGAACTCAGGAACCTAAGCCCTACTTTCAAAAACATTTGTGTGTCTCCATTCTATTTAATGTCAATCTAACTTAAGTACTTGGAAAGATAAAGACACACAGGCTTAAAATTCACTGCTTGCTGTGGAGGAAGTTTCTAATTTCTGAAGAATTGTGACTCTAAATGGTGAGGTGGTCCAAAGATATTTAATGATTTTCAACTCTGGTGTCTGACCTATGTGTGAGGATGTCTAGAATAGCTCCCATTTCTCTCTGAAAGACATTGAACCACCCTGGAGAAAAAACAGCTGGTTATGAAGCAGTTGCTGCTCCACCACAGTGCACAGACCAGAAGGTAAATCAGCACAGGTTTCCTCTTGCTTTAAAGCTGCCTGCTGTCATGGGTAGTGCAGCTGCTTGCACAAGCAGCTGAGCTGCCTCAGCAGTGGGCTGGGGTGTGTGGATAGACAGCTGGGGCAGAACTGCTGCAACCATCTCAGCATAAATCAATGCTCCTTGAAGACTCAAAGTTTCATGTACTTCAGAAAAAAAAATCGAGCACTTTTTCTTTGTATTAAAATAAAATACATTTTTTTTTTCTGAAGTGCCACATTCCTGCCTAGCTCCAAATTTCTACAGACCGTGTTTTGTCTTATGCAGCTTTAGATATTCAGTGTGATAACAGACTTAATAACAAGCATTAACAAAGACGGGAAACAGCTACCCATTTAGTTCTGTGTTTCAGCCCACTGTTAATTTATTGCAAAAATGAACCACAGCATCATGGCTACCCCAATGAAAAATGCACTGTTCAAAACCTGTGGAGAAGCAGGCCTCCTCAAAAGTTTTTCAATGGGAAGCATATAATCACTCATTCTCATACTGGGCAACGATTTTGCTTTTAGTCTTTGATCCTATTGTCCTCAGCTAATGAGAAGTAACTTCGTGTTTGGGAAGGGTGGGAAGGGCTTATGGTTGAAGGAAATAACATTGTCTTGTTTCGCAAAGCTCCATAAAGTTTTAAATCCTTAACAGATTGAAGAGTAGTGACACATGAGTTCAGAAAAAGTTTTGTGTTGTTTTCTGTTTCAACCACTGGGGTTTCCCTTTCCCAGCTTACCTTCAAAAGGATAGATCTGGAGAGGTTTTTGTTTACACGAGGAAATTACTTCTAAGTAAAGACGTATGCACACAAGTGAACACATGCCAGTAGACCTAGTCGTCACCATCATATTTGGACTGACATTTGAGAACTGGCTGAGAACTCCCACAGGCAATGACTGTCTGCAGCAAGGTCCCAGGAGCCTACAGCACTGGCCTAGACTGAATTGTGTTCCTTCGTTTACCTGGTCTGCTCTAGGCATGCAAGTGTCCCTCCATCCTGCAGGTTTCTTAAAGACTTATTGAGTTTCCTAACCTAGTGTTGAAAACCTGGAGCTATCTGTGTTGGCACTGAGTCCTTCTGAAATAATGAATCTGACAAAGAGGGATCTTCCATGTTGGCTGTCCTCCTTGCCAGAGTGGATGCAGAACTGTCCTCATATGAATTTTGATGGGAGGGGTGGTGGGGGGGAAGCGGCTCCTTGATATTATATTTTCTCTGGAACCCTTTGCTTTGCAAAACACCGACTGAAAAGGCTGCTTCCGGATGGCATTATGACCTGAGTTTTGACCACTCAGTTACACATGAAAAAACCAGAATCCACATAAGCAATGATTTAAGCAAATAATTACTTCTGTTACTGCTAGACAAAGCAAGCATTTGACATCTGAAGATGAATCTAATTGTAAAACATGGTGGAATTCACCTGTGTCAGCTTTGGTTGGAGATCGGTACATCTAGCAAAGCCTTGATATCTAGAGTGGATGAAGTAGAAAAGATCAGCAAAGTCTTGACAAGAAGTACTAAACCTGGCACAGGAATGATTATTATTATATAAAATAAGGACTAATACCAGGGAAAGGGAATTTATGTCATCAACACTGCTTAGGAACACCTAATCTTTCATATCATTCATCAAGTTACTTGTTTCATAGGCCTGAGGAAGGGAGAGACTCCAACTGTTAGCTTCTCACGTGCCAAGTATTTGGATGCTCAGGTCCATACAGGTATCACCTCTACATAAAAATGAACAGTCCCAGCAGGCTGCACCAGCTGGTTATGATGGGCAAAGGCATTACCATAGTGGTCTGCCTGAGTTCTCTGGTCAGTTAAAAAGTCAAAATCAAAATGGATAATTTTTCTCTTCGTATCTTTTCATTCTCTTTTCACAGTGTTCTGTTGCTTCATGCTACTCAACCTTCTCTTTCCTATTACAGTGCTTATCCTACCATTTATTTCATTACATCCCTCTCCAGCAGTGAGATTTCCATATTTGTAATTTGATCTTTCTCTCCCTATACTTTAAACTCCCCCTGAAATGAACAAACAACAGAAAAACAACCCACCCTCCCCCCAAATCTGTAAATCCAAATAATAATTTAAAAAAAAAACAAAAACAAACAAACAAACAAACAAACAAAAAAACCAATACGATCTCATTTTTATTTTTCTTCTGCTTCTCTTTACCAGAGTTTTCCTTCTTCAAATTTCTTTCTCAGTATCGTTGAATCACGGAGTGGTTTGGGTTGGAAGGGACCTTAAAGTCCATCTAATTCCACCCCGCCGCTATGGGCAGGGACACCTCCCACCAGACCAGGTTGCTCAAAGCCCTATTCAGCCTGGTCTTGAGCACCTCCAGGGATGGGGCATCCAATTTTTGTTTTCAACCCATTCTTTGAAGTATAGAGGAATACATAATCTTCAGGAAAGACACAACAGATCAAAGCGAATTCTTTTGACTCTGGGACTGTGTAATCAAAAGAAGTGAAGCAAATAAGCACAAGTTTGTGCCTAGAATAAGTATATAGGATTTGAATTTAGGATGGAAGAGGCTTTTCAGTGGTAAATGATGCAGACCTTTTATGGAACCAGAGAAATACAATAAATCTGGCATTTCAAGCCACCATTTCTGTGGTGTTACATTTTGGTTTTAAAATGTGACTTTGGAAAATGCTCCAGAACTCTTAAAAAGCAGAAGGAATACCTAGCACGTATAAAGCAGTTAATCACATTTTTTTCTCCTGTTTTTTTTTTTTTTTCCCCTCACTCAAGATGTTAAAAAAGTCTTCCTGTAAGATGACATCTAGTATTTTCTAGTGTCTTTACACAGCCTTTCCTCTACAAATAAATATCCAAGTTCCCTAATGAACCTACTGCAGTTATTACCATTTTTAAACTCTAGTTTCTTGTTTCTATACACCCTCCATATAACAGCTCAGAAATTTATTTGGGATGGGCCTCTCTCTCTTACACCTTGCTGCAGGTACCAGAGCCATGCTTGCCGGGAAACCCACGATCTTCAGGTAGGTGGGTTGGTAACACCAGTGCCAAAATTGTGCCACCCAGATCTCCTACCCCCAGGCCTTGACAAAATGGTCAGAGGGGTTCTGACATACTTGTGTGACACAGGAGACTCAAAGAGGTGGTGCTTGGACTATTATCGCTGTCCAAGTTCCCCACATCTTACAACCGAATCCAATGTGCACAGGATGGTTTGGGGATGAGGTGGTGTCTTAATGCACATGCAGAAAGTCCAGCCCATGATAACAATCAGCTCTAGTCCTTGCTTCAGCTTCACTTTCCATTGCTTCCTGAGGTGTACAAAACACAAAAAAGTGTGTGTGTACATATATACACATCTATATACATACATACAAAATACATGTGTATAAATGGAAATGTGTATACCTAATATTACAATTAAGCTAAAACCCTGGAGTGTTTTTAAAAATTAATTGATTTAAAGGTAATAAGACAGGGAAAATACACAGAACTGTGCTATGCTGTCAGACAGATGTTTAGTGATGACTTCATGAGTGAGACTGGGTTGTATTTGGATGACATGGGAGTAAGATCTACTTGTGAGATGAGTTCAGCTTTGAAAAAAATATGATGAGTGCCTGAACCTTGCTTGGTTCCCACTGCTGTCAGCAGAGTTATCCAGGCATCTCCAGGGGCTGACTGGTCCAGAAAAGCAACAACAACAACAATAAAAACAGTTGCTTGAGATATTGGTGGGGCAAGATCATGGTTTTACGAAGAGGGTCTTAAGCTGTTAGACTTGGAACATGTATTACACACACCTTTGCTCCAAATATAACTCAAGGAGAAAAAAAAAAAAAGTTGAAATGAAAAATTTGGTCCACGGAAATTCCGTGTTTACTTCCAGGTAGCTCAGGGCAATGTCTGGAACTGTTTATTGTCTGGAACTTGGATGTCCTGGGGTAAAGTAGGTCAGTACAAAAAACAGTCGCAAACTTTAGCTAGCAGTATAATGTATAGAAGTCCCAGAAATTTGCAGTAAACACCACCAGGATATATAGGTTACAGGAAAGAAAGACTTTTAGAAGAAACCATTTTGGATGCTGTTATTATGAGACACTGGGTCTACTATGGGAAAAGGGCCCATAGGAAGGGAATAAACATGGATGGATTACCTTCTTGCTGCCTAGGAGAAGGTAAGCAGTCATATACCCCTTTGGAGCCTCTTGGTTGCTCTTCCCATTTGCTTAGGTTGAGGTGAGAAGGGATTACTGGTCCTCCCCCCTGAGGTAAAGACACCCTTGCCACATGTAGCCTTCCTTTTGGTTAGTTCCTACAATTTAGAAAACAACACTGGCCCATAGACCACCCCATTTGTGCAGAGATGTGCACAGAAACACCCTGTCAAACTTTTATGAATTGGCTTACCCTCCCAGGAGGTTGGGCCTTGCCCCAGTCCTACCTCTTTTCTGGGCATTTCCTCTCTGGACTCCATTTTCTGCTGATTCTGGAGTGCTTATTTGCCAAGGTGAGCAGAGAAAATACCACCTCCTCTCTCCTGTTTGTACGGAGGAGAGCACAGTGTCTCAGCCTAGCTCCAAGCAGGCCATCGCTGATGACCATGTGGGTGAGGAGAGGTGGACATTCACCGATTTGTCCGAGGAATTTAAAATAAAGGTGAGAAATGGCCTTGGGATGCTAACCCCTTGGTTTTGGAACAGGCGTCCAGGGGAGGATAGTGTGTGCACAAGGGAGAGGTGAAAGGTTCGTCCCCTTCTCAGCAGCAGGGAAGATGGCTGAGGAAATAGTTCATCATTCCCTTAATGGAGGAGGGGTTGGAAGAGAGAGCTGAGAATCTCATCAGGGAGCATGGATCCACGGGAAGATGAGTGATGAAAGAGCACAGAGAAATCATTTTTAAATCCTTCTGGCCCACCAGACTACACAGAAAGAGACAGAGAAGATTTGGTATCGATAGAGTGGGTGAGGCGACAAGCGGTATCTGCAATGTCAGGTATCCTGTAGGGTGTTTAATGGCCACAAGTGGGATCCCAGGGAGAAGTATGTGAGCTGTCACTGTGGGAGCATTAGGCTTGTGCAGGACTTTATTAGGACGCATCCCTTAGTTGGAGGGTTTGAGCCCTGTCAAAAACGCCCACCTTCAGACAGAGACACAACACCAGCAATAAAATGAACAGTATGTCACCTGTGGGTTTGAAACTGCCAGAGGTTAAGATGTTAAAGAGTATTTCAAAAGCTGTGGGGAAAGGTTGGTGGTGAAACCATCCGAAGTCGCAAAATATCAGTGGATGGAAACCTGAGAAAGAAAACTCACTGCTGGCGGTCCAGGAGTGCTGGAATTCGGCATTGCTGGAAAAGCAAACAGAGATGTGAACACTGTGAGTGTTACCTCTGATGGAGGGAGGGGAGCACACCTGGGAGGAAAGCACGCGCAGAGAAATTTTTGGTTTCACTTAAGAGTTTTCATTTTTACAGCTGATAGGCTTGAAAGTTCATGGGACTGGTTTTAATGAAGTGATAAGTGACAAAAGCCTATGAAAATGAGAAGCGAATGTTAATGTTTTCAGTTGTAGGCGATGATGTTTTGAAGCTGGAGCCAGGAAAATTTCCAGAAGTGCTGTGCTTCATAATTAACTGAGGAACTTCAAAACAATATGTACTCCTTAGGATTTCTCATATATTACAGCCATAATTTTCCAATGGTAAGGCTTCATTATTTGATATTTTATTTCTCCTCAATGTGATCAGTGCAAAGTGCAACTCTTACAATAAGAAAATGCCCTAAAGTAAAGGTTAATGGACAAATGACAGGACAATTAGAAATTTTACTTTTAATGTAATGTGCTATTAATATAGATAAGATGCATGAAAAAAGCCTTCAGTAAATGATTGTACTTTAGTGAGTGCAGAAATTTGGTAAAGTTCACTGCAATTTAAGTTCTAGCTTACACGATATTTACTTTTTTTTTTTTCCTAATAGATAGTAGTACATATCAAATGGGATATCTAGTGGTACCCAGAGAAGGAGAAAACTGAGGATGAAAATGCATAAAAGGAAATTTAGGTGGTAAAACAAGCAAATCTTTCTTAAAGAAAAGTCTTTTAGACCCAGAGTCCCGTGAAGAGTATCTTAATACATCAGCTGGTAGTGATGAAACTGGTAAACAGACTAGTAAAACAAACAACTCTCATATTTATTCAGTGGCTTAAGATAACCACTATGTAAATAAAATCGGTGTTCTTACAGACAGAGAAGCTATTGTTTTTCCAAAAGATACAGTTTTCTATAATAGTGGTTTTCTTTAACACAGCAGATCACTCCAGTTTTGCCAGCTTTCTTACAGGCTTCATAAATGATGTTCATCCTTGTTATTTGCAGTCAAGCCAGCTTAAATGTTTACTGATGCTTTAGTGAAATTTTTAATTTGAAAAGCAAAATGTGAGTTAAAAAATGGTGATGCTTTCCATAAGATAGGATAACACTTTCAGAAGACATTATGCCTGGTTGGCATTGGAATGACACTGAGACAAGATCACAGAATTGCTCTAAATCTATTAGCAAACAAGACATCAAAATGCTGCTTGTTATTTTCAGTTATATGTTTAGTTTTCCTTTATAGTCACTGTTAACAGTAACACCCAGATACAAATGATAATCCATGCTCACTCACTTCATAATATGAGGTTTTTCTGTTCAACAAAAATGGGATACACAATTGTGTGCCACCTCTCTCCTCTTACTGTATAGGGACAGTGGGTGTTTGAGACACTGAGAATCTCCTGCTTTTGCTCAGCAGATGCTATTCAATATTGTTAATGAGTATGGCAAGCGTAGGAATTCTCTCATTTTTCTTTTAGACATTCTGAAAACATACTGCTAAAGGGGGAACCAAAGACCAGAGAAACTGTGTAATAATAATAATAAAAAAAAAAAAATCTATGGAAATTGACCCTAATATTAAGTATAACTTGCACAAAACATCTATGCTAATCCTAAATGGGGCACAAAAATGCTTCCTATCAATAATGTCAATTCAATGATGAGTTTCCATTTTGACATACAAATTCAACATCACCACAAGGTGCTGGGTAACTTCAGTAAGTTCTGCAGAGCAGAAAAATATTTGGTGCCACGCTATCATCCCTTCATTTGTGTCACAACTTCTGGTGATAGGCTATGTATGAACATAAGTTCTCATGTACTTGAGGCAAAAGCATCTACACTTGAGGTCGAAACAGATGAATAAACCTATAAACCGAAGGGAATGCATGTGGCTGACAGCTGTGGAAGCTTTATGTATTCGTGGAGGATCCTTGTGAGCAGTGTAGCTGTACATGAGTTTTAAAACTGACAGTGCGAAGGGGGATGGAAGCACTGACTTCCTATAGTGCAAGCCTACTGAAAATCTTATGCATTTTCTTTTTTTTTTTTTCTTGCTGAACATCAGAGGTTTCATGGCAGTGTTCCTGGTTGCATCAACAACTGAGACAGAGCAAAAACTCGGGAGCTCTCCCTCCTCAACCAATGGAAAGCTCCTTCTTCGAAAATGTTTATTGGTTAGGAGGTTAGACATTTTGCAAAAAAAAGGGCTTCCTCCTTGGCACGGAGCAAACCAACACATTTCCAGGCTGAGGCTGATGTTAATACAAGTGTGCCCAGGTGGATTTCCACATTTCTGGAAAGGGGAGATCTGGACCCTGGAAAGGAAGCTCTGTCTTGATGACAAGCTCTGTAAGTACAGTAACATTTATGGTACCACAATTAATGAGCTTGGGTGAAACCCCAGAGCAACCGGCCAGCCGCTGCTCGCTTAGGAAACTGTAGAGGATCTCGCCTGCAGGTTGGTGGGAGAGGTAAGGAGATGGTCTGCTGCTGCTGACCCGAAGCTGGCCCATGCCAACACAAGACAAGGGGAGACCGAGCTAGGAGCCTGCAGATCTCTCCTTCTCCCCGTTGGCCTGGACAAAGACACTCAGTGATCACCATTGGTTGGGTGCCCCAGAATCACATGCTTTTCTTCTTTCAGCCTCAAGAAGAGCACCCCACAGTCATCATACCTCTTGTCTCTCTGTTGCTCTTCCCCACCACGGCCCCCTGTGCTTGCTGCCTCCTGCTTCCCCCCACCCCTCCTCCAGCCTTTTTTTTTTTTTTTTTTTTTTTTTTTTTGCTGAGTGTGAGATTTATAAACCCTTTGAAACATGTTGTTTCCAGATGCGGGCTCCAGGAGCCATGTCCATGGCTTCCTGCCCTGCTCCAGGCTGGGGCCAAGCTCAGGGAGGCACGTGCTGCCCCATCCTGCCCACCCTCCCCTCCCCAGAGCCTTCCAGAAGCTGCTCTGCTCCTGGCAAAACCCCTTCTGCACCCCCTTGCTTGACACGCTGAATTACCAGCTCATTAGAGCTGCTGGTTTTCCACTGATTAGGTGTCTGGGACCTGCATTTCCCCCTGGTCTTTCTAATTAACTGGTAATATTGCTGTGTGCTGTGTTTGCACACCCCACCTGCACCAGCACATAGCACTTAGAAAATCCTCACAGGTCTGAATGAAATGCTAAGTTACAATATTAATAAACTGCGTCTTGAGCGCCAAAGAACAATGAGGTAACATTAATTATTTCTGCAGACAAGGACAACTTAAAAGAGCAGTTGACAGCAACTTATGTCAAATACCTGTTATGAGGCTTTGAAAGCATGCCAGCCTCTTCACTAAGCCAGGCCAAAACAGATTAATAAAACAAAACCAAACAAGCATTGCTTATTGTGAGTTGAAAAGCAGACAACATTTAAAAAAAAAAAAAAAAGCTTTGTTAATCATCAACTGTAATTATGCCACACAAAAAGAAAAGCTTTAAAACTTGTTACTTATGTGGAGAAAATTAAAACCATAAAATTTTAATTCAACATTTTACTCCCAGTATTTCTTCTCTTTGATGATGGAGGTTAGGAATAAAAAATTAAGTTAGAGCAGAGTTGGAAGGGAACTTCGGTGAAACACTTTCAGCTCTGTAGGATTTTTAAAATGGCGTCCTGCCAGCCACAAGCTGGACCCTGTGGCCTATCAGTGTGTACAGCTGAGCATCCTCATGCACACTGACAGCCAGTGAGGTGGACCTTCCCAACAGCTCCGGGTAGCAGCACGATCGGATTGAACCTCAAATATCCATGTACTTATAGAGTTTTCTTATCAGAGCAAGGGAAGACAGTGGGGAAGAGGGACCTGAGGCCCCATGCTCACCGTGATGCAGCTGATACGTGCCCTTGTGGGGTTGCTCTACCAGTCCTAAAAGGGCACTTTGCAACTTGATTGGGAACTGGTGATCCCCTGCCCCTGCTCTGCAGCTCACTGCTTGTGCATGAGGAGTCTAGCTGTGTTCACATTGAAGCCAGGACACTTGTGGGCCTCCTGCTCCTAGCTGTCATCTGGGCATTTTATGAGGCACATCCATCTTGCCTTGAAGCCCCACATACAGGAAGCTGCTCTTTTTGCTGGAGGACTTTATCTATCCCTTCACAGGCTCCATGGCACCAGGTGAAAGATGCAAACCACGCATTGTCTTTTCCTGGACCACTAGCACTTTGCTGATGGCCTAGGCAGGCAGGCCACCATCCTTCCCCACTCTGCTCTGAGCTCGGAAGACCCTGCCTGCAGGACATGAAGGCCTCACGCTGTCTTCCTAATTAAAAGCTGGTGAAACAAAAACATAATTGTAAGCAATCCTACAAACACTAACAACAAGGGACTCCTGTCAATGACTTCAGAGTGTCTGTCGTTAATTTCATGATATTATTTGATGTGCTTTGTCTGTTTATATGTCACACTGAAGCAGCTACTTCTGTCAGCTTCTTCACCACATTGTCAGGAGTTAAAAGTAATTCAACTGCTTGTTCAGTACAATAATCTGAATAATCTGGTGAAAAACAACCAACAGACTATGGTTTTCGTCCCAAGCATAAAACTAGAAAGCTGAAACCAAAGAGCTCACTTCTGAATAGAGGCAAATAGACCCCCTCAGTTGGAAGGGAAATGCACAGCACTTCTGCTGGCTGCTGCAGCCTTCCTCAGAGAACACCACACATGTCCACTGGAAACATGAGAAAAAGCATACAGAGCTGATGCAGTCTCTCTAATAATGGCTAATAAGGAGGAAAACTAGAAATATGAAATGATAGGTTCTTGCTCATATACAGGCATAACTAAAAAGCATGCAGATTTCAGTTTTCATAATTCATTTTAAATGCCACAGTAAGGACTTGCCATTGCAGTTTCCCACTTCTAAGTTTACTGATACAGAATGACCTCTGTTTTTTTTTTTTTGTCTACAAATTTATATATATATAAAATATATTTAGTATTTCAAGTATATATATATATGTAAAGTGTTGAAAACACAGATGCTATAGCTGTCATGGTCATTGAGAATTTCTGTTGAACTAATCTGTGTCTAGCCATTGTAGATTTCCAGGTGTGAGCCAAGGATTTGAGAATGGAGTGAAAAAGAAAATCCCAGGTAATACACAGTCAGTGTTGGCTGAATAGCTCAATAACAGAAAAAATGTGGCAAAGACATATCTGTACTATTAAATAAACATTTAAAGAATCTATATGGAAAAGTGATAGTTTAAGAGAAGATGAAGCCCAGGGCTCCAGTTCAGTATTGCTAAATCACATTTACACTGACTTTGCCCTAAGCTAGCCAGAGACTTCTGTGACATGTCTTTCTTCACTTTACAACACATCTGACCAGGCAAGAGAGCAACTACAACGGCAGCAGCAGGTTCTGTCCAGAACATGGGCCTGAGGGCCAGAGTGTTCAGACATGTTGATCCAAGTTAGATGTACACACCCCTTTCCATTAATTAAGTAGAAAGAATCCAATGTAATGAGATGTCTAGCTGTGTAAGTGTGCATGTGCCCGTTTGTGGCCAGCAGTATAGGGATCAGAATCACTGAGGTTCCCCTGCAGATTCTTGCTAGCTATAGTTTAATAACTTCTACGTGTGTGGAAATATCACCCAGGCACTGGATTCTAAACCAAGGAATTAGTGGGACCAGTCCAAAAGTAAACTACAGAGAGACAGGTCAACCTACACAACCCACAGCAAAGATGTCCCTGTTTGCCATCCAGGCAACAGTCTGTTCCATGGCTTTGGCCTTGCTGTGCCACTGACTAATGCTATCTTTTTTTAGATGGAGGCTAACAGCAAATGCTTTGACAAACTGGAGCCAACAAAGTGACCTTACAAAGAGGACTCTGTTCAAAAATGGATTTCTTTTCATTGGTTTCAAGAGAAACAATAGCTATTAGCTGTTATAGTAAATCACTGGTTACTAATTTATGAAGGCTTTCAAGCCCTTATGATTATCTGTGTGAGTGATGGGTCCCATTGTGCAAGCTGCAAAGCATCCTGAGCCCGCTCCAGCAAAGCTATTAAGCATGTGCTTCATATTAAGCATGTGAGGAAACACAGTAAGATCAACATGTCTGCGTTAGGCATGTGTTTAAGTGCTTTACTGGACTAAGGTCAGAGTGCGTCGCAACTTGTAGGATGGAGTTCTACGGGAATTTAAGTGCCTGTGTCCGAAAACAACTGTCCGTGATGGACACCTAGCTGAAACTGCAGTACGTTCCCAGACATATTAAGATTATTATTTTTTTAATGTTCCATTTGGTAAAGAAATTGTGCTTAATTAGGAGAACTGTCTGCAGATCAAAATTGATTAATGGCACTGTCCTATTCACCTACCTGACCTACCTTTGAAGCAGAGCACCTAAGAAAGAGATTCAATGCCACACATGGCAGAATCTTCTTTTTCATTTTAGAAAGCCTTGGCATAATCTAGGTGTCATGTCTAGATTTCATCTGGCCTAATTGCCATCTTGTCCGACAGGAATCTAAATCTAGCCCCAGGAAGATGAGGAAAAGTACACAATAAGAGAAGTGCTAAAAGAATTATACTGTCACAGTCTGCTTGCAATGCAAAAGAAGAGGATTGCAGCTGTTCACTCCCTTCCTCCCTTCCTTCTTCCAGCAACCACAATGACAGATTTGTTCAGTCCTTCTTTTTCTTTTTTAATTTTGACATGACATCAGTAAACTTCTTACATTTCTACAGGATTTTCGTGACCTGTGGCAACTCATTCCTGCTAAGGTTGGTGGAACGCGTGTCCACAGCACAAGAACTGAGTCAAGCTGCCTTCTCAATTAAAACCATAAACCTCCCTAAACCCAACAATGTTGTACATTTGCAAATTAAGTGGAGAACTGAGCCCACAACATACATGCCAAAGAATGAGTGACTGAAGAAGGCAAGATAAAACTGCAGCTGGAAAAGAAAAGCAAACATATTGTAGTTGGAAAAACAGCGATGAGTGCAAGGTCCTAGCCAGCTGCCCCTTTCTTCCTGACTCAGGAAAGAAAATAGTGTTGAAGTCCTAAGGTCACAGACAGAGGAGAAGAGAGGGCAAGAGCCAGACCTGGAGCTGAAGCACTTCCACACTTCAAGGGGTGTTGTTGCAAAAAAATAACTGACAGAATATTGGGAGGGGAAATGAAGCGCCTTCAAGGGAAATTAATGAATCAAAGCAGGAAAATCTCTCCCTAATGGTATAATATTTCACAAGCTTTTGTCCATACAACATGGAGTGCAAGCTTTTATTTGTTCTTTGTGCTAGACACCTGCAGCAACATTCCCCTTATTTAGTACAATACCTTGCTGTGAAGCTTGAGTTCAGTTGATCTGCAAATTGAGGTTTTTTTTTTTTTTTTTCTCACCATGAAGTCTTCTACATCTGGACATCTGTGTTCAATCTCATGATCCATGAATGCAAGGAGTAAAATAAGGTGGTGTTATCTATTCATTCTTTCTTATTATATGTAGGATGAACCTCTTGCAAGCATAAATCAGTGTAAGTCCTCTGAAGTGAATGGAGCAAGGCAGTTTTGTGCGTAGTAGCTGTCCACAAGGAATAATGAATCTGTTTTAATGAGCAAATTCCATAGTCGAGGAATAAACTATACCTATGTTCAGCAATGGGATAGAAGCCGTTACTAAACATCATTTTCCCTTGTTTGCTGTCCCTAGTGTGTGATGCTTTGAAAATAGTCCTGCTATTAGCTTGTGGATTTCTCCCTGGCCCTGACCTCTTGATGAAAGAAGGCGTGGAAACTGAGATGAAGCTGTATGTCTTTAGCCCTGTGCAACTTGAGGAGGTGAAGGGATGGGCTGTCACACACGCAAAGAAATGAGGAGTGCTGGAAGTTTTTGAAGGGATCCTTTGTAAGTCTGATCTTGTTCTGATGTCTGATTAACCTTTCTGGAAGAAGCAGAGAACCCCTTGCAATTCCTCCCCTCTTAGTGTGGAGGAGAAAGCCTGCTTGCAAATAACGAGGTGGTCAGGGACCAAAAGGCGTAACAAGGGCAGATTGGTTATGATGAATGGACACTAGTAACAGCCAAGTGAAACAGCAGGCCTGAGCTGCTGGCAAGCTTTTGTTGACACTCGAAGCCAAATACACAAGCAGGAAAGTAACTGAAGTTACAAGATGTCTTTGCAGGGGGGGAAATGTAGCAGTAGTGAGAGGAAGATAAGACAAAATGGCTTTTGACATTATATACATGAAGGAAAGAATTGGCAGCTAGAGAGTCTGTGTTTTCAACACTTCACATATATATGTTTGAAATGATTAGCTGAGCACAGGGTAACCCCTGCCTGTGTGCCTATGAACGCTGCACCCTCTTTCACCCCCTTTATTTCCCTCTGAATACTGTCAGGTGTGACACCAGGTGACTTCCACAGACAGGCAACAGGGGAAGAAGATACGATCAGCTCTTTCTTTGTTGCAGTGTTGCTAGAAGATTTAACTCTCTTGTGTCCTGATCATAAATATACATAGTGTTATGTATACACAAATACACACTAATAATCACTACTGTGTTGTTTCTCTGTGGCATATTCTATGAAGGAATCTCAAAAGTTTTTAAAATGCCACAGACAAAACTTTTCTTACCTTGGAATTTCAGTGTATAAGAAATCAGATGAGAAATCCTCAAGAGGACGTCTAGCTTACCTGTTTACGTCAAAGAAAGTCCAATTATTCCTGTGTCATTCCTGCCAGCCTAAGTGGTTTTTATGTATTTCCCATGGGTCAAGACTGCATGATTCCCTATCCATTCAGTCCGTAGATCCTCTCTCCATCCTTACCACAAAAATGTCCTTTCTGATGCTGAACCTGACTCTTATTTCCTCCTTCTTATTCTCAACATCTGCAGCCGAAGGAACCATAGATAATTTCCCTCCTTTTTGCAGTGGGCTTTCATATCCTTGGGGGTAGCTCTATTCCACCTTTACAAATCCCTGCAAACTAAATAACTTTGTGTAGCTGTCCCTCACCAGCCACGTTTCACAGTTTGTTCTCACTGGCCTCCACCAAACTGTTTCCAAATGATAACATCCTTTCCTAGACTCTTCCAACGATGTGACATCAGAAGATAAAAATATGCTATTTTGACCTTGGAGCAAGGCAGTCAGTGTTATATTTTATCTAAGGCAATTAAGACACTAGATTTTCTCCTCTGAGCATTACTACTAATGTATTTCATTCTTAAGCAAATTGCTCCTCCACTGGGCATCTACAGCTGACTGTATGTCTCATTTATTTAGATTTGTAACTTTCCTGGAGAGGGGTTCAGTGTCTGTACAGTGCCTTCCAAATCTTGGCTTAAGCACCTTTAAAATCATTTATAAAGAGAATTGGACATGATACTCTTTATTTTTCCAGCTTTCCCAGAAATGAATATCTGGGCCAGAATCTTCAAAACTGTGTCTCTCAGATCAATTTAAATCATTCTTATCCATAAATAATGTCATTTTCAGGCTCTGGTAAGCTCTCTTAAATTTTGTTTTCACAACTGAGATCTCTATCTTCAAATAAAGACAGGAGAAAATATGCAGGCAGGCAGTCCTAATCTGTTCCATTACCCATTCAGTTTGTAACAGAATAACTATGCAGGCTGAAATTTCATGTTTTCCTTTGAGAATGGGAACTGCATTTGCACTTGCCTCCTAACCTCAAGTGGACAGATAGGCTACCGCACAAACATGTTACCTACAGGTAACGCTGCTGCTTTGAGGGGTGATAAACCATTTTGTCTTTCTCCCCACGAGCCCTTTTGTTCATTCTCCTTCACTCTACTCCTTCAGGAAGCCCCGTGGCACAATTCTACCCTCTGCGTTGAAAAAGTAGCTGCTCTTGTCTCCCTTGGAGGTCCCTGGGACTGTTACAGTACAGCCACTTTTGCTCAGGCCTGCTCCTCTCCTGTTCCTGTGAGCTTGTATGGCTGGCATGGCATCCAAGCCCCACTCGACTTCCAGGCTGAGGTGACACAACTTGGACTCCAGGATGTGAGGGAGCTAGCTTAAATATCTCTGAATACTTTAAAAATAGTCTCAACGCTTTCTGAATCTCTGTGGTATACTTGCCTTGTAGTTCAAGGTTTTATCCACAGTTAAGACATTACAAATATTTGTGGGGGTTTTAAGTCAATGAAGATGAGTTTCTCTTTCACTCTGCTGAACCCAGTAGATGAGACTGTAAGAAACAAATTAGAAACTTTAGGATCTGTGATGGACTAGTGGAAACTTCATTTGTTATTCCAAAAACCAAAGGCCATACTTCAAAATGAAATCAAGCTGTATTTCATCAAGACATGACTTCACTTTTGTCTCACTGAAAAGACATGGAACAGACAAGTTTATGTGTTTCGTGCCATGCCTACAATTTGGGGTGCAGTTTACATCTGCAGGGTTGACTGGAAAGAGATCTACACATCTGGTGAAACTTGACCAAACTCAGACATTGTGAACATTTCTTTCATTTAGCAACTGAATTCTACTCCTCTAAAAGGGTCAATAACAACATTAAATGAGATTTTCTTTAAAAGGGATCCAGTCCTTTCTCATTTTCTCACAGATTGATATTGTTTGGCGTCACAGGCAAAAAAAACCCCTTATGCTCCTAATGTATAGCACAAAAACAGGGGGACTATCTAATATTAAGAGAAGGAAACTATCAACCATTCTTTGGGCATAAGATGTCTGTTTTCTTGCAAGGTTTCACGTCTTTCACCACATCTCTTCCTAGCAATGGGCACTGACTATCAGACAAAGTGGGTTAATGGATGTGTAATCACCTGGAAAAATGTACTGCTACTTACCCCTTCTCAGCTTCCCCACCACCTCCTCAAAACAAATCGAGACTCTGAGAAGAACCAGAACGGGCCTAGGTCTGCTGTTGCAACGCAGTGAGGACAAGTCCTCACATCTGATCAGTCCACACGTGGACTTGCTTTCCCACCCTCCTACTTTTCCATTTAGTGTTGATTTAGGGTGATTTCCCTAGGAAAGAATCCTCAAACACTCTGTGTTTTTTGTGTGTGTGGTTTTTTTTTTTGTTGTTGTTTTATTTTTAATTTTACTTTGTTTTGTTTTTTTTTTCTTTTTTTTTTTTAATTTCCATTTTTCAGGAGGGTGCAGGGACAGCAAGGGAAAAGTTCTGGAGAAATAACAACTGCATGTGAGCCAGTGGCCAGCTTTGCACAAAGCATGTGTCATTCTTTCCCTTTACTCTTCACATACAGTAATTCTCCAGCGACAGTGTTTTATTCTCCCACATCATCATGGGGGGAATGACTGCAACAGATTTCAACAGTCTAGTAGCCAATGGAGCGACGGACGGTACTGGGGAAAATGTAAGCTGAGAAGACAGACTAGCCAACTAATGAAAAAAAAAGCAAGCTGTGAGATATATTACTGGAATCTGGACAAGAAAAATGTCTGTTCTGGCACCACTACAACCAAACAACAATAACAGGTTATGACCCATGCTGTACTTGGGGAATTAGGCATACAGCCTTTGCATTCAGCCTTCTCACAGGGGTATGAGGTAAGGCCACACCGTGCTAGTTCACAACCTTCTGTAACTCATCATCTTATGAAATACAAATTGGCAGATGGAGAGGGAGAAAAGGGAAAAGGAGCGGATACTTTGGCTAGCCTGTTTCCATCCATCCCTCTTATGCTCTGACAAAACTCTTCAGCCACACACTTGGACATTCCTCATTTATTTTATTTCTGTAGAGAGTGTACTGTGTTGTTTACATGTCATGTTTCACTGGAGTTGGTGAGGGAGAGACTGGAACATCTGGAATTTCAGGCAGCTTTTTGCAACGCTTGGTGTTTGAAGAGGGGGAAACGCTGTTTTCAGTTACCTCTGCATTGTAAAGCCAGATCCTGACCCTTTTCTTCTACGTGGACTGGAAATATGTGTGCTTTTCTGTCTTTCCACTGCTTAAATGAACAACACTTATGTACATATATATAGAGAGAAAATATGCTGAGTGTTTTAGGACCCTCTCTGAAAGCTTAACCATCTCCCCTTTTTATGCAAAAGGTGTATATTAGTAAATCGATATAGCTGGCACTTTTTTTTCCATACCAGAAAAATCTGTTGCCAGACCAGTTTTCATTAATCTTAAACTTAGCTTATTACTTTACTGCACAGGCCCTTGGTCGGACAGCCCTGTTTTTAACATGTGCTACAGTTCTTTTAAATGGTCTAAAACATAGCTTTGCAAAAGGTCAACACAAGACACAGAGAAGGTTTATATTCAGCTCAGTCCCAGAAAATAGGTGATGTTTAAACAGAGTGCGGACATTATTCAAGTTCTCTGTGAAGGATTTTAGAACTCACCTGCAAATGTGAATTTAACCTAGGAGGAAATCCAAGTTACTAGGGTGTTATACCATTAAACCTATAATATGGACAAGATGACACACAGGAAAGTATATGGTAGCAATTTCTCTATGAGACGAAGATTTTTCAATATGTCTTTCTAATAAATCACAATATGATCTCTGGGCTACCCTGTCCTTTCACACACGCACGCGTCTTTTAGAGAGTATTAGTCATTTAGCACAGATGACTTATTTCTTTCTCTCTCTCTAACTTTTTCCTAAAAATCAGAGTTGTTGGAAGCTCCTGTAATGCCGTGCATTTTCCACAGTCTACAGCTGGAGAGTGTCAGGAGGTGTAGGCTTTCATGAAACAGGCATCACGAGCAAAACAAGAATGATGCCCCTTACAGCTCAGAGAATTATTTCCATAACGTGGAAGCTCTGGAGACACATGGTCCCTACTCACATAGCGTATTCTCTTCCTCTGGCATCATGAAGCCCAGGGGAGCAGAAATCTCACCAATTGTTCTTAATTAGAAATTTCTCTTTCCACGGGTCTGAAAGACTAGCACTGAATATTTCATGTCAGACTTCAGGTAGGCTCTGCATTAGCACCCCTGAGGTGAACACGCTGCCAACGTAGCTCTGCCAACATTAACCCCATGCTGGAGAAATCATGTCCTCGGCACAGTCCAGACTTCTAACACAGGACAGACTGCCATACATCCCTTCCGCTTGTACCAACCCGTATCCTACTTTACACTTTATTTCACTGAAACCACAAGGGCTTGTCATGAAAAAAGCAGTGCATTTTTAGGGACTAGTTGCATAAGTGATCCTTATCCACAATATCTGCCTTCTCATGCCTAGTGGGTTGACTTTGACTGAATAAACTGAGAAAGTCTCAAATGCTCTAATTCATTCATCAGAATTTAACAGAAGGATGGATGAAAGGATGTGCATGTGAAGGATTGTAACAGCACTATTCACTCTAGTTTTAACTATTTTTAATATTTAAAAGCATTTCTTATTTCTTGGTGCATGTTACATCAGCATGGACTCTCCTTCTACATGGAAATGAAAGAGCAGGCTAGCTGTAGTGCTCTCGTTGCTATGAGTAAGTCTGCTTTACCACAGAAAGAATCTGGCACTTTAGTTAGCTCATGCCTGTGAAATCTTCAAATGTAAAAGAAATAAATGAAACCCAAATGTGTGTTTTTCTGATGAGCATCTACAAATATTATTGGCAATGTACCCCAACTGACCTAATAACTGTCCCAAGGACATTTAAGTAAGGAAGGTCGTTGTCTTCCTCTTTCTTCTCCATCTCTCCTCTCTTGTCATTTAGTAGACATCTCATGCAAAAGTGACATTAACTTGACGTAGGAAACTTGAGCATATCTGTAAATTGACCTAAAATTTTAACTGTGGAAAGTTCATTATTTCTTTGAACAGTTCAATGTTTATTACTACACATATGTAATTAGTGGGTGGTTTGGGGTTTTTTATTTTTATTTTTATTTTTTTCTTCTGGAAAGACTAACTAGAAAGGGCTCCTAAGAACTGAAAATACATGTTGTCGGAATTGTCATCTATCTTTGTGCTGGCAGTCTTCCCACTCTTCTGTCAAACAGGGAGCTTCTGTGGATTTGCTCATTTAGCAAAATGTCTCTATCCAAGATGGGTAAAAAAAGATTAAGGACTTCAGCTTAGTTTAAAAGCTAACCTACACTTTGAGCATGAGTCCAGACATCACAATAATGGTGCTGAAGGAAAAAAAAATAAAAATCTGCAGTCTGGCCAGTGTACCTGACTCTGAAAAGGAAATAAATTAAGGTAGTAGGTTGCAATGGAAAGCAAGTGATTTATTATTATTATTATTATTATTTTTCTTCACAAAAGAATAGAATAGCTGTTCCAGTTTATACCACTGGGCTTCGCGTGCTTGGATACTTCCAGAGATAATTTGGGTGGTGATGGGGGAATAGGGTCAGGACAACACTACATGAGGACTCTTGACTTGACTCTTTATTAGAAAAAATAATAAATCAAAGATGAAAGAGTAACTGCATTAGAGAAATATAATGAGGCAGGTAGAAAAAAACTGGGACCAGTATTTCATATAAATATATTACCATTTTCTGCTTTATGCACCAGTAATTCTCCAAATTGTGAGTATAACTGGACTTGGTTAATATTCAAATACAATGAGAAAGTGTATTTTGCTTCCCCAAAATCTTTATATTTTTTTTTCTAAAGTAATAGATAAACATCTGAGAAAAATGATACTTCTGCTGTTAGTCATTGTGCATATAATTTTTGTGTCTACTACATCATCTTATATGATTAACTAAATTTTACATGTCAGTAAAAATTACATTTGGAAGTAAATAAAGGGTTATATCCCCACCTTTCAAAAATCTATCTCCAAGATGAAAAAACTCTCCTTCATCCTTCCATTCCCCCCCTCTTCCCCCACAATTTTACATTTCTTGCTCTGTTCTTTTCAATATCTTTTGCTCAGTTTTACTGTTCTCCTGGTTCTTCTCTTTCACTGCTGGCTGTCTTCTCTCCTTGTGTTTTCTCAGCCACAACATGTCTGTGCACTTGTAACCTTTTCCCTATCTCAGTCCTGATGACTGCATTTTTAGGTGTTAGAGTAAGGCTAGCAATTTTCGTGTTGCTAATATCAGGCATGTTAAGTAGCTGATATTTTAGTGTTTGGGAATGGAGCACAACAGAGGTGAAGTGACCCGATGAAGGTTACATACAGAGCACAAGACAGAGCACCGAGTGCAGAGGTCCTTCTTTTCTTGGCCCTAATTGTGCAAAGAGTTGTTAAAGACACTTAATTTTGCAGAAGACTCGAACTCAGTGGGACTGCTTGTATGTGAAAACTGAAGTATGTATCTAAATAGGATCACTGCCATATTCTGTCTTAAATATGTGTTTGCTTTGGACATATATACTTGGCTTAATCGGAACAGATTTAGGAGTGTCTGGAGTAAAATGCAAATAGAGAAAGATATAATGGCTTCAAAACGTTTAAGAAAATGAAGCATTCAAAGCAGATCAGTGTAAACTAACAAAAGCCGGGAAGGCTCAGAAGTCATTCAGGCGTGGCTTTCATCCTGATCTGAAAGATAGCTAAAGACTTCCTTTTGTTTCATTTTATTTCCCCATTTGTTTTATGGTGGACTGAAGTCAGAAGTCTGTGGCTTGCAGGTTAAACAACAGTACATCAGACATATTTGAGTCAGCTTTTTTTAGCTTGGTCCTGCCTTGGCTCCAGAAAGAAACAGTACAAGGATAAGGCATCCGTGTAGGACAGAAGCAAGCCCTGTTCACTACTTAACAGAAGTGCTTAGTTCTTCAAAAATAAAAACAAAACAGACAACATCCCTCCTGCCCCCAGATGCTGCAAGGTGTCCCACTGGCAGCAGAAACCATGAAATCCTGATTTTCCTTTTTTTTTTTTTTTTTTTTCCTTTCTGAAGTTCTTACACCCACAAGATTGCAGAGCTGTGCAGATGGTGAGGATGACGAGGATCTCTGCACGTGTGCTCGGCGCCAACTCCAGCTGCTGCTGAACGTTTCTACCTGCCAGCCCATCTCACCATTGCTGGGCACCTCCTCAGCCAGCTGCGGGTTCTCCACAGGCTGCGTGCCTCTACCTTCTCTCTCAAGCCTGGCTGAAATCACCCTCCAAGCTAATATGCTGTTCGTCTGCCTCTCCCCTTTCATCCTCTTTCCAAAATAGACAGACAGAGCAATTTCGTAAGTCTTATTTCCTTCGGAAGCAAAGCTAAAAAAGAAGCTCTGTACAAAACTGGCTTGTAGATACGTAGCCATAATGGGAAAAATGCAAGATAGCATTCAGGGAAAACCTATCAGCCTTTAACAGGGATGAAAATAGTGGAATACTGAATACTGGCCCCTGTCAAATTTCTTCAGGTCGTATTCTTACACGGTGTAAATCCAGACTGCTCTGTTTACTTTAACATAGCTATGCTATTTTCAGTAACAATTGATCCAAATTTTGGAATTTAACAACAACTTTTTTTTTTTTTAATTAATTAATTAATTTATTTATTAAATTTGCAGTACAAAAAATACTAACCAAGGCATGTTTTCTGTTAAAACTTTTAAGGGCCTTGAAGAAGGGTTAAATTTTCCAGTTAAATTTTAAAGCTTTTCCATATGGAGGGCAAGCTGTTAAAGATCAAATAATAAAACAGTGTCAACTTAGTTTCCAGAGTTTTTTTTTTCCTGTCTAAGCAGAAATATAAAGCCAAGTGACAGCCCCATGGATTTTACTTTGTTTAGATTGTAATTTTTTTTTCTGGGCCATATATCCTAGGCAGTGAAATGTGCCGTAGGAAATGGCTTGTACTCACTTTATTTAATTCCATGCTGCAGCAGAACTGCACCGAGTGATGCCAATAGAAATTTTGACACAAACGGTCATTTCTGACAATGGATCTTACTTAACTCAGCGTGGTAGGAGTAGCCAGTGGTGAAATTAATGTCCTCCTCCACAATACTTACAAACAGGACCAGGGTTAGGCAACATTGCTCTTTGTAACTTGACACAGCCTCTCCAGTTCTTCCCAACACTATTCCTCAGTGCACTGTGTTGGTCATGGACATTTTAGCATGGGGTTAGGTTGAACAAGCTGCAAATGGAGGCTGTGTAGTGGAGTGATTGCCTTGTTCCATCAGCTCATGGGCAGGTGATGTGCTCCTTTGTAGGGCTATTAACATGAGCGTCATTAGTCATCATGTTAGGATGCTAAGTAGCACTCTGGAGTATCAGCCTCATAAAGTACAGTTAGAATTTCCACAGAAATGTCCTTGTAGACCATTTATAAAACTAGCACTAGTACATGGCCACTCAAGCAAAAAGCAAAGCCCACTCTGAAGAAAACATTCAGACTGCTTCAGATATTAATACTTAAAGTCCACCCTTTCTCAATTCTTCTATTTGCTATGTTTTATTTTTTTAATGTTACCATGTGTCCTTTATGTGCACAGTATTTTATTTAACAAGATTTAGCACTAGCTAAGGACAATGGTATTTTCTTCCTGAAAACTGGGGGCTTATTACATTGACATTTAAAAATAATTGAGGTAAATGTTACAGAAGTACTGTCAAAAACAAATGTCTCAAACTTTTACTTTTGAGAAACACATTTTTGTAATCTCATAACTCCTTCCAGACTTCAAAAGTGTTAAGAAATGAACATACCTCAGATTTAGACTAGGTGGGCTTATTTGACATTTCTTGGAATGGATAGCTATTTGGCTGGCATATAAGTTTCTGCAGTATCCTTAGGACATGTAATATTTTAAATAGATTTCACAGTTGAGGATATAGGCAGGAAAAATAAAGGAAATATCCTGGAAAACCAAAAGATGACTGAATTTTTATGTTACTAATCTTTGAATCACTTCTTTTTTCCAGCAAGAAAGCAACTGCAAATGTATATTCCTATGAAAGTAAACAAATTGCTGTTGAAGTATACAACACCATGCATAAACAAAAGAATCAGATTTTGGACAGTGAAAAATGATTCCAGCACTCCATTTTTTTGTCACAGAAACACACATGGGTGTAAAGCTGAATCTGTAGCCTGACTGTGTTTTGGCCTGAGAGTCCCTTTAGAGAACAAGTCACAGAGCTTTGATTTGGTCGATGCAGCAGTTCAGAGGTAGTCGTCCCCCTGGCAGACTGTAGGTACTCGGTGTGGCTACCACACCAGGAAATGGGTCGTAGTCTTAGGATGAAGAGAAATGAGACACCAAACAATTCCTGCTATGACAATACTGTTGAACAGTCTTATCTTGTGTCTGTCTCACACCAGGTGCTGCCTTGTTATTTCCTTGATTTATTATGGAGTTTTAGTATATTTCCTCATAGCCTGAACAAGTGGACTAAAGCAATAACAAAAGATATTCCAACTTCCACTTTTATGCACGAAAGCAATGTGTATGCCTGTCCTGTTTCGACAGCTCAAGCTGGAAAACATGACCTGTTTGTAGTCCAGTGGTTCACAAAACAAATAAAAACAATCAGAACATATTATTAAGATCAGCATTATGATTTTAAGCCAGTGTCAGTGCAGGGCCTGAAACATGCTGGGGCTGGCCAAACTACAAACAAGGCAGTAGTCTTACTGGGAATAAATGAGGAAACAAGATTTACCAACTTCCAATTTAAGTAATAAGGATTTTATCCACTGCTTCCCTCCTACTACAGATACCCATCAGCTGGGTTTACTTTCATTTATTAGGTGGATGTATCTCCCCTATTTTTTTTTTAATTTTTCATGAGATACGGGTTATTAAACTTCTAATGCTTCTAATTTTTCCCTCTGCTTACTGTGCACGTGACTCCAGCATTTCAGTAATGTAAAACTCATACATTGCCCAGGTCTTCTCCACTTACTCTTTAAGGAGAACAGGATACATTGTTTGCTGTGAAAAAGACTGATCACAAAGCTAACTTTTCCCTTCCCTAACTACTTTTCCTGCCAGCACCAATTAGCGTAATTATACACTAATACCGACTCCCACAAGGAAATCTCTTTCAGCTCACAGACCATGAAGTTCACTCCATTCAGAAAAGCCAGTGAAAGACCTGGGAATCATTAAACGTTCAGGGGGATGGCTGAAGCTACACTTGAGTAATAAATACCTCTCTAACCCCAGCCCATGGGTACCGTTGGCCATTCTCCGTGCCCATTGCACAGAGGCATGAACTGGACAGACAGAAGCTCAGGTACAAGTGTGAGAAGCTCATGTCTGTCTTTCCAAGGATCTCCAGTCCCCAAAAGTTGATGGGTACCATCGGACCCAAGTCTGCTTTCGTAGTTCTGCACACGAGTTTCTCCCTAAAAGCTTGTGACCAGCAACACCTACAGGACTGATGGCTAAAATGGCAGGGGTGGTGCTGTTGGTGGGAACACTATCAGAAAGCAGTTTCCATCACAGTTCATTCCAGTGCTGGAGCACACATGATGAGGTGGGCTCTTCAGACTCACAGCACATGAGCTGAGTGAAAATGGTGTGTTTCACTGAACAGACGGACTGCACCTCCTGCCACCTGCCCAAAGATGCGCACAGCTGGTGACTTCTAAGAGAAATAATAATAATAATAAAAACTAGCACAAACAAAAACCCTCTCATAACCTACCAGCTGTGGGTGTCTTGCTGTCACACGCTGACTTTTCAATGAGGCAGATTTGTCTGACAGCTACTTTCCCTCTCTGATTGTGGGTTGTGGTCTGGGGGGCCACAAGCACGATTAGAAAGTGATACCATTTTCTAGGACCTGCCATTCTCCCCCACACTCTGATATGAAACAAGCAAAGTCTTTCTGCTTTACATCTGACCTTGACAAGGGTGTTTCTCATTTCCTCTCCACTTTTTCCCTCCTAATCCTTCCTGAAAACATGTTTCTGCTGAGTAAATTAGATCCAGTGTTTTTAATTGGCATCTTTTTTTTTTTCTTCTTTATTTTTTTTCCCTGGGATTGTCTTTTACATGTGTAATGTCCATTTAAAGGGATGGGGGAGATGATTTGTCCTTTGACGATGTACCAGCCACGATCTTTCCTTCTGTTACCAGTCCCCATCTCCGTGTTCTTGTGGAGTGTAGCTGCTCTGCCTGCTGGTATGGTGTGGTTTGATGAATGCCATGCTTCAAAAACACTTCAGCAAATCAACCTTCCTCAGTGAGGCGCTGAAAAGCAGAGGCAAGAAATGAGGCAGCCTGTTTACAGAGGTTATTTAACAAAGTCTGTTTTTCTTTTCTCCATAGGTGGGTCATTTTGACTAGAAAGTGAGGTATGAATGGTCATTTATTCATAGAAATCTTCCACTTAAATCTCATAATATGTAAAAGACAAAAGAAAAAGTGGGCACAGCTGCAAGGAAAACTCAGGTCAATTCAAAACTTACACAGATCAGACTTGGGACTGGGATAATGGCATTGCAGTCTCTAGTAGTGTATAATGTTCCCTCCTGAAAACAAAAATATCTATCAAGTCTAGCAGGCTTCTGTTTAAAAGCTAAAGCAGCAGCATCGCCTGACCATTTTCTCTCTTAGGGGCCATATTAATTTTATACAATAGCCAAAAGCAGAATATAATATATTTGTCTCTCCAGATGAAACTAGTCCTAAATTTCAGAATTGCAGTGGTCTTCCATAAAAGCTGGAGATTTTTTTGCCTTTTTCCCTTTTTCTATATAACCATTACAAATTAACTAGTACTGGAGTCTCTGCAGAAGCGACTTACTGAGAACTATGAAAAATTGGATGTGTACTCATTTTTAAAATTATAACTGCACGCTCACTTCCTGATTCTCATTAAACTGCCCTCTTTATGAGACCTTCACCAATAAAATGCCACATTCAGCAATGTGCGCTGTTAAATGTCACATTAGCATCCCCTGACCTTCGTGTATTGACAGGATGTGGCTGAGTGCCTGCTGCTACAGGCAGCCTGCAGTGGGACACACACAGGGCACAAGTGAGAGACCACTCGAGCAACAAATACATTAAATGGTTTGCAGAAGTCCGCAGCTCCCTTGCGGTTTGAGGAGAAAAGGGTGATTGCAATCCAGATGCAGCAGGCAGCCCCCTTCCATGGAGGCAGGCTCGATCACTGGGAACCCAAGACAATCAGGAAAGCCAAAGTTCTGCAAGACTGACACAAAGGAAGCAAAACACCAGCTTGTTGGAAGATCAAGTAGACGTCCACAGTCATCATGCCCAGCTAAAATATTTCCTTCAAGATGTCCTGACCAGACTTATTTTTCTACGTAAAATGTTTGTTACACAAAGTTTTCAGCCACTGAGGGAAGGGGAGGAATAAAAATAATCAAGCTCTTCTATCAACCAAGAAAAGTTTTACTGAGAAAAACGACAGCGAATGCGCACATCACAATGCTTCAGATTTCATTCACTTGAGCTGAAGATGCACCTGGAAAAAAAAATCAAAAATGAGTCCAGCCCTCTATCATGAAATCCTATGACATTATGAAAGGATAAAAAATAACTGACAGAATTCAACAGTATAATTTAATAAAAGGCTATTAGAGGGAATTCTTTGGTCTGGCTTAATAGTTGGTTTCCTAAGACTGTTGAAATTCCTTTCTGTTGCAGTAATTTCCATACATAGAAGAAATCTTTATTTCTGTGCAGCCTTATCAATTTCACTGTTTTCTTACTCTTTATTAAAAGAACGCTAAATGAAAACAACACAGCAAAACTGCTCTGGGGAAAACAGCAGTTTCTAATCATTCCTGCTCCCGGTACCTCGCCGTATCACACAGAGAGGAAAGTAGCTTTCAGACAAATACGCCACATTAAAGAGCCAGCATGTGGTTTAAGATACTTACAGGCTAGGTTTTTTCTGGGATGTGGGGTAGCTGGGGTGTGAGCGAGGGAGGGGAGAGAGGGAGGTGTTGCTTTCCATTAAATTTGGCATAATCACAGGGAAGAGGTGGCACTAGGCCAAAATTTTAGAGAATCCAAAGTTTTCCTGCTGACTTACCAGGCCCTGAACACACACCAAACTCTGCATTGGCAGGATCATATACATGAATGGAAGATCTGGGATGCAGTCTGTGTGTTTCAGTCCCTGAAATGTCAAATACTCATGTTCAGCATAAGCTACCAGGACAGGGACGGACTGCCACAGAAATCCTCCAGGAGGTAACAGAAAAGGTGAGCATCCATAGTTCCTCTGACACCCAGGAGAGCTAGAGGAGGGCTCAGTACTTAATGAGGTCTGTCCCCTATTACTGCATGGATCTCAGATGACCTGCCTTCAGGACAGGCTGGACTCGTCGAAAAGTGCCAGCTGGTTATCTGGTGGCACCACACGAGGACTCAAGGTCTGGCCCAGTGAACGGACACCCCAATGGTCCCATGTATGGCAGCACTTGATCACAGCCCTCTGCTGACTGAGGGAAAGAGAAATAAAAGAACCAAAAAGTTCAGAACTTGAATTAGAGATTCGGAAAAAGTGACTCAGTGATTGGGTCTTCATCGTGGTCTCATGCTTGCTTCTCGTTCCTACATCATATTATTCCAGTGCTTCGAGCCAACAATAACAAAAAATGTCAAGGCTGTCATAACTAGATTTAGGCATATCTCTGTCCATTGACAAGTTCATGCAGCAAAGCCAGGATGAAACAGCTGCAGCACTTAGACTAGAAAGCTCTGTTTCTAGGAATGCATTCTCTATTAGAAATACATTATTTCAACTATATCTTAGAAATAAATCTTTAGATTTTACTATGTAAGGAACCAGTGCTCAGCTTCTATGCTCCAAAAATTTGTGGCCAGAAGTTATTACTACACATGCTGTGAAACAAAGACTACAGACTCTTATTTTAGTACAGGGAAAATGGTCCCTAAAAGGCAGTATTCAAAAAGCAACAACGGTAAGATTTGTCTCTAGGAAGACAACCAACACAAAATTCAACAGTTTGCTAAAGACAAATGATATCTATAATGCAAATCCTAATACTGACCAAGATATCTCATTGCTTCTGAGTTTGGATTTTAATTCTGCATACTCATGTAAGCAAGCCAAACTAAGCCTTGTTTGCTGGGTACCACAGAAAACAAAACAAAACTAAACCCCAAAAGATATTCATTTGATTTATGACCTGTTCCTTCAAATATGAGGAGAAAGCCACCAGTCTGACACTGATTTGGACAAGGGAGGTAACTGTGGTCTCCTCTGCATGTATTTATGAAAAAATAAAAGGAGGCACCACTTTGTGCTGAAAAGTAGAAGGAAAAAGTAATTCCAGAAGGGCAAAGGGCAAAGCAACATACAAAAACCTTCTCCTGCCTGTATGGTACCATAAATAACAAGTAACTTTCTTCGTGTCAGGACTTTACCTTACAGAATATTATTAATACCTTACATTATTATTAATACCTTACACTATTAAAAAATGCAGAAAGGGAAGTTGGATTTTTAGGTCCTGCAGGAACACAAACATTGGGCACTGAAGCCCTGCAAGCAGAGCTTGTGCAGCACACAGACTGCTGGGCTCCAAATGAGATCACCACCTCTTCTCATCCTGAAAGGAGGCGAGCAGGAGAGGTGAGCCAGAGGGCAGACAGATGTGAGTCAGTACTGGGGAGGGAAAAGAGGGAAGGGCAGAACAGGCAGACGTGGAACATGCACAGAGAGACGGAGTGCTGCAAACTGTCCTCTTCAGCACTTTTTCCCCACATCCCAGCACCTTCAGATTGGATGGGCCGAGACTCATTGCACTGTTGCCAGATATGCTCTCTTTTTTTAAAGAAAAGTTGAGCAGCTGGAAGTCTGAGAACGTCAAGGGAGGGGGAAAAAAACAAAACAAAACAAAACAAAAACCAAAAACAAACACACACAACAAAACAAGCAAACAAAAAACCCAACTAATCTCTGGATTTCAACACACCAGTGAGATTCAAAGGCTTGAATGTGATATTCACTAGGAATGAAAATTCCATGCTGTCTCAACCAGTGAATCCAACCTGCCGTGGCTGACTTAACTGAAGAGTACAGACTGAGGCTAGAACCTCAGGCCAGAATACAGGCCTGCATTAAGGTGAGATCTTGCCCTTTGAAGGCATAGATGTGGCAGCAGAAATTAGTTCCTGAGATCCCTAAGGAGCCCAGAAAGCATGCCTGACCTCAGACCAAATCACATCAGCAGCTCATGCACACAGCACACAGCCTGTAAATATGGGCAAATGTTATAATCAGGTCTTTGGGAAACAATAAAAAATGTCTTATTAAGCTTAGTAATATCAGTGTCCTTATCAGACCAGCATTCCTCTGGTCTGGAACCCTGCACTGACTGTACCAGACGTTCCAACAATTCCTGTAACACTATGGGATACCTTGCCCCCAGCAGCTGCTTTCTTAACCCATACCACACCTGGGATTTTGCACACTAAAGCAGGAAGAATGTTATCGTGGAGTTGTTATCCCATTTCTCATGATAGTAGGTGTTTCCTTTCTTAATGACAGCATCAGACCCTCCTCAGTTCTGCTGTGCTTGTATACACAGCGATGCTTGTGGCAGTGAGATTCAAAGGCTAACTTCACGGTACTCTTTCAAACTTCCATGTAATTTTCTTATTTCTCTACTCTTCAATTTAATTGACCCCAACATTACAAAATTATTTAAATAAGACACCCCAACAACCCACTTTTCCATGTTCATTTTTAATTTTATAACATCCCTCTTCTCCCCCTCTGACCTAGTAAGTTCATTCTTTTTCATCTTTTCATAAAAAAACATCTTGTTATCTTCAAAAATAATCCATTGACTGTCCAGGCATGATGGCAACATTCTGCAAGCTTGAGTGATAACACTACAATTAATTTCACACTCATTTTATGACATGTTTTCTATGTTGCTATCTTTAATATTTTATTAAGATGCATCAAACAGACATTTTAATCACAGCTCAGCCTTTCTGACAACATGGAAGACCTTGCAGTTCAGTATGCCCAGCTGCAGTACAGGGACTGTCTGGCTTTTGAGCATAAAAACTTGTCTTGAAGCACTAGAAGGTACATAAAGCTGCACTAAAGAACAGGGCTTGCTGTTGCTGGTGTCAGGGTGACTGTGAGTGCAAGTCCTCCTATTTGTCCACACACCTAGAGCTGTGCCTCACAGAGATGAAAGCACAGCAGTCACCTCCTACCAGGAAACTTCCTTGGCAAGAGATTTCAATCTCTGGCATAATACCATTTCAAGCAACCAACTTGCCTGCAAATCCAGAGTCTAGCACATCTGGGTGACCTTGCAGGCCAGCTAAGTCACAAAGATATCCTACAGGAGATAGCTGAGATGCCTGGCAAGGTCTTCAAACTGAATGTTAGAGGCAGCCTTAGTTCTGACAAGCCCCCTCCTCTAATACAGTCACCCACAGTCTTTCATCATTTTCTATCTTTGCTCAATTAAAGAAGAAACATCAGCTCTAAGGGAAGTAGCCCCAGAAGAGCAGGGGTGTGATGAAACCTCAAAATGTCCCTGGAAACATCTGCCAAAAGTTGGTGGAGCACTTGGGAGCCTTGTGAGGCAACCGACCCAGGAGTGGCCTGGCACTGACACCCTGCCTGCCACCCCTCCGTAACTCTGATGGCCAGCGTGACACAAGGGAAGGGACAACTCCCAGGACTTGGCCATAATAAACAAAGACAGGCAAGATCCACTTGCAATCCCAATGGAACTGCATGGGTTGTTTGAAATTTAATGTGCCTGCTAGCATGTTGCAGGCTACAAGTAATTTATTTTAGTGCCAATGTTGCAGGACTCCATTGACAATGTGGTTGTTCTGGTTACGCACTGAGAAGACAAAGGAGAGAATATGTGGATTTTCTGGTTTTTAGTTAAAACTCTGGCTGCAGAACAAACTTACAAAATGCTCCTTGCTGAGCTGTAAAATACCAGAGCAAAAAGTTGTCTTTTCCTCTTTTTGCATTATGCCAACACTTGCCATTTTTATTTGTAGTTTCCTTCCTTTAAAGAAAGGAAGACATTTTTTTTTCCCCCTGCAAACACCTGATGTAACACAGCCTGCAGCACAGGGAATAAATATATCCTTTATTGCCATAGCTAGCTAAACACTGCTTACTTGCTCTTGTGCCCTAAAGAAAACACAGTTATATTCATTCACAGAGAATGACCGCATTCATGGCACTCGGTATGCCGCTATTTTTATTTCAACCATATAGTTACATTCTATATTTTCAACAGTAGGAGAGGGAGAATAGGAACTTTTTCAATGGAATCTGTTTCCTATTTAATAGGAACACATTAAATTAAGGATGCTGTCCAGTAATTATTTGAGAGAAACAGAAAAAACATGGGATTAAAAATGTGGTTTTGTTTTACAAAAGGCTATTTGGTGCACTACAAATGGACTATTTAGACAGCTAATTCTTTTATATGATTTTGTTGGTTTCCTACAATTTGGACAACTCCATGTACTAGTTAAATATATTCTCACATGTTAATACTCACTGCATGAGTGAGCTAGTATGACTTTTGAAATCAGGCAAACCACAATGTACCACAACTGCACCTACCTGTTTCCCAGATTTCACCTTCAGCAAAGAGAGAGATGAATTAGAGGTACAAGTCTCATAAAGCTAAAGGAAACAAAGTACATGGTTCCATTTCACTTTTTTTTTTTTTTTTTTTACAGTGGCTTTCAAAGAAATTAGGTTCATAACCTCAATGTTAGGCTCACAACCTTAGGGTTTTCTTAAGATTTCATTATTTTCTTTTCTTACACCAAGCAGGTACTGTGCAATGGATGAATGGCAAAAATTTAATTGCTCCAAACTTGCTCTCAAATTATACTGGTGTAAATCTCTTTTTAAAGCATTGCTTCAATTTCAAGGTAATTTTAGTTAAACCTTGATCTGTTCTTTTCCAGAAGGACAAAATACTGGGCATTCATACTTAGGATAAGATTGCATGAAATGTGGTATGGTTAATGATAATTTTAGCATGAGAGCCACAGTAGATAACTATCCATTAACCTCTCCAGTGGCACAAAAGTTTCCATAAAAATACATATAGTTTTAGAAAATACCTATTTGTAATTCAGCACAAGGTGCACAAACAAAGGGATCCAAAATGTCATTCACCAAGACATCAGTTATATCAATTGTGAAGAAAACAGAGTGACAATTTCTTCATTGAAGAACTTCAAGCTTTTTTCATCCATTCTACAAGAAAGAAACAAAAAAGGACTGAGTGCAGTTGTGATATATATCACAAAAAGCAGTATACTTGTGTGATGAATTTCTTAAACATCTCCACATTTCAGAAAAAGATAAACTTCTATTTCAAGGAACTAATTACAGGTAACAAAAGCAATTTTTGGTAGCCTGAGAAAAAAAAATAATTGTTCAAATACAAGGGTTTTTGAATCCTATGATGTTTACTTGCCCGGTTTTTTCCTAACAGCAATGGTTATTCTAAATATGCTGGATCTTCATATGCACAGCAGGAAATGAGGTAGTACATGTCTTTGCTACGGTGTTCCACAGGGGACACTTGATATGGTAAGGGGTCACTTGGTATGGTAAAATATCTGGAGAAGAGAAGCACTGAACATGCAATGTGAGAACTAAAATAACTATTGGAAGAAAAAAATGGCAATCCATAGGACAGGAAGAATACATCAGGTGCATACAATTTCTGTGGCAAGCATTTCTCAACCATGTGAGCTAGCTGTTCGAGGGTGTATGAGCAAGGGTTCTGCTGTCACACTTTTACAAACTTAGGAAGTATTCTAAATCAAAGGATGAGTACTCTTTCAGTTGTCATAAAACCAGAACTATTTCCTTGTTTTTATTCACCCCTAAAAAAATAAAAATGTTGACACCACTGAAGCTGGAAGAATTCTAAGAGTTCCCCCAGTATCCCCATGCCTTGTAGGACATTTTCCACCCCACTGCTCTGCAAGTTCAAAGGACCAGGAAGCTTGCAGTCCCCTGGGTTTTCAGTCTTTGAACACAGAAACGTTACAGAAGTGAGCACCAGACTCGCTTCTTGCTTTCCAGACAGGCTGTGACCCCAGCAGTCTTCTGGCAACCTCACCCGCTCACCCTGACCCTTTTGTGCCTGCCATACAAAGCAGAGGAGGTACTTTGCCTGTTGGGGAGAAGTTTGCACAGTGGTGAAGGTCTACCCGCTGAAAGAAACTCCAAGGGACAAACTGAGCAGGATGGATCAGCCTGATTCAGCTGCTCCACATCACATTCAGCTGCTCCCTATCCCTCCCCCTTCCTCGCCATGCAAGAGGTCTCAAAAGTTATGAAAATATTGAATCACGGTGCTTTTCATTTTTTTAACAGGGGAAAAGGGAGGCTTGGGGGGCAGGGGTGTTCTGTCAGTCAGCAAAGCACAGCCCCATGTGCTAATGGGAAGGACTCATCCAGCAAGCAAGGACAATAGCTTGCTTGTGCTGGGCTCCACCACATCACTGTCACACAGGAAGGGTATCTGAAGGTCATGAGGAGAACACTACTGCCCAACTATATTTTCACAGGAGGAGACATAAACCTGACGGATGGAAGGAACATTACATGCTAGACCTTGCTGGGAGGCTGGTCATATACAATAACAAATTTGCAGTTAAAGAGCACAGGGTTTTAATGAGCTTCCCTTATTTCAAAGAAACCCCTTCCTCTCAGCCAGGTTTGGGGTTTTTCTTTCTGATTCAGTGCTATACTACAGCACCTCAGTTATAATCCTAATTAGGCTTCACAACTGACGTGACTAGTAATTACTCTGTTGGGTAGCCATGAAACCCAATTAATTGGATTTCAAAGAAAAAAAATATATAATCCAAACACTTGTTCATATGAATAGTGTTCCTAACCAGCCTGCAGAATAATCTGAATTCATGCTCACTAATTATTTTATAAGCCTCTGTAACAGAATTGACAACTTGGTGAATTCTGTCCCTCTCCCACAGGGCTCCAGCCTCAGAATGTGATATTTGCAGTTACTGGGTAGAAACTCAAACCCTCTGTTTTCTCAGAATGACCTGCAAAATTGGAGAGGAGTAAGCCATTCTCTACAGCTGCAAAAGGGATTTCACAAGAGGTTCAGAACATATATTAGGAGGAACTTTTAATGATGGATAGTCAGCAGTGTGGAAACACAGGAGTGAAAAGCAGGCCTGCTTGGACCAGTTTTGTTTCATGAAGCCAACAAGGAACCGTGCACTAGATGTTCCCTCCTGGCAGAAGTCGCACAATCACCAGCACTTGTTCTCATGGAGGACTTTAATTCAAAGAATCACAGAGTCATAGAATGGCTTGGTTTGGAAGGGATCTTAAAGACCAGCCAGTTCCAACCCCCCTGCCACAGGCAGGGACCCCTCCCACCAGACCAGGTTGCCCAGAGCCCCATCCAGCCTGGCCTTGAACACCTCCAGGGATGGGGCTTCTCTGGGCAACCTGTGCCAGTGCCTCACCACCCTCTGAGTGAAGAACTTCTTCCTAACATCTAATCTAAATCTCCCCTCTTTTAGTTTAAAACCATTCCCCCTTATCCAATCACTACCTGCCTGAGCAAAAAGTTGTTCTCAGTCTTTTTTTGTAAGTCCCCTTTAAGTATTGAAAAGCTGCAATGAGATCTCCCTGGAGCCTTCTCTTCTCCAGGCTGAACACCCCAGCTCTCTCAGCCTGTCTTAACAGGAGAGGTGCTCCAGTCCTCTGATCATCCTCATGGCCCTCCTCTGGACTTGCTCTAACAGGTCCCTGTCCTTCTTGTGCTGGGGGCCCCAGACTTGGATGCAGTACTCCAAGTACTACAGGCCTGTCAGCCTGACCTTGGTGCCAGGAATGGTGATGGAACAGGTCATCTTGAATACAATCACACAGCATATGTGGGACAGCCAGGGAATCAGGCCCAGCCAGCATGCATTCATGAAAGGCAAGTCCTGCCTGACCAACCTCATCTCCTTCTATGAGTGGGTGGCCCACCTGGTGGATGAGGGAAAGCCTGTTGATGTAGTCCACCTAGACTTCAGTAAGGCCTTTGACATGGTCTCCCACAGTATTCTCCTGGAGAAGCTGGCAGCCCATGGCTTGCACAGGTACACTGTGTGCTGGGTTAAAAACTGGCTGGACAGCTGGGCCCAGAGGGTGGTAGTGAATGGAGTGAAATCCAGCTAGTGACCAGTCACCAGTGGTGTTCCACAGGGGTCAGTGCTGGGGCCCGTCCTCTTTCATATCTTTACTGATGACTTGGATGAGGGAATTGAGTGTGTGAGAAAAATCCCAAATAATTTTCTTCAGACAGGATCTTCTGTGAAGCTATCTTATTTGTGACTGCAATGGTGGGCGTCCTGTCAATCAGGACGCATTTTAGTAAACAAATCATAACCTTTTATTCCCTATTACCTGACGCCTGATCACATCCCCTGTTTCCTCATTGGTTGAGTACTACAGGTTCACAAGCTACTCGATGCTCCTCTATACCATATACGTACAATTTTTCTTTTTTTCAACCCTTTAATTTCTCCTTTCTTATGTTTTGAGAACTTGTGATCTTTGTTTTACTGTTCTCACACTGATCCTGTTTTTCTCAAGCTTCTATCTTATTTTGGAACAGTGAGACCTTCTACTGTCCACTTATCTACTTAGCATTTCTCCTTATTATGACTACCCAGCTACCTTGGAGTACAGAAAAGTAATTCTCTACTGCAAAAACACAACTTTGTTTCTCACAAGAGCACCCTCAGTAAGTTTGCAGATGACACCAGATGAAGTGTTATTCTGTCAGAGGGTAGAAAGGCCCTGCAGAGGGACCTGGACAGGATGGGTCGATGGGCAGAGGCCAATGGGATGAGGTTCAACACGGCTAAGTGCGGGATCCTGCACTTTGCCCACAACAACCCCATGCAGCGCTACAGGCTTGGGGCAGAGTGTCTGGAAAGCTGTGCAGAGGTAAAGGATCTGGGGGTGCTGGTCGATGCTTGCCTGAACATGAGGCGGCAGTGTGCCCAGGTGGCCAAGAAGGCCAACGGCATCCTGGCCTGTATTAGAAATAGTGTAGCCAGCAGGAGCAGGGAGGTGATCATCCCCTGTACTCTGCTCTGGTGAGGCCATAACTCGAGCACTGTGTTCAGCTTTGGGCCCCTCACTACAAGAAGGACATCGAGGTGCTCGAGCGAGTCCAGAGGAGGGCGACGAAGATGGTGAAGGGCCTGGAGCACAAGTCCTGTGAGGAGCGGCTGAGGGAACTGGGGTTGTTTAGTCGGGAGAAGAGGAGGCTCAGGGGACACTTTATTGCTCTCTACAGCTACATGAAAGGAAGGTGTGGGAAGCTCGGGGTCAGCCTCTTCTCACAGGTAACTAGGGATAGGACTAGAGGGAATGGCCTCAAGTTGTGCCAGGGGAGGTTCAGGTTGGAAATGAGGAGACATTTCTTCTCAGAAAGAGTGGTCAGGCATTGAAACAGGTTGCTCAGGCAGGTATTGGAGTCACCATTCCTGTGGGTATTTTAAGGGAAGGCTGTTTTCTAGACTCACTTTATTGTGGTAGTTCATTAATGCATACAATAGTCTATTTACTTCATTCAGACCCCTACTTAGGTTGCAGGTGAAGTTGTCTGAAAGTTCCAGGTCCCCATGGGATTTCCTCCACCCTGCAACAGCCACCCCACTGCTGTCCTATTAGCTTTAGAGTCCACTGCACAACCTGCATGGCAACACCAACTTGAAGAGAGACTCTGCCTCTGACCAGAAACAGTCTGGTAAACGGTATTTCATCGTCATTAAGGGGCTAATTAGCAACATTTCTGACCTTGTCCACAGTTCTTCAGGCTCCTCCATATGTCCCCTAACATAAGTTATTTTCTACTTTTTGGACTTTTTATAGTTGTGATATGATTTTTTTTTCATTCTGCAACCTATGATATATCTTTAGTAGCTCTCCAAACATTGTCCTTTCCAGCTATATTCAAATAAAAGAAAAAAAAATATCTTTGTGCAGATAAGTAACTACACTTTATTTATTTAATGAGTAAAGCAATCTGGGAAGCAAAAGCAAAATGCAGTCCCTCAGAAAAGCTGTAGATTATGATTACCTTCATTCTGTGTTACAGACACTAGTATGCTACTGAACAAGAACATCTTCCAAAACCTTAACTGAAAACAAAATGAGGAAAATAAAGGTAAAAATACCTATTACTGGTATTTTTTCAAGGAATTATTTTTCCACCCTTTTCTCTGTAGGAAGCCAGATAGGTAGCATATTTCATGTAAGCTTTTCCAGATACAAACATGGCAGATGAGGAAATAAAAGTACTGGTTTGACAGAATGGGCTTTCTGGAGAGCTTTTAAGTTACTGAGAGGGAGTCTGGTCTTACTTGCTTCTCTTTCAGTACACTTTTGGCGGCATATTTGAAAATTTGTAGATACAAAATGAAGATTCGGAGAGCACAGAAATCAAATCCTCACTAAAAGAATGCAAGACTTGGAAGAAGGAAATTCTATTATTTAAAATTATTAATTTTTAATGTTGCTATATCACATTACAATTGTAACCTTCAACCATTCTAGAAAATCTCTAGATTTATTAACTTCCCCTAAAGCAGCTGCCAGTGCCAAGGACAGGATATCAGACTGGATGGCCCACTGATCTGAGTAATTTCTGTGAACCAGTGCCAGTTATATGACAGGATATACTAATTACATATTTCTTAATTTACGTAATTACAAAGTTTTTAATTTAAAACATATTTTGGCACCCACTTGTAACATTGTGGGTGTCAGAAGCAAACACCCTCTGAAGCCAGGTGTTTAGACCAAGAATATAATCATCCCATGTTATGTAGAAGTTATGCTTCATTTTGGAGCATGCTGACAGCAATATTCCTTTGAAGTTTACTCTACCATAAAAGTTTTGAAGAGGGGATGAAAAATAATCAGAATTGCATTGCAGGGAGATTAATGCACGATTTGCTTGGGTGGCAATGTGAAGCACAGGGCCAGCAAGGAGCAACTTCATCTAACAAGTTTAGAAGTTGACTGGCAAATCTTCACAGTTATAGAAAACCAGAGTAGAGCAATAGCATAATGCCTACCATGACTTAGCTATAGGGACATGGTATCAGCAAAAGGATCGCTAAATATCCATCATTTCATTTTATGATAGTCTCCATATGCTCAGCTGGAGTACACAGGCATTGTTGGTACGCACTACCTGAGACAGAAGGAAATGGAAAATTTTACTGCTTTGGGGTTAAGCATTCTGTAATCCCTGCAGGTCATGGTTAGCATTTAAAGTCTAAACTACACCACTGAAGAAAACAAATCAATTCACTCTGGGGCTGACAGTCTGCTCATCAGACTGCAGAATTCCAGGTCTGATTACTTGAATATGCTTAATTTTGAACACTGAACCTTTACGCAAAAGTACCCTGAGCAGAAGGATGGGCTGAAATTTTTGTTGATAGATGAAGATCCCCTTAGATACCACATTACAGCTACGGGAGAGAGAGTTTGGTGCACAGTTATCTAGATGTAAGCAACAGCAAGTCCCAGCCAGCTGCAAATAATATGGTTCACAAATACAGGACTGGTGAAGCACCAGAAGAGCATTTTTAAAGAAAAATATTTTTGCTTGGGGGACACCCATTTCCCTCAGAGAGAGATTGAGAGAGAGAGAAGGCTTTCTCATACAACAGCAATGACTTCTATTTTCTCAAAGTTATTTCCTATCAAGACACATTTTGAAAGAAAAGTTTCAAGCACCACAGTCACTGATAACTAACTACCATACGTAAGTGCTTCACTGGTCTGGAGACTAAATGAGACTTTCATTGAATTATTTCCATGCATAGCATTATGTATTGATAATAATGGTATAAATTAATCAGATATGAATCAAATAATAATGTATTTTTCTGAAGGATCTTCCATCCAAAACCAAAATCCCATTACACACAGTTTAGATTAGTTAACTTTCAAAACCCGACCACGAGGACTGTCTGGCTTACCAATTTTTGGAATTAGCTCAGAACAGAAAACACTTTCACAGGCATCCCTGCAGATTATTTTCTCCTACCTGGGTTAATCGTCAAATTTTAGAAATCACCCAAAAGGTGTTCAGAAAACAGCACTGAGTACAAGTTTGTATGTATTTGGATGGCCACCACAGGGCTGCTGTTGGTATCCTGAGACCTGCAGGAGCCAGACACCACACAAGCCTAAGTGAATCTGAGCCTCCGGATTATGTAGCTTCCTCAGGGTCACCTCTTGAGGGAAAAAGAGGTCTAAAGCTGGAGCATCTCATCTGCCAGACACAACACCACCTTGTTAGAAAAAAAAAATACTGTGTGAAAGCAGGGAAAATATTAACTTGTGACCCTGTCACTGTAATTAGTGCCTCACCTCTCTACCAGATGTGTGCTAACAAACAATACCAAGGTGTCTTTTCCCAGAATAAGGCAATACATTGCATAACAGTAAATTTGTGCTCTGACTGCTTAGTGCTACATGTGACTTGTATTACAGCTCCTCCACTATATTTCATGACCTCTGGTACCAAATCTGGACATCTGTGATTAGGGCACTCTTCTTTCTGAGCAAGCGGTTGGAGACAGAATAATTTATGGGTTCCTGGGATGCTAGGACCCCCACTGAGAGGGTAGTTGGGCACTGGAATAGGCTCCCCAGGGCAGTGGTCATGGCATCCAGCCTGCTGGAGTTGAAGGAATATTTGGATATTGCTCTCACACATATGGTCTGATTTTTGGGTGGTCCTGTGTGGAGACAGGGGCTGGACTTGAGGATCTGTGTGGGTCCCTTCCAACTCGGGATATTCTATGATTCTATAATTCTAAACTAGTGCAGGGTTTGTTTTTATGTAGATCATTAGCAAATGACTTCTCAGGGCAGAGGAAAAACAGTGTTGAAATGGTCAGCCATTTTTTGGATAGTATAGTTCCTTCCTCTTTCAAAGGCTCCATCCCAAGGTACCTCAACCCAGTTTTTGTGGAGTCTACCCCTTAATTTAAGAAAACAAAACGAAACAAACAAACAAACAAAAATAAACAGAAGAAGAAAGGAAAAAGAAAAAAAGAAAAAAGAGAAAGGGAGTAAGATGTTAAAAAGATGTTGTGGAGAAGGCAGGATGCAATTCATTATGCCTAAAGTGAAAATCCTCACTATGATATAGGTACACTGAGCGAGCAATTCCTAAAGCCCTTTTGCCCTACTTTCTTCCCCCTGCCTCTCAATTTCCCTGCAGTGTCCCACCCGAAACACACAGCAGCGCCGAATTCCCAGCCACGCAGCCATGCAAGTGTTAGCACAGGGTCACCAGGAGCAATGCAGGCAAACAGCAGGGCATTGAGAGTGAGTTTCCAGAGTTCCTGGAAAAATACACTGGCTACATTGTGTTTTGCCCGGTGGAGCCCAGCCAGCCTTGCCCCGATTGCTCTGCTTTCCAAGAAGTCGCATTTAGATAGTAAGTCGCTTACATGCCTTCTTTGGCTGATGCTGCTAAGCACAGTGGCACACAGAGGCTGAAATGTCTCTCCTGACCGTCACGTAGAGAACTGCATGAGTCAAATACACAGCCTTAACACTGTTATTTCACATACAAAACCTACCTTGCTCTTCTGCGGATTCCTCATTTACCTGGAAGGTTCTAGGTTCAGGTGGAGTCACCAAATGCATGCCCTGAGTCAACGTCTAGGGTCAGATTAATGGCACAGTGACTTAGAAACTACTTCAGAGCCTTCCTTCAAAAGGACAAGAAATTGAATACTTGAAACTTCTCTGGATGTGTTAGGGAAACATCTGGGCCAATGATGGAAAGTAGAGCTCTGTTAAAAGTGATGCTACAGAGACTGAATGTCTGCGATATGGCAAAGCTGCCCATTTGCAGGGAGTAGGACGAGGCCAGGACACAGACTGCAAAGGTATCTCCAGCTTTCACTTCAGCAATAGCTAATGAATGCTACAGGTACATTCATCGTTTCCAGGACTTGGAGATCACATGAAGGTAACTCTGGTGGACTCTGCATTATGCCCTTGATGTACGACGTATTAGTCAATAGAGCTTAAAAATATAAGTGGGAAGTTAAAAATGACAGTACATACCTTTTGCTGTTATTTCTATAGTTTTTCAAGCTTCCCAACATATATCTGTCAGCATGAACACAATCCATTTTGATTTTAGAGTTTTTTACCTTTTTTGGGGGGTAGATAATCCTGTTGAGAACTGCAGGCATGTAAAAAGAGGGCTGGAACAGACTGGGGACAGTCAATTCAGGTAGGTTAAGAGGCCGAGTGCTAGGGGTGAAAAGAACCAGCACAGGTCATCACCCAATTTGTGCACAGAAACACTATTGGATTAAACCTTTCCCAGTCAAATTAGCATGAAAATGAAAGGAAAAAAAAGGACAATTATAAACATGAATGGATGGATGGAGGGGGCTGCAATCTGACAGCTTGTCCCTGCCTAAATATCTCATAGAATCACAGAATCATAGAATATCCCGAGTTGGAAGGGACCCATAAAGATCATCAAGTCCAACTCCTGGCACTGCACAGGTCTACCCAAAATTTTAGACCACATGACTAAGTGCACAGTCCAAACACTTCTTAAATTCAGACAAGCTCGGTGCAGTGACTACTTCCCTGGGGAGCCTGTTCCAGTGTGTGACCACCTTCTCAGTGACGAACCTCTTCCGGATGTCTCGCCTAAACCTCCCCTGCCTCAGCTTGACACCATTCCCGCAGGTCCTATCACTGGTGATTAAGGAGAATAGGTTGGTGCCTGCTCCTCCACTCCCCCTCCTGAGGAAGCTGTAGACCGAGATGAGGTCTCCCCTCAGCCTCCTCTTCTCCAGGCTGAACAGGTGAAGTGACCTCAGCCGCTCCTCATATGTCTTTCCCTCTAGTCCCTTCACCATCTTAGTAGCCCTCCTCTGGACACTCTCCAGCAGTTTAATGTCCTTTTTGTACCATGGTGCCCAGAACTGCACACAGTACTCAAGGTGAGGCCACACCAGCACAGAGTAGAGCGGGACAATCACTTCCCTCGACCGACTAGCAATGCCGTGCTTGATGCACCCCAGGATACGGTTGGCCCCCCTGGCTGCCAGGGCACACTGCTGGCTCATATTCAGCTTGCTGTCAACCACAACCCCCAGATCCCTCTCTGTGGGGCTGCTCCCCAGCGTCTCGTCGCCCAGTCTGTACGTATAGCCAGGGTTGCCCCGTCCCAGGTGCAGGACCCGGCACTTGTTTTTGTTAAACTTCATGTGGTTGGTGATTGCCCAGCTCTCCAATCTGTCCAGATCTCTATCATTTTATGTCTGCATTCACATGCTGCTTGTGTCCATTCTGCAGGGACATCCTGCAGACCATCCTTCGGTGTTAAGCGGATGTCAGCCTTCAGTTGGGTCAACAGATGAAGTTTTCAGAGGAAGAGGTTTCAGGTGAAACTGTTCTAGTGACTGCATTTCTGTGGCTTGGGTGCGGTGCATGTCTGCTATTTTGCCCTTGGGCAGGTTTGCATGTCTTTGTGTAGCAGCACTGGAAAGCCCTACCAGGAGCTGTCTCCTGCAACCAGAAGCCTTGCTCGTGCTGGAATCTGCTCCTGGGTGGTCTCGTGCATGTGCAGGGAGTCTGGGAGAGTGCTGTGTGGCTCCACCCATGCAGCACTCACTGCAGGATGCAGCCCCAGGCTGGCGGGCAGGTTGGGTTGTCTGCTGTCAAAGTAAGGAACACAGAGGGGCTTAAATCTGTGAATCTATTTTGGCTCTGAAAAGAGTTTAGAGAACGTTTCATATGAAATCAGAAATCGGGGTTAGGGGAAAAAATAATTTCATTGCAGATATCTGGAATTTCTTAGCATGAAAGAAAAATAACTGTGTTACTTCCAGAAAAACAAACCATTTCTCTTTATGTGATTTTGGGAAAGTCTATGAAACCACAGTTTTGCTGAAGAGTAGCTCACCTCTTGCCTTTCAGAAATCTGGTTTTCCTCAGAAGGCCTCTGACACCAAGACACAGTGCTTAAAGAGAGGGCTTATGTGTGCACAGAAAGGTTTATGGTGTTCCTGTGTACTGAAATTCTCAATTGCATATGCAGCTGGGACCTACAGTTCATAATTATTTTGATTTCTTCTAAGCAGCTAAGATTTATTCAGATTCACAAGGCACCTATCCACCTGCCAGGAGAACACTAACAAGTTTAACAGCTCCATTATGTTACAGAACCAAATCACACCTAAAATACTGAAGCCGTTTTCCTCTGGCAGGGAGCGAGTTTCTATAACCAGCTGCTAACATGTTTTCTCAAATACCAGGGTCTATATTTCCTACCCCCAAAAGCATACAATATAAAGAGTATAAGTGTGTAACTTTGTTTTGTCTTTAAGTACAAATTTACTTATTTTGTTTAGTTACAGAGGCTAAAGATCTTCCAGCTCCATGCTTTCTTTCATGATAAAATGTCAGGAGTAATTGAATGAAAATGTTATGTACACAGTACAAGAGGGAAAGGGAGTAATGAGAAGAGAGAAATGCAACACACACTGCAGTGTGTGCTCTTCAGTTCGTTCACAGGCTGATTTGCCCTTCGTGCACCTCCGGTACTCTCATGGAAGGTTACAAGAGGGCACCCTTGTCTGAAATTGTTGTATGTGCTCAACACCAGTGGTCACTGCATTCCTGTGAAGATGAGTAGGTAACGGGAAGTAGAAAGGAAGAGAAAATCTCTGAAGAGAGGACTTCCACTTCTCACTGATAAAAACCACAACTGTAAAAGACTCCAAGTTCAAACGGATGTACAGTTTGCTAAAACCACTAATTTCTGAAAATTATGCAAAGCAAGAGGTTAGTAATTAAAAGCAAAGGGATTTTCAACAGATTGCAGAAGTTGCAAGATGGAAAAGACCAGCTAGGCTGTCTCATTGTGTCCAGCAGCATATATCCTGGCAGCATATTTCCAGAGCTGTGCCCAGTCCAGGTTTAAATGGTCAGATGGTGGGATTGTCTCTGATCTTTAAGGCATGCCAGATACACAGGTGTAACACCAACATCTACATAGATGTTATGGCAGCACAATGCCAGTCATGCAGACAAGTAGAAGAACGCTATCATTAGGTGAGTGGCAGTGTCAGAGGGAAGTTGAAGCCTTTCACAGGACTTGTGAAGAAATCTAATTTGAGCAATTCTCACCCAACTACTACCCCATTAATACTGATAGCGATGAGACAGTGATTAGAAGTTAGGAGGACTCGCATGCAGCAGAGCGTTTCACTTACCCATTTCACCCCACCAGAATTTTTTGATTATCTGCAGAGAGTACAGCTTTGCCAACCCACAGTATGGGGGCTGTGCCTGACCCCTAGGAGATACAGCCCATGCTACAAAAAGAACCAAAGGTGGAGCTTGCTTGGAAGTCACCTTGTGTTGCATGTACCACTGCCGGATGGGTCAGGATGCAGCACTTTTGTATCTGACCAACTTAATACCTCATTGGTTGAAAGTTTCTAGGAATCTTTTTCCAGACTTTGTCCAGTGGGTTTGGATACAATAATGAAAGGACAATGACGACATTGGTTTTGTCAGTAGAAACAAAACCCAAGGTTCTTAAATTCTGCAGCTTCAGCAAGACCACAGTCCAGATGTCTCACAGGGACCTGAAGACATTCAACAGCTTCAAGATATTCCCATTAATCTCCCGTTCTCCTTTCTGTACTGCAGTTGTTTCTGGGAGTGTGCACTGTGATTCCTCACTTGCAAAAAGTGAGCTGCACTACCATTCCTTCCCAGGACCAACATGTGTGTCATTTTACAAGTAAAGGGAAATACTGAGAAGGCACTAGAGCAGTCAGAACTGGGACAATTTTATCTACATTTATCTACATCTAAATGGGCAAGTTACCATCAGAGACAGCTTGGATTTACTGTATATCCCCAAGAAGCCAGATAACTCAGCCTGAAAGTACCAGCTAGAGAAAATGGAGACAAAGTAAGAGGTTTGCTTCCTGCTTTCTGCCTTTGCCAGTCTTCTCCTGGGGGCACCTCCTGGCTGGTGTACACTCTAGAATAACCCAGTCTACATGGTTTGTCCCAGCAGCTGTACTTCCATTCCTTTTGCACTTACCAACATTTCATTTTATGGTCTTTCTAGTGCCACACTCTCCAATGTTCATTTATTTTATGGTGTGTTGTTTTTTGTTGTTGTTGTTTTGTTTTGTTTTGTTTTGTTTTTAGTAGCCCAGCTCTTTGCTTCTTCTGCAGTGGAGCTGATTCCTGCTTGATCTGTATTGCAGCATTAGCTAAAGCCGTAAGTTTTCTTTATCCAGGAGCTCTGGAGCATGCCTTGCTTTATGCCAACTCTTTATTTGTGTTAATACTTTTCATTTGGGGGAACTGGGGGAAAAGGGAAGAGAGGGGAGTGTTTTCGTCAATTCAATTAGAGGTGCTCAGGGTAACCAGTATCCAGCACAGTGCTGCTCTGCATTACTGCCACACGGATTTCATTTGGAATTAAACACAGAATCAGAGCTTCTCATGTAATTTCCTAATGAAAACAAGGTGCTTCCAACCCACAATTGCCATGCAAGTACCATGTCATATTTTGTCTGAAAAGGTTAAAAAGCTACAAACGTGACAAGAAAATTGGCTTGCTTACCAGTCTTTGAAACAAAGGAAATGGAGAAATAAGAATCCTGTTTTTCATTATTTGTAAATCAGCATCTGGGAGGAGTCTGTCTGCTTAAGAAACTGACCTACTCTCCTCTCAGAGTCCTCAGTATCGTTATTCTGTGGGAAGTTTATCTCAAAGCTGCTTTCAAAAATAGATGGTTGCAAAGATCTACAGAACAGTTTTGCAAGATGTTGCCCTGTGCATGCACTAGATGTAATGGACACCTAGGCAAGTGAGAGTAGCATAAGCAAAATGCTTGCCCACAGCAGGGAGGACACCAGCACAGAGCAAAGAAAGCCCCAACTCTTTGGTCTGTTCCTGGAAATGAGGAGAGGGAACAGGAAAAAACTGAGTTCACTCTGAAGAACACGAAAAAGTGATTTCCCGTTACATGAATTTATATCAGTCCTCTCTAACCGCACTCAGAGAAATGGTTAAAAAGCTACCGTCCTTGGACAAAACTGAGACCATGAACATGTAACATGCAGACTGAGTTCTGAGAGAGAAATTGGGTTCTTCAGAGTGTGCAGTGTCTCCCAAATATTGCAGCATGAATGCATAACAAACTTGCTGTTTCTTACCTATTAAAGTAAGTCGTATTTCTAGAGGCAAATAGCCTCCTGAAGGGCAATAAACACTAACTAATCATGAACACATTATTAAAGCAGAAAGATTAAATAACAAAGCAAAACAGAATTTAATGTGTTTAATAGACCTCAGTTTGTGATCAAGTTACTCGGAAGATCAGACTTCCATGACATTCTATACAGTGCTGCTGTTTCACTGCCCCAGATGACACAGTTTGCCTGACACACTAGAAAGTGTAACCCTGGATCCTCATAATTCATGTAGGAAACCTAACAGCAGCAGAATTTTCACCTTGTGCTACACATATGTAAGTCCTTGAACATGAAATGGAAGAACAGGAACAACTGCTGAATAAAAGTTTTACCAGAGTACTTTCAGTCCTATAGGTTACTGCCTACCCTGCTCTCTGAATAACAGCATTTTGGTGGTGGTGGATTCCTCTGGTTTTGTAGTCTGAAGTCAGCATTAAGTCAGAAAAAGGAATGCTGTATTATCCTCCCCTGCTTTTTTGGCTTACAGTTTCCCTTATGTATGGCACTTCACAGAATCACAGGATAGTTCAGGCTGGAAGGGATCTCTGGGTCCATCTGGTCCAATCCCCTGTTCAAGCAGGGCCACCTAAAGCATGTTGCAGGTTGACCATGGCTTTTGAAGATCTCCAAGGAGAGAGACTCCACAGCCTCTGGGCAACCTGCACAAGTGCTCCGTCACCTTCACAGTAAAGAGTTGTCTCCTGATGTTCAGCAGAAAACTCCTGTGTTTCCTCCAGTTTGTGCCCATTGCCTCTTGTCTTGGCACTGGACACCACTGAAAAGAGCCTGACTTTGTCTTCCTTGCACCGTCCCTTCAGGTATTTACAGACCTTTTCTGCCAGGCTGCTTCCCAGCTGGGTTGCCCCCAGCACATCCTGGTGCCTGGGGTTGTTCCTCCCCACAAGATGGACTTTGCATTTCTCCTTGTTGAACTTCAAGAGGTTTCCATTTTCCCAACCTGCCCAGGTTCCTCTGGATGGCACCACAACCCACTGGTGTTTCTGCCAGTTTTTGACGACATAGAACACTATAAATTAATATAATGTAATATACAAAATTTAATATAAAATATATATTTAAAAAAAACTTTGTAGATTTATGTTTTCTCTACTGCATCACAACTAATTAGACGGTGGCTGGCATTCTACAGGATTCTGGCATTTTAAGTCCTTGAACTGCTAGGTAGCATAGTGATTCATATAACAAACCAGTATTGGCAATTCAATACAGAAACTCTTTTAACACCTAAAAGGTAAACAGCTATCTTCATAAACACATTTAACAACTAAACTTAACACATTTAGCTACTAAAACACACATTTCTAGCACATTTTATTCTCATGCTAATTGCAGAGACCTTGAGTGCAAATGCATTTGATGCTTCCAGATACAAACCCAAAAACCTTCTGAGAGGAGATTCCCTTCTCATATAATGGGAATAGTACTTCTTGTCTCCTCTCCCTCACAAAAATAATTGGAGGACTGTGGACACAGTTAAACAAGTACTGAAGACTACTATCCACACCCCAATCAGATTTATTGAATCACACAATGAAGGGAGCCACAAAGATCATCGAGTCCAACTCCTACTTAAAGGTTATTACTTAAAGGTGCATGAGCAACAAGCTATAAGGTTAAGGGACATTTACTATTATTGTTCAAGTGGACATTTTAAATTAAGACAAAAGGGGCCCCTCAGAGAGACAAAATTATGGTATTCAGTACAAAGCAGAAGGCGTGCCTCAGTGTGCAGTGAGAACTGTTAATCATTACACTCCACCATAAATGCATTTCTCTTTGACTCCTCAGAATAACTCAGATTCACATAGGAAGTTGCCACATGACTTTCTAGAAATACTGCATTGGTTGGAGAACTGGAAGATAAGGCAATATGACTATTTTTCTGAGAAAGCAAGAAACATTTTCAGGCAAGTCCTCTCAAATCGAAGTCATTACCTAGGAACAAAGACATTACACAAATTTGTACAAATTCTAGCAAAAATGCTTGTCTTTGTCAATAGTAGTAAATCTGTTTGTTTTCAGGTCAAATCAATATTTTCCACACTGAAGAAAAGAAAATGCCCTTTATAATGAATAAAGTTTGCTACCTCAGCAAATACCTGTGATACCCTGAGGGGTATCACAACCACTTCAACTAATAAAATCCTGCAAAAGGACAAAACAAACAGACATATGTCTTTTCCTTTTTCTCTTAAAAAACACTTCTGTTGAATGTTATTCAGCATCCAGAAAGGGACCTAGCTGTATGTACACAGTCATGACTATAAACATTAAGAACTCCTCTAGAGTTTTCTAGTATTAATTTCCTTCTGTAATGACATAATCTGGTCTTCAGTGGTATGGTAAAAAGACAGAAAAGGACAGGAAGGGAGAGAGCATTGGGACTGAATCCTCCTCTCAGCCAAGGAGGTGAAGACACTCCGAAATTGTTCCTACATTGTCCCCTCTCCTTCCTCCCTTTAAATCTACTCATCTCTCTATTTTTATTTATTTTTAAAAACCCCAGACTGCTCCCTGTCAAATAAGCTGATATCCAATCTTTCTAAAAAATGTTGCTTTTGTTTACAAACAGCTAATTTACGATCAGACACACTGCACAATTCTCTGTAGCCATTTATGAGCCTTCCCTAAACGCATTCATGAAGAGAAGAACAAAGAACACAATTTCTGTAAAGTCCAAATTCACAACAAATAAATTATCTTCATAACATGACCTCAAGAAGGTTTCTGGATGAGTAAGCAGAAAACAAAATATGAGGTAAAAGGAAAGCCTTTTAAATCTGCCTCGGTACCGGCAGCAGGTTGAATAAATTACATATATTCAGAAAAGGCATGCGATATCTCCCCTGGTCTAGATCCTAAGTGCATTATCACTTAAGCCGTGGGGCACTTTATGAGCCACACTTTCCTAAAAGAGTTTTCCTTCAGTGACTGGAAGCACTGCTAAATAATCTTGGCTATTTGTTCTGGTGAGTGGTTCAGACACATTTCTGGGAGAGACCAGACATGCCTGTTCCTTGTAACAATTGTGGCTCATTTGAAAAATTCTGTTTCTGTGCATCTCTGTGAGGGTCTGACCTACAATACCGAATGCTATCAACAACAGAAAAATGCCCCCAGCTTTAACATTAAGTATTAAATCATATCAGCCACCTGTGTTTCCCTTCTGCAAGCACAGTACTGTCTTCAGTGTATTTCCATTACGGACAAAAACTATTTTTCTTTGTACATCGAGGGTCAAGCGTCAGTCTACAACCACGTTACTGCAGGTATGAATAAACAATTATTCTTCATGCCATGGGGTAAATGTCTGGCTTTTACAAGCACTCTCATGTCTTGAAATTCTGCAGCAGAGCCAAACTGTTCTTATTTGCATTTTAATGGAGCCAGCTCTACCCGAGGAGAGCCAGAGTTGCCACCTACTTAGGTAATCTTAAATTTCAAGGATAACATTATATGTCATGTAATAACATAATATACTTTGGGCCCAAGCTCATATTAATGGAGCTAGATATTCATGTAGAGGAAGCCATGGTCGCTGCACTGACTTCAGAAAAGAGTTTTACTTCCACCATCTGATGAGTTGGCCCAAACAATGGCAGCTTTAAACACAGAGAAAGCAAGGTTGAGGTTAAGGGTGCTGGAAAATTCAAAGAAGCCAAGGTGCTGCTACCTGATTTGCTGGTACCCGAGACCTGGAAAGTCAAGCTAAGGGATGATTTGCCCTTTCAGGCATCTGTTGCAGCCCCTAAAGCCTGAAAAAGTGGTAAGCCTGAGCCTTCAGACATCTGCCCTGCCTCCTGTTTATGTCCTAACTTTTCTCATCCTTGTGTTTTCTCCCTGAGGCAAAAGTAGACCTGTTTCTCATCTTTGGTTAGCAAAGCTTTGCTGCCAAGGCTTGAAAGTCCTCAGCTGGCTCTGATTAACAATGGCTCCATCAGGTGAGAGGATAGGGTTTCTCCCTGGTACAATCTCTCAGAATAACCTTGCTATAACAAAACCCTGGTCCTACTAAGCCAATAAGAATTTTATCAGCTTTATTAGGGCCAAGATTCAGTAATATGTGTCAGCTCTCCATGTTTAACCCTTAGCTGAAAATTAATTTTCTGTAAGCACCAAAATTGATGCTTCCATGCAGGAAAAAAAAAATCCATCCTATTTAAAATGACATAAGATCTCATTATCTGGAAGACAGGGACAGCAGTGTTTGCTGGTATTTCCAAGCATTTCTGCTCAAAGAGGACCTTTGTCTGAGTAGTAAAGAAAAGTTCAGTACAAAAATCACTGTATTCCATTAGCCGGAGCACACTCACAAAAATCCCTTATTAACTGGGGTACACTTCTCCAGAACAGCCAAAATAATGTTAAGCTAGCAGCCAGAGAGAACTCCAAAAGGATTGATCTGAAGTTTTGTAAGGCTTATTTCCCCAAAGAATTAAAATGTTAACACTGGGGAGAATATTCAGAATTCTAATAGTAAATCTGTAAAAATTAAGTAAAATACAGAGAACTTTGGAATTGTCAGCTTCTGGAACTATCATTTACTACAAGGACAATCATTTACTACAATGGTCAGGAAAAACTTATTGCAGAGGAATGTTATTCTATAATAAAAAATTTAATATTGACTTGGTATTGATCAATGCTAAAAATCACTGCACATTAAGCTAATCACAGTACAATTGTTGTTATTCTATATTCTACAGTAAGTATCCATAGGAAATTTGCCATCAGCCTCAAGAATTCTGAAACACTGAAGTTCACAGCCATATCAAAAAGGATGTGAAAGCTATCAAAAAAAAAAAAAAGCAATTATATTATTTTCAGCAAAATAGCTCGCACTTAGAGAAAGCTAGCTTAGAGTCAAGCCCTTTTCCTCGAAAATCATATACTTGTTTTATAGACTAAAGTTAAATTTATTCTAATTCCTTACTACTGTCCATAAACCACACGAAAAGCAATTTCAGTTGAACACGATTTTCAGTGACGTCTTGCATGAAGAAGAAAGTTTTTGAGTAATTTGATTGAGACCCAGCCCTATGAATTGATCAGTCAACATAGTGTCACACTTACAAGTGCCAGGAAAAATATCTTGCTGAGGGATAAAATGACAGATTTGGAAGCTTTTAACTTTAGAATAGCCCTGATACAAATTACAAAGACTTGTCTTTTCTACAGATTTCTCTTCCTCTGGATTGCTAACCTGGCTCAAACACAATATCTATAACATGGAAAACACACTTTATCTTAAAGGATTTAATTTCTTGTAGGTGAAGAGTCCACTCACTGATGGAGCTTGTGCCAGCACTACAGCAGCCCTGCCCATCTGTGCTCTTTTGGTGTCAGTATCAACAGAGAGCTTTGCAACCCCACAGGGGCAAGGGTGGAACACTGTGTCCCTCCAAAACACAACAGATTGCTTTCTAAACTTACACTTGATATAGTCCTTTTCCTTCTTCATCCTTTGACACGATAAAATGGAGGTTTTGAAGAATGCTAACACAAGAGAGATGACAATAAGGTTGTCTGCAACCTAACAGTAGCCTATGGTGTAATTGCTGGGCCTACTAGAAATCAAGATCCTGAAGGATGAAGCTTTAACTCATGACTTCTGCAGCAGCACAGGATCATTCCAACCACCATTGCTCACATAAATACAGAATCACAATTAATCACAGAATCATCTAGGTTGGGAGAGACCTCCAAGATCACCTAGTCCAACCTCTGACCTAACACTAACAAGTCCTCCACTAAACCATATCACTAAGCTCTACATCTAAACGTCTTTTAAAGACCACCAGGGATGGTGACTCAACCACTTCCCTGGGCAGCCCATTCCAATGCCTAACAACCCTTTCGGTAAAGAAGTTCTTCCTAATATCCAACCTAAACCTCCCCTGGCGCAACTTAGCCCACTCCCCCTCGTCCTATCACCAGGCACGTGGGAGAACAGACCAACCCCCACCTACGAGACCTTGTTCCCCTGTGCTCTGCTCTAGTGGGGCCGCACCTTGAGTACCGTACTCAGTTTTGGGCCCCTCACTACAAGAAGGACATCAAGGCCCTGGAAAAGGCCTGCATGTCCAGAGAAGGGCTACAAAGCTGGTGAAGAGCCTGGAACACGAGTCCTGTGAGGGGCAGCTGAGGGAACTGGGGTTGTTTAGTCTGGAGAAGAGGAGGCTCAGGGGATACCTTATTGCTCTCTACAGCTACCTGAAAGGAAGGTGTGGGGAGCTGGGGGTCGGCCTCTTCTCACAGGTAACTAGTGATAGGACTAGAGGGAATGGCCTCAAGTTGTTCCAGGGGAGGTTCAGGTTGGAAATGAGGAGACATTTCTTCTCAGAAAGAGCAGTCAGGCATTGGGATGGGTTGCCCAGGGAGGTGGTGGAGTCACCGTCCCTGGGGATGTTCACAGAAAGGTTGGACGTGGTGCTTAGGGACATGGTTTAGTGGGTCACATTGGTGGTAGGGGGATGGTTGGACCAGATGATCTTGAAGGTCTTTTCCAACCTTAATGATTCTATGATTCTATGTTTCTAAATGTTTTCTAAGTTGCTTGTGACTGGAGGTGCAACAGGGCATTTGTGAGGCATTAGGACATTTGATAAAGAGTTTGACGAGCCAGTGATTTCAGTCCTTCACTGACAGCACCCACATTACACAGTATGAAGCTTTCCTTCTTACTGTTATCTTTAAAGACAGGATGGCTCAGGTCCATCTTTATGCAGAGAAACAGCTCAGGATGATGCATACCCTCAGGAGGACATGGACAGGTGAGCCAGTACAGCAGAGTTCACAGACATGTGCTTAAAGAATGTCAGATTATTATGGTGTTTTCCACTGAAAAAAGTGTATTCATATAGATACCTCGCCAGCCAATATTCAAGAAACAGTGCGTTACAGAGGAAAGATATTATACTGAGTCCAGTCCTACTTCCCATTCACCTCCTTCATGTACAGCTATTTACATTCCCAAAATGAAGGAACAATGAAAGAAGGAAAGACAAGGCAGTTTTATAGTTACTAGACAAAAATTTGTACCTGTAGAAAAATTAGAAGTATTACTCAGCTCTGGTGAAACCTTCAGCTTCAGATACCTTAAGGGAAAACAAAAAGTCTTCACTTAATTTCAAGCATGAAAATATGACAAATTCTTCAGAAACTTAAAATCAAGCATCCCTTTAAATAATGCACTGAACCACAACCACATGGGTTGGTGAACAGACTGAATGTTATCAGATGAATGCATTGAGCTTAAAGTTATTGTGAGTTGATCGCTTCTTCTTTTAAAATAAGGGCTATGACCCCTAAGCTCAAAATTGCATCACTATTTAGTGTCCATTTCTAAGCCTGCTTGTATTCTTCACACTTGGAGTACCCCTTTGTCTCACAAAGAGTGTTTCCTAACAGCCTCACTGTACCTCTATGCAGGATAAGGAAATCAAGAAGACAACAGAACAGTGGAAAAAGTCCTTTGTGCCTTTCTGCTCCATCATTCCCCAGCCAGAACAGGATAAACCCACACTGTAACACACACATGAACTCAGCGATGTGACTTTGCCTCTCGTGTTCAGACAGCAGGACAGCTAAAAGCAGGTGAGAAGAGCACAAAGGTCAAGAAGTGAGATCTAAAAATAACTTGCTATGGTAAGTGTCACTCACAAGGCACTCCATTATATATTTAGTTGCAGACGTGCACAGAAAAACAACAGGATAAAAGAAAATAATCTGAAAAGTACTGTGGCAACAGACTAAGTACCCAGGCAGTAAGCTTTAATAAAACCAGGCAGGATAATTCTCTCTATCTCACCTTACAAGCTTTTACTGTATACTATTTCAAAATTACTTTACATGGTGTTCACTGGAAATATTGTTCTCAGTAATTATCAGCTCAAGTAACAAGCACCACTACAAGGTATGTGACTCCTATTCAACACAAAGCTTTGGTGCATCCTTGATATGATTCAGGTAACCAAAACTATTTCTCCTTAACATATGCACATGCTTGAAGCTACGGTTTCTGCAACACGTGGCTCAATGCCACCAACTGCAAGAAAATTATTTGCTCCTTGTTTTCTGGACTATATTTTCCTTAATAAGAGACCAGGTTTTCACACTGCTGCCCAAGATATTAAGTCTTGGCAGTTCATGTAAAATAGGATGCATATGTCCCATACTGTAAGAAGTACGAAGGTCTACATGGCTCCAAAATAAACTGGTGACAGGTCTGTGGGTTGGAATTGTACTGTAATATTTTATCGAGAAGCAATTTCTCTTGTAGTAAAAGATGTCCTGGTGGTGTCTTCCTCCCAAATTCAGGTCAATGCAAGGAATCTTCTAAGAAGAGCATACCTGGAGATGGAGAGGCAGAAGGGAGAAAGCAGGACTGGGTTTCCTGAAAATCACTACTTTCAGCAAGAACCTGTCCTCTGCACATCTAGAACATGTGAAAATGTTAGATATCTTATCACACATAGCCCACTCACTAACTGAGCACACCATCAGAGTGTATCAGCATTTGGCACAACATGCCAATCTACCTCTACTGAGCCTGGACTTCTGCTCTCACCTATCCAGGTTAATCTTCTCTCCTTGGGTCACTTCCAGTTTCTTCTCCTGACAAGTCAAAGTCCTCCAGCCATCAAATCTCCCCTTGTTCCTTGTCATCCTGAAAAGTCATTTCAAATGCAAAGCCCCATCTCTTACTCTAGTGTCTCCACTCCAAAACTTCAAATATGTATCTTGTCACCCTCCTACCACTATTTTCCAACAGTCTCCTTCACTCTCAGCATCTAGTCCTAAACAGTCTCCATACACACACAGATGTTTAGCTCCTGTAGCCTTGGTGTTTAAAGCATCTTCCTTTCCTCTCTAATAACACGGTCTCAATAGTAGGGTCAGTGGGAGCCAAGAGAAACTCCCTGAACATACCTCCCACAGCTGCAGCTGCAGCTGCAGTTGTTGCTGAGGCTGTTGAGGACAGAATTATTAGGCTTGGCCAAAGATATAGTAATAGGGATTGGACAAACCCACCAGAATTTTAGCAAGAAAGTTTATCTCAACACTAAGACCTTCATTCTATGAAAGTTAAGTTGCTTTTCAAGGTGACAGTAGAATTATTCCAAAGAAAAAAATAAGCCAGATGAATTTCTGTTTTTTAACATGGGTAGGACTTAGTATTTTCTCCCTTTACCTCACAAACTTGTTGCACTACAGCTGAAGACACAGAAAAGACACTTCCCTCTCAGAACAAGTCCACCTCTTTTTTCTCCGTCCTCCAAAATCTGAAGAGGACTTCCTAACACCTCCTTTGTTCCTTTAACAAAGTTTAAGCCTGGGGTTTGTCTTGGACTGTTTCAACACCCTGTAAATTAGAGCAGTCTTTCAGATTTGTGGTCCAGGGAAGAACACAGAGGAAACTTCATCAACACTCGAGTCATGTGAATCATGCCATGGATATAAGGATGGAACAATTTGCTCCCCAATATATTGGCTCCGTTATTTTGCAAGCTGTGAGCACTTTTTAGTGTCTTGCTTCTCCGTGAGTGCAGGGATTACTGAGAAAGAGGTAAAAAGGCAAGCCAAGAGTTTTCCCATATGGTCTTGCAATGAGGTCCTGTTGCTCTTTGACCTTTAGGTGCCAGAAAGCAAATTAACTGCGAGTTTCTCTCTAAGTGAGTTACTTACATTTTTTATCATTTGAAAGGAAACTTCAAGGATGTATTTTGGAAATAGTAGGAAAACAGGAAATTATAAACCATAAATTGCACAGAAGAAAACAAATGAAAATTCTTGGAGGATCTTTAAGACATTCACAGATCCTGTGGATTACTGACAGAATAACCCATAACACAGCTATATCAGCTGTGTCAGTGGGAGTAAACATTTTCAGAAAATGAAGCAACCTAAAGCTCACACAGTTGTAGCTATGACAACTTCTATTCTACTGTCTGTGGGTTTTACGAGACAAAAGAAAAATCCCTTCAAGACACACTCTCCTTACTTCTGAAAGAACAAGCAGCTCAATTTAGAGCAATATTGGGATAAACAGAACTAATCTGCACAGTCCAGTGTATAATACTTACAGTGTGGAATAGTCAGAGCCCTAAAGAACCAAAGCTGCTGTTTAACAGAGATTCCAGCAGGCACAGAAATGAATATGTATGTAAACACATGCCTACAACATATGGCATGTGTTTCACAGTAGTTCCTCTGTATCTGATGAGAAGAAGAATTCTTTTTCTAAGAGCACAGCAGAAACCAGAGCTGGTTTTCTTCTGAAGACCAACCTACAAGCCTGGCCTAAGGGTCAAACTGCAGAGGACAAGGCAGAAATCAGCCACAGTGTACACTGCTGTGGAGACCCAGGAGATGACTTTTTATCCTGAGGTTATCATGTGCTTCCGCTACCTATACACATGCAAGAGGAAATTAAAATTTCCAGGCTCTGATCCTCAATGGTCTCAGCACTAAGCGCAATGAGATGTGGAGGACAGCCATGAACTACCCAGAAGTGATTATGGTTTGCAGTTTTACAGATGCTGTTCTTTGGCATGTGGGCACATCTCAGAATATAACCGGCAGGCTCTTCTCAAGTTCAGAAAAGTTATGGGCAATGCAGCTTTTAAATGTCATCTGCTTCTCTCTGTTCCCTATGTTTTGAATGCACCAAGTATCCTCTGCTGCTCCTGACAAAGCTCAGAAATAGGTAAGGGCAAAGAGACATACAAGCGTAGGGGCTTTTATTTTTTATCTATGTCTTGCCCATTTTCCTGGCCTAACTGGCTCTGTCTTTGAGGTTCTCTGCACAACAGGTTGCATGGGCCACAACACCTTCACCCACTACCAGAACTTTCTAGTGGAACCAGTCCAAAGTTGCTGCTCTCCAGCAAGCTGGTCTTCAGCACAACGCAGGCTCAAGGGCAAGTCCTGCTGCGTCAGCAACCAAATTATCTCCTAACAGTTTGATCCAGTATCACCCGTCCCACAGCAATAAACTCTTCAACCAGGGAATGAATCATTCAGAGCGGGGAAAAAAGAAAAAAAAAGACATATGGGTTTAGGTCATCAGTGAGAACAATACTTAAAGAGTCAATAGCATAAAGTAAATAGCTTAATATTACAACTGCATTTGCATCCATACTTTTCACCAGATCACATTCTTTACCCAACTTATTCCCACTACCAACTTAGAAACAAACCACTGGATTTTTGTAGGAACTGGAATGGATTTCCTTCCTCTGTTTGCCACTCACGTTACTGGTATCTTCTCACCTTATGGTCATAGGATTGCCATTTTGGACCTCAGGGTGTTCTCTGATCACAATGCGAAGAGCAGCATGGCACATTTTCATAGTATCCAGAGGAATTTCAGTATGGTTAAGATTTCTGCAAATATAGTTTGTGGATGATTCTGTTTATGCAGGAGTTTATGCAGGAGGGAAAAAAAAAAAAGTCAATATCTGTTTCTTGACTATAAAGGTGTTCATTGATCCTATTTCACAACTGCTTTTGCTGTTGCATTTGAGCAACAAGTATTGCAGATAGAACTAAAGAGTGCCGTCACTTCTGATGCACAACCATGCAGGCTCTTTAAGATCATCTCCAAAAGCGGTCTTCAGGTCTTTGCTGAGCCACTGTTCCTCTCTTGCTCTCACTGTCATCCACACATTCAATTTTAAATGTTCTCTGGGTAGACTTGAGCATGCACCCATGACCAGGGAGTTTGGGATCACTGCCCTGTAACAGCTCACGATGGCTGCCCCTCTCCTGGCAGCTCTGTGGCAGGACTTGACAATGACCCCAGAGAATCCTTCCCCCTGCCACGTCCTGCAGTGCCGGGCAGCAGCAGCTGGGCGAGTTATCTGTCATGCCTCTGACATAACACAAACCCGAGGCCGCGGGGGGAAGCAGGTGGCACATTTCTGCAGGAAGTGCCGGTGCCTTGGCAGGAGCATCGCAGCCAGCTAGTCTGACCATCCCCGGCATGCAGCTGAGCTTCCAGGCATCCTCACCACTGCTTAAAGAAGTCATGCTATTCCTGCAGGTGATCCTGGGCAACAGCTTGGAAAGCAAGTGTTCAGCCATATGGGGCCCTGGGCATGGAGCCACTGCTGTGAGATACGTTTGGCACGTAGGCTGCTGTCTGGGAGGAGATTAAAGCACGTCGCTACTGGTGGCAGGGGAAAATGAGACTCCTACATGGCATGCCACTGGTTGTGGGCAAGGTGGGTTGAACTCTGACTTCCAAGATGAGGGAGGCAAGGGTGGCATAAAACTAGGAACAGAATGATCACCAGTGTGGGTCTGGCAGCACATCATGCACTAGAGGTGGCTGAAGAGGAAGGAAATGAGAGCAAGCATTCAAAAGTCTGTGGTTAGTCGTGTCTGCAGGAATCCCCCATGAACACACTTTTTGTCCTTTCAGCTAAGCTCACAGGAGGCAGTCTGTGTGAACGTGAGGGTATATGTCCCTGAAACAGCCATGATCGCAGGCAAATTTGAATAAAGAATTTCAAGGAAATAAATAAATAGATAACACACACACACACATACATACACAAAAGATGGAATTGATTAAATATTTTGTCCAGAAATTAAAAAAAAAAAAAAGTGCCAGATTTCTTCATGAACTCTTTTACAGTGAGAGTGCATGCTGTAGCAAAGTTGCATCCTCAGGTTTGCTTCAGTTCAACTAGGTGTTTCTCTCTCTCCTCACTGTTCACTGATTTCCTTCTAAATATGGGGACTTTCTTCTGCAATGGCCTGACTTGACTCACCATGGGAATTTTCATCTTATATTTTATCCAAAAATAAGATTATGCACTTAATATAACTGCATACCAAATAGTAAATACTGAGAGTGGAAAGTTTATGAGCTAAAATTTCTAGATGAATAGGAATGAGGCTGCATATATTTGCGAAATAGAAGTATTCAACAGAAGAGGGGCATAAATTCATTATTTACACTTACAAGAAGAAAAGCTATGGTTCTAAAAATTTAGTGACATGCTGTGTGTTGCACTGCCTTGCATGGTGCCCAGGAGAATATCTGTTTTAATTTAACATCATGTTTTTAGGGTGTTCTACTTATTTTCTCATCCTAAACTGCCTTGCAGAAGAGATCTGGTACCTAGGAATTTGGGCAAGACCAGAAAATAATAAATAGAAATAGATCTAGATTTTTGATGAGCTATTAAATACTAAGAAATAGCCTTCTCACATTCTTGGTGTCATTGAATACATTAGTTACTGTTTGCTGTCCATTAGCAAAAGAACAAAAAACAAAACAAAACAAAACAAAACAAAACAAAAACATTGCTATCCCTTAAAATCAAATTTAATTGCCAACTACACATTCAGGTATGCTGTACCAGTGGAACTTCTTTTATTATCTATCTCGACCGCTTTCATAAAAACTTCAGAGTGTTCAACATCAGCAATATAGTTAGGCAATAATTTAATGGAACAGCATCCAAAAGAATGACACGCAGACCAGCTGAAGTGTGAGACCACAGAGCTCTTGAACCGAATCCACTCCCCATGTTAATAAACTAGCAGAACTCTTTCCTGGCCCGACTGATGACATATGGAAAAAATACAACACTGAATACAAACACTGCAACCTTTAAACATCATTCTCCAAGCCAGAGCCAGAGAGATGGTATCAGCTTCATGTCACAGAAACTTCAGTTGTGGTACCATTTTACAGGCACTCTGGCATGTGTTTTAAAAAAAAAATCAACATTTAATTGTAAGAAGGTCTTGTAAGATTATGTAGTACAAGCATTGAAGCAGAAAGCTGTAGTAGGTGGTGAAGAAAACAAACAGTAGGCAATGGCAAGTAATGAGAGGCTGTCTCTCAAGTACCTCACAGTGAACAGCAATCCCCTGAGATGAGTGGCAGCCTGGGTGCAGCCAGCTGGGCACTTTGCCTTGGAAAATAAGGTGGCATAGGGCCACCCTAGCTATCCTACCCTATTTGGCTGCAGGAATCCGCTCTACCTGGTGGGAGCACATCCCTCAGGGTGTGCAGCGTGGGAAAGCAGTGCTTGCATTTATTAGTGGTCCTCTCATACACTAGTTATTAAGAAGACTTTACAGAAACAGTGGGGTTAAAAAGGGAAGCTCCTGAGAACTCCAGATGTTCAGGCAAAGCAAACATGAAGGGACTCCCTACTTAGTATTACAGAGATTTTTCATATGCAAGGGACAAAACACTACCTGGAAGGACTTGATGTCATTGCCATTGCTAAAGGCAGACAGCAACAACTCATACAGGAGAGAAATGAAGTGAAATGATACTGCCATAATAATACAACACTGGCACCCAGTGGTTTTATAAGGAGGGCACGTTTGTATTCTGTGTTTTCTTAGAAATGTTGTGTGAAACAGATTCCTGATGCATCTCCTTGGTTAAGAAACTTAGACACACTTTGCCAGTTAAGACTAGATTAAAGACTGTGACTTGTTCCTAAGAAGAATGCATGAAGTTTCTTTTCAACTAATTGTGATTCAGTTTTGGCACTTGACAATGTCATTTGCTGCAGAAGAAATAAGAAGGCGCAGGAGTATTTATGTCCAATAGAGTTCATAACAGGTAGACCAAGGACCTCCAGTCCCCTCAGGTTCTGTACAGGTTCCCATACCAGGACATCTTGTTTTCTGCATTAATTTCTTTCCGTGTGAGAAGATTCATTGAGCTGGTAGTCCTGTCCTTAAATCACACTTATGCCATGTTCTATTTTGTTGTTTGCCTGTTAAAGTGTTCAGCACAAGACAATAAAGTCCCCTGAGCTTTCTTCTTTGTGCTATGCTAAGAGGAGTGGATTACCTTTGAGTTATGCAGATGTCCTATTAATATTCCAAGGAAAGTTTCTGAGTATGAGGGACAATTGGAAAAATACTTTTAGCCCATTATTTGTGACAGAATACACAATGTTGCAGAGAAGAAATTCTAAATTTCAGCAGTTGACTTATGCAAACAACACCGTCACAGTTGCAGGGGACCAGTTAGTCAGTGAAATAAACTGAAGAAGAGATCTACATTGCAAGGGCAAAACAGAGTAAATAAAGAGGGAAGCCATCCTCCACTCCTTGCAAAAGGAGTCCAAGGACTCAGGGACTCACCGTCACAACTGTAGAGAAGACTGAAGAAGAAAGCTCTATACTCTCAGTGCTTTTGTGGCCACGGGAACATGGAAGCCATTTTTTTTTTAACTTCTTTGAAGCTCCTTGAGCCAGTAGATGTCACTCAAAAAAACCTGCACTGACAGAGACAAAAGGGAGCAGTCAAGAATATGTTCGGCATGCAGTAGCTTCTTTGAATTGCAAGATACAATCCAAAGCCTACTTTCCCTCAGAAAAAATGAGCAGCCAAGAGGACTAGGAAATAAGATCTTGTGAGGGTACTCACAGGAAAGAAAGGCACAGGCATAGGCTTGTTTATGCAGGACTTAATTGCAGATGGTAGCAGTATTAAGCAGGCAACGCAGCTGGCCAAAGCACATGGCTTTGCAGTTGAATTCAAGCAGTCAGACAAATACTGTGTGCAGTGGGCAAAGGAAGCAGCCCCTCAAGAAAGCTCTGGGGATAGCTCTCCTTTGCTCCATACCGAACACAGGCTGAACGTGCTCGGATGTGCACACACGTGCTCTGTGTCAGACTGAACTTCCTCTGCTGCCTGTCCTGCCACTCTGACCTGGGATTGTAGGAAAGCAGTTCATTCAAGGTAATGCCTTCATCCTCTCGGAGATGGTGGGTGGCTGAAGCAGAGGATCAGCAGGTTTTGTGGTAGGGACTTCTCCATCCAACCACAGCGTCATCTTTCGGACACTGCAGAACTCAGCCAGGCTCCACCTATTAACAACATGAGTGTAAAAGCTTCTGCAGACCATTACCTGCATCACGGACTTAGCAGTGTGTTTATTTTATTTGTAACAACTTTGTCCCCAAATTGTGACTTTTTAGGTGTATGTCTTAAAGTAAATCTCCTAACAGTGTATAGATTTGAAATTCTGATCCCTCAATGCTTGTACATTTATTCACAAATGTAAACGCATTGCTCAACTGGGATCTTTACTGAAGGAGCAATGCAAATAAAATTACATAACTCACAAAAATAAACACTGTAAACCTCATTGGCATTCCTGTCTTTACAACAGTTGTCAAATCCTAAAATACCCCAGCCTTAAACCAATACAGAGAAATAATTATCACTTTATCCTGCTTGTAAAACAGTGTAAAACTGGATGGTTCTGTTGAGCTAGAGAATGGTGGGAGAGCACAGTTTACAAGATGAGACTTGCCACAGCTTGAAACATCCCCCTCTATATGTCTACCTTTTTCTTTTTTTTTTTTTTTTGAAGCACTTGCACAGTGGCTCACATCTGATTCAGCTCAGTAATATAAAGTGTTCCCATTTATTTCCATAAGAAAAGAAAGAACGCAATAGCCCCGAGTACATTCCAGGAAAATGGCTTAGACTCAAACTATATTATAACAGATAATGCAGTTGCCAGTGGGCAGAAGGTTACAAGGCCACTTCATCTGTGTATGTTTTATCTCTTCCTGTTTTTGCTCAAGCACTCACACCTCCTTCAGACAGAGATTAATTTTTTATTTAATTAGAAAAACAACAGAACAGAGTAAATGTTATTTTTTTTTCTCACATTTGAACAGTTTTCAGGATTATAAATTCCACTGTATTAAATATCATTCAAACATGAGACCAGATGTCTTCATGTTTACAACACATTCTTTTGGCATAGCTTGTCAAAACAAAGTCTGTCTTGGAAAATTTGGATGCGAGTGCTTTCATGCAAGTGGCCTCCAGTGTCTTTGTCAGCCCTGGCAGTTTAAAACCATGTAGTTTTACATCAAGTGCCCAAGCGTGCTCTGATCCTTCTGAACACAATATCCTAATACACTCTTTAATTTAGATGCTAGTTTAGCTTCTATCTCTCATTCCTTTGACAGTTTGAGGTTCCTTATCTCATTGCCTGATCAAGCAGGCACCTATGAAGGGTTTGTGCCCTCTTACAGAATCATGGAATGGCTTGGGTTAGAAGGGACCTTAAAGATCAGCCAGTTCCAGCTTCCTCCAGATGAGCTTCGCAGTGAATTCAAAAGTACATAACACGGACAGGTAAAGAAATGTTCCTTAGCTCAGAAGGCAAAGAAACACTAAACAGCATGTCTCCTTCATGTTCCGGTATCTCCCCTCATCCCAAACCAGAAAGCATAGGGTGACAAAAGTAGATTTTAACAGGATGTGTTCGGTGGCTTAAGAAGATATTATATTTATAAATATAGGATTTTGTTTCTTAGATTCAAACATTAAAATACAGCTTCATCTTGTCAAAATGTCAAATGTCAAATACATTTGCCAAAATGTATTGTCTTCTATAATATATTGTCTTTTGTGTTTTATTAGAAAGACGTAAGTCAACACAAGGATTCAAGAAACCAGTGTTTTCAAGGGAACATATTTTACTGTTGTCTGAAGTGGTGTTCGTTAATATCTAAAATGTGTATTCCTGAGATAAATTTGCAAGGATTAGTGGAATGGTGAGCTGTCATGCAACTGAATTTGACAGAAAACCTGTAATCTTTCTGGAGTATTTAGACTTCTACATAAAGCAAGCAATTAAACAGATGCCATGAGTTCTGAAGTCTCTGTTATTCATGCCAGATGCTGCAGCCCCAATTATTTATACAGCTTAAGTTCTTTCTGAAAGATATCTTCAACTTTAATATATATTTCCAGACAGAGTTACAGAAATTATCAACACAGAAAGAATGAGTCCTGCTCTTGTAGCAAAATCTTCATGTTACACAGATCCAGAACTTGTACCCTAAATTCATCAGGGGGGCATACAGTTGTTGATAAGGGCAAAGCAAGGTTTTGTTTTGCAATACTTTTCTTTTTTCTTCTTTTCTTCCATTGCCATTCCCTTAACTCTTTCTCTTGTTACAGGTGAGCATGGCTTTGCTTTATATTGCCTGAACTCTTCCTTAAAATCCAAAGCAAATAAAAACCTATATTAAAGTTAAAACCCAGGTTGTATCTTTTTAGAGCTGTGGGACCTACTTCAGGACTTGGCTAGTCCTGAAGAAAAAACAACAACAAAACTTAGTAAAGAACTTTTTTGTTTGTTTGTTTTTTTGCCTCTTAAACTTGTAATTTCAAGCAAGTAAATCTGAGAGTTTGTATTTTTGAGACAATATTGGACAGATTTCTCGTGGCTACTGAGAATAGTGCCTTTTTTTTTAAATACAGTTTTCCAGAAACTACCTATTTTGTAACGTAAGGGTTGGTTCTGTTACTCATTTTATGATGAATACATGTCTTGCTTGTCCACTATTTGAAATTTTACTGTATTACTGAGGCTTGTAAGGTTACAATTCAGAAAGCTGCAGCTTTGAAAACCACGGAAGTTGCAGGAGATCACTGTGCATTATCAGCAAAGTGATGCAACTGACAAACTGAGCTTGAGAAGCCACTCAGTGACATGGCAGGATTCTGTGCCAGAGCACAACCCATCTTTTGACCCCCCCGTACTGGACCTCCAAACTGGATCACTATGAAATCCAGTCCCTTTTTCCTGAAAACTGTTTAACATACTAAATGCAAGTCTTGCCTTAGCTGGGTAAGGTCAAAATGTAGTCACTCTGTGTTATGTGCTCTCTGTCAAAGTGACCGCCTGTCAGGAGGTACAGATGGGAGACTCATGGGAACAGCTCAGAGACAGAATATTTTCTTAGAATATCTTCACAGTGCGGTACAGCTGTGTGCCACTAGGGCAGGTGCACAGACAGGGCATCACACATTTAGCCAGAAATGAGAAATTCCTCACTTTTCTAAACTGAATGGCAGCCTGATCTGAGGGCAGGCATGGTTACAACAGTTCTGCGCTAAGTGGTCTAGCACAAAGGTTGTGTTCATCCCTGCTCATCTCCTGGCTGTTCTCATCTTTATAGCTGTGTTTCTTCACCCTGACTGCCTCGAGGAGGCCAGATAGCTTGCAGCCCATGTTTCCTGCAGGCAGGAGGAAAACAAATCTGTCCCCAGAGTCACTTCTGTGCTCCCCATGCAACCCAGAAGGAAAGGCAACATTCTGGTAATTTAGGGAGACTTGCTATGTCAGAATTATCTCAGCCAAGCACTGTGCCATGAATTTGAATTAAACAAAATTATGTGGTTCTGTCAAATGTACTACCAAGCTGAAATCAAAAACCTGTTTACATTTTACAGTTCAAAATCAAAATCAGAGTTTCCAAGGCTGCCACATCTTGGAGAAAAACAGAATTCATATAACGTGCAAGATACAGCAATTCACTACTCAAGTAACTTACTGACTGTGCTAGTTTTATAATACTCATGGATGTAAAGAACATCCCTGAATACTCTAATACCTCTTTTAAAATAAGCCATGAATCTTCAGAAAGTTTTCAGAATAACTTGCTGGTAGCTGCTATTCAGTGCAAAGCTCACGAGAACAGTGTATATGTATTTTTCCTGAAGTGCTCAACTCAGTACCCAGGAAAAAATCCAAAACCTTTGTTCTATCTGCCATGTATTCGTGTCTGCTACTTCAGACACCCTTCAAAAGGTCATGACTCAGAGCATGCTCCAAATGCCTATCAATTCAAGACTTTTCTTCTCTCCTGTCCTTCTCGGCAAAGGGTGGGAAGCTGAAGAGCAAACGATGGACTAACTGTAGAAGGAAAGAAACTGCACATAATAATTTTTATGCACACATCTAAAAGGCCGTGACCACGTATGACTTCCCTTTGATATGTGTAACAGTTCTGCCTGCAGAATCTCACGGGATCAATCCCAACACATTGTTTACCATGACAAAATTGTCAAAACGCTCACACCCAAAAAACTCATTATATTGAACAAGTTTGATTTGACATGTATAAGGACCTTATACCACCTACTACCAAATAAGAAAAATATCATTTTCTTAGTATTTCTCTAACCATTAATACCTTCCAGTGCACATACGTACAACATATAGCTTAGCAATTCCTACAAATTTAAGAAGTAATGTACATTATCAATATAGCACTGGAAATACAGAAAATGAAAATGTAATGATTGCAAATTCAGAAAGGAGTACTGAAAGCTGCAAAACTTACGTCTAATTCAGTATTTTCAAGGTGCTAGAAAAGCTCTGCAGTTTCATGTCAAGCCCCAGGACCCTCCTGCACTTGCTTTCGGAGAGTTTTCCTTGTACCACACAATCAGCAGGGACATGCAGCCATCACTTAACAGACTCCATAGCTGTGTACATCTGTGAAGGACCCCAATATACCTCATGCACTGATCTTCAACCTGTACTACAGCCTGCAGATCTGCCTTGAGACCTTCCAGGTTACACTGCAACAGAAATCAGAGTGAGTAGAACCATCTACAGACAATTAGCAGCCTTTAACCATCCTAAGCAATCACTTTACTGACTAGTAAACAGTGTTAAATAGATCAGTACTGCCAGTTAGAAACCATTCACTTTAATAACATTTTTTTCCCTGAGTTTTCCAGGGCTATATATTCACACTATTTCAGTATGATAGTCTGCTTAATTATGAAACCCAACTCACCGATTTATCCTCATGGCATCAACAGGAAAACAGTAGCTTAGTTTAACGGAACTATGCCACAGAAGGAACCTGTTTCACCACAGGATGAGCATGGGCCACCTATGCAGGTGACATTACCAATATGCTGCATGACAAAACCAGATAAAGTTAAGAATTGCATTTGAGATCTTTGCTTTACTGAGCAATTCTACCTCTCTTTGGGGACATTTCTCTGGAAAAAGGCCAGAAAAGAGGGCCAAATGACTCTCTAATGGGTGTGCTAGTTAAAAAATGTGTTTATAATAGAACTGGATAGAAGACACTGATGTTTTTGTCATGTTGTGTTACTTCAGTTCAGCAACGCCATCTGGGATAAGTTACTTATGTTTGGTACTGGACCTATATTTGTATCCTGTGAAGTGCATGTTCCTGGTTTAATATTTGTTTCTACTTGGTTTAGTCTACTGGAACTGTCACAGCTGCTAATGCTCCAGAAATTCCAGGAAAAAAGAAAACTTCTGAACCTATGGCTTTTGTTTTTTTCTGAGAAAGCTCTCAGCAAGTTAGACCACATCACACAGTATGCATTTTTGCATGAAGACATTTTACTGTGTGATAATAACCAGTAAGCATTTGGCTCATGTAAGCTCTATCAGCTTGTCTTTCAGTAAAGATCAAATAGATGGGGGAAAAAAAAAAAAAGATGTGTTTTTCCCTTTTCCATGACATATGGCCACACAGCTTACAGACCTACCTGAGTACTGACTGAATTTTGCTTTCATGCTGTGAATTAAGCTGCAAAGCACCAAAGTAGAAAGTAGCAAGGAAATCACAACAGGGCTATGGGTTTTCTAGTGTTAACCTTGATCCCGTGGTCAATACTTTAACAGTTTTGGCCACAGTGATCACCCGGACGCTTCCACAGTGAATGGAGGAGGCAACCATGAGGCATAGCACTGAGCACTGGTCTTAGTAAGTAGAAACTGGGGACACCTGAGTGTCTAAAATGCTTGTGTTTTTGTTTGCTTGTTTGCTTGCTTGCTTCTTGTTGTTGTTTTTTTGTGTGTGTGTGGTTTTTTTTTTCTTTTTTCTTCCCTGCACGTCATCTAGATCTTTATACACTGAAGCAAACAGCAGTTCTCTGTCGTATGGGGTAGGTGGGGAAAGCAGCAGGAGCAGCTGTCTGAACCCCAGAGGCCAGAAGGGGAAAGCAGGATGTAGGACAGGTGGAGACACCACCACCCAACAGCTGAAAATCCCCAGAAATGCAAGTGCTGTCTACGCAATGAGGCCATCAGGATGGTGGACTGGGGGAACCCGTTTTGGAGAGTCCGCAGCAGCCACGCTCTGGACAACATGAAGGTCAACCCTCTAGCTGTCCCACAAGTGTGCCGAGTTCCAACTACATGCGTCTTCCTCCCCTGGCTCCAGCAGGCAGCTGCCTCCTGACCCGGTCTGCCTGCCTCCTCTAGCCTTCCCCCCTGGCAGGAGGCAGCCCTGACAGCACACGCTACCCGCCGGGCCATGCCCTCAGGCTGCCCGCCGCCATCTTGCCCGGTGGCCCTAGGCCGCCATCTTCCTTCGGGCAGCAGGGAGCTCGGGGCAGCCAACGTGTTATGCAAATCTGCCATCTGCTGGTGTTACACCGATGTTGAACGTGTTAAACGGATGCTTAGAAGAGCCGGCCTGAGCAAATTAGTAAAGAGTAGCCTCCCCCTTCCCCCACCCCCCCCAAAAAAAAAAAGAAAAAAAGTGCAGTGGAGATTGGGAGGTGCACATAGCATACCACACGCTCTCTCTCTCACAGCAGACTTCTTACAAATCCTCTGGATTTGGCATTTCGGACATGCAGCTGGGAGATGAGCTACCCTGCAGCCCTTTAGTTTGGTCTCTGCCTGATCAGGCTGCAGGTTCTGGTGCAGTTTGAAGGCTTCTGTGCCCCCGTAGATTCATACCCCTGAGCTCTGGGGCGCCCACTGCACACCCTGTCTTCTCCTCTGGCTGCCACCATGCTGTGAGAATGAGAACCATGAAAGTGAAGAGCATAACCTAGGAATCTGGGCAAGATCCTTACCCTTGATCACAGGACAGCTTGTCGAAACTAAAGATGAAATACATTTTCGAGCCTAGTAAAATGAGCTGAGAAAAGTTTGCTGACTGGTAACTCTCTCTCTCTCCCTCTCTCTTTTTTCCAGGAGGTAACAATGTTGAGATGGAAGCATTTTTCACAACCCTTCCTCATTTTTAACCTGAAGTGATGCTGTAGCTCTGGGACAGAAAGGAAGCGTATTGATCATATTTCCGCATGTCTGTTGGAGCTCTTCTCCACAACCCTTTAGCTGCAGGTATGCTGGTTGTGATGCAGATATTTGTCTACAAAACCAACTTCATCAGTAATAAATAGTCTATTTTTTATTTCAAATAGTTGCATATTAATTTTTACTGAACTAAATCCAATATCTGAAAAAAGTGACGTCACCTATGATTATAGATGGATTTAAATTAAATGTTTTATGACAAAGAGTAGACTTTTGTTTGTAACCAGCAGGTGGCAGTTACAGATTGTTACAGCTTCCATTTACTCCTGGTAACTGAGTAACTGCAGGTTATGGGTCTCTTACCAGATATAGATGTCATTATTTACATTTGACTGTTTTAGCAATCATTCTGTCAGCAAAAATGCTGCCTAGGTGTGGTGGTTTCACCCTGATGGACAGCTCTCTCACCACAACTGCTCTCTCGTTCCCCATCTTCAAAGGGAGAGGGGGGAAGAAATTATGATGGGAAAGAAAATTTTCTTTTTCTTTCCTTTCAGGGTCACAGGTTGGGATAAGGATAATTTAATTAAAGGAAAAAGAAAGAGGAAAACAACAACAACAACAATAAAACAAACAAAAAAGACAAGCAAAGGTTGTGTGGAAGCAAAGAAAGTGACAAAATGATTATTCTCTACTTCCCATCAACAAGAGATGACATCTTGGGAAGCAGGGCCTCAATAAATGTAGTGGATGTTTGGGAGGACAGACAGCTCCATGATGAGAGTCCCACCCCCTTTTTTCTTCCCCTTCCCACCTTTTATTGCTGAGTGTGACACCATGTGGTGTAGAATATCCCTTTGGTCAGTTTAGGTCAGCTGTCCTGGTGATGTACCCTCCCCAGCTCTTGCCCAACCCCAGCTTGCTGGCTCTGGGGGACCCTTGAGAGAGTTTTGATGCTGTGTCAGCACTGCTCAGCAACAGACAAAACACTGGTGTGCTATCAGTGCTATTCTAGCTACAAGTGCAGAGCACAAACTATATGGGATGCCGTGGGGAAAGTTAACTCCGACCCAACAAGACCTAGTACACCAGGACACCAAGAAACCAGTTCTGGAAATCAGCTGATTGCAGCAAGACTGGTAAATTCCTGACAGGTGTTTCTAGATTTTTGAATGCAGTCCTTAGTTGTTCTCTGGAAATTCTGACTAGTGCCAAGTAACTGGATCAATGTCTTACATGATTTTGAACATTTTTCCTTTGTTGTTATTCATCTTCTAAGAAGTAAGGAAGTATAAAGTTTTGAACTGGTTTTCAAGGAACATCTTTGCAAGAAACGTTATGCAGTACTTTGGAAAACTGTCTGATTTGTTTGGCTTGGTTTTGGTTAGACAAGTAATTTGCTTTCTTTATTCTTTAATATCTGATTGACACATCTGTTAATTTTTGTAGGCACATTGCATTTCCTCCAACCCAGTACTGTAGCTAAATGGTCAAAAGGTTATGTAAGATATTTTCTTTTAGTCGTTTAATTTAACCTGCTACCAAATATTTAACAAGCTCTGTGTCCTTAAGTATGTAGGGACATTGTATGAATGGGATAACATTTTCATTACTCATTTGAGATGTTCCTACTTTCAATCTCACAGGCACCGTAGTGAATAGAGAAACAATGCAACTTCAATGGATTGGAATAGTGCATTCATATTTGAAACATATTAGTGAGACCTGAAAGTGTGCTGTTGATTCAGAATACCATGTACTCTGTGAACATGATTCCTTACTGTGTCAGTTAATATTGAAAAATAAAATGGCAAGAAAGAAAGTGAAGCTCTAATAGATACAAAATCTAGGAATGCCAAGAAGTTCAACAGACTTCTTTTGACTAGACTGGAAGACCAAACTTTCAAGTGTTCCAGTTTTCAAGCGCTGAAGCTATGCAGAATTCCAGTGTCTTTCAGCATAGGCAATTGTCTTGCTTACCAAGGAATGAATGATGGCACTCACAATGTATCCTTAGCCTGCATTGTGATCTCTAGCGAGTCACAGCACATTTCCATGCCTTAAGTTCTTATCTGCTAGCACAGACCATAAAGAAGGGCAAGTTTTATTAAGCATTGACCTTCAATGCATGCTAGACTATTTTGAATCATATCAAGGAGCCAATTTTCAAAAAGACTGCTCAACATGTTAGCTCATGTATAGATGTGCACATCATTAACAAGCATCTTAGGATGGACAGAGACATCATCCAGGTACTACAGTTGCTGAGCAGGAGTTAGCAGGCATAGCGTAATCTGGTGATATTGTCTTATAAAGAGTAAAGTGCCTGCCTGAAGGACAAGTCAGCACAGTAACAGCAACTGTGTATTCCAGCCTAGAGTTATAATCTGGAGCCACCTGCGTTGTGGCGATCCAAAATGTCAGTACAGACTGGGTGACAAGTGGATTCAGAGCTTTCCTGTGGAGAAGGACCTGGGGATACTGGTAGATGAAAAGCTTGACATGAGCTAGCAGTGTGCACTTGCATTCCAGAAAGCCAACTGTATCCTGGGCTGCATCAAAAGAAGCGTGGCCAGCAAGGTGAGGGAGGTGATTCTCATTCTCTACCTGGAGCACTGTGTTCGTCTCTGGGGCCCCCAGCACAAGAAGGACAGGGACCTGTTAGAGTGGGTCCAGAGGAGGGTCTTGAAGATGATCAGCAGGTTGAAGCACCTCTCCTACAAAGACAGACTTGAGGGAGTTGGGGTTGTTTGGGCTGCAGAAGAGAAAGCTGCAGGGAGACATCCTTGCAGCATTCTAATACATAAAGAAGGCTTACAAGAAAGATAGGGAGAGACTATTTACCAAGTTATATAGTGAAAGAACAAAGAGTAACAATTTTAAACTAAGGGGGAGTGGATTTAGATTAGATATAACGAAGAAATTCTTTACTGTGAGGGCAGTGAAGCACAGGAAGAGGTTGCCCAGGGAGGCTGTGGATGCCCCATTCCTGGAAGTGTTCAAGGTCAAGTCCCATGGCAGGGGGTTTGGAACTTGATGATCTTTAAAGATCCTTTCTAACCCAAGATTATGATTCTATGATTTAAATTAGAAGGAATTATCAAAGCAGTCACAGCAGCCAAGGATTTGAAAAGTAGGATCAATTGCCCTTAACTGATATCATCAATTGTTTATGAAGTAACTTCTACTTTCTTCCAAAATAAATATCTGGGGCCTCACTATCTGGTATCTTCAGAGAAGGCAGTGACACTAGATCCATGATTAGAAGACCAAAAAAGGTTATAGGTAAAACTATAACATACAAAAAAAGAGGGCTTTTTCTTAATTCAACACTGCTTACAATGCACCATCTCTTTTTAAAAAGAAAGAATCAGAACTGATGTAAATTCCCAAGGTTATACAACACCTTGAGGCAGGCAGGCCAATGCATTATAGAGTTTTGAACTGGATTCTTTGACAATGTTTAGGGCTGCCACTTGACTGCTTGTACTGAAGAAAAAAAAAAAATAGAAAAAAAAAAAAAAAGATATTTCACAGGTACTAAAAACTGTCTCCTAAACAGGAGTGGAAGTAGATGAGGATGAACACTTAGATCTACATTTATCACAGTCTAACTGGAAGCAGAAACACCAGCATTGATAACAATATTGGGATATTAGAATTTGAAAATTGTGTTCAGAATCTCTGGTATTTCAGCTCATTTTTAGGAAAGAGGCTAAAAGGATATTCAGGTTTCTGAATTTTACTTAATGTCAACATGCAACCACTGTCTAGAGACAAACATGCACACAGATTTAAGGAGTGCTATTTACTTTTATTGGTTGCCCAGCAACAACCATACTTTCACCTTATAAATTTTTTTTTTTTTTAAATCTCCAGGTTCTTATTTAGTCAGTTACTTCCAGCCTTGTTTCAAAAATTGGAAAGATGAAGATAAGTGAAATTAGGCAAATTACACTGGTACAGGGCAGGTATATGGCAGAGTTATATGCATCATGTCTGCTGGCCTATAACATCATATGAGCACAATGCCATCTACATTTTGGAGATAGATAAAGTCACTGGAAGTAAATCACCAGACCATTCAAAATCTGTTCATATAAGGATATTGACGTCAGTGGCATCCTAAGAGCATTTTAATTTAAATCACCTGAGTTAGTGGTATCAGCCTATTTACTGGCAGGTCGTTCCCCACCTCTCTTTCTTTCCTTGAAGGAGTTTTGGTCTGTCCACCATTAAGGACTTCCCTTACTTATAAACTGACAGACCCTTCAGCTCACACTTGGATAAGAAATTTTTAGACTAGAGCTTTTGAAATGGAAACTTTAGGGTTTGAATTACCCGGATCATTTGGTTAGAAAGGAAAAGTAGAGACTTGTAAAACCAGTAAGGTTTTACAAGTAACTTGTAAAACACTTGCAAGATATCTTAAATTAGTCTTCATCAAGAGGGTGTCAGGCACTGGAACAGGCTCCCCCGGGCAGTGGTCACAGCACCAAGCCTGCCGGAGTTCAAGAAGCATTTGAACAGCACTGTCAGACATAGAGTTTGGTTTTTGGGTGTTCCTGGGTGAAGCCAGGAGTTGGACTCAGTGACCCTTGTTGGTCCCTTCCAATGTGGTATACACTATGATTCTGTGATTCTATTCTTCTAAGAGTGTATACAGGGGTTAAAAATAGCTTGCTTTGCAAAACCATTGAGTAGCTCTCTCACTTATGGCAAATCAGGACCACATTGATAATGACCAGGCATTTAAGAGTCCTATTTTAAGCAACCATCATAAGTAAGTTTATGTTAAGTGTCTGCACAAGTGCTTTTACCTGCCTCTTTGGCATTGTCTCAGGAGTGATTTACTAAAATTGTACTGCTGTCACTCAGCTGTGCTTACAGAGAGAAAGGTGGAACATGCTTTAACACAATTTCAGTAGCAGCCAAATCATCAGCCCCTCTGACATCTTAGCACTGTAGTATTGTTGTTGTTCTGTAAGTAAAAGAAGTGATGAGTCTTTTATTTTTATTTTTTAACCTCTGGGATCTAGGGTTTTGTCTGTTTGTTTGTTTATTCTGTTATACCCCTAGGAACTTCAAAGCAGATGTTGTAAAGTCAGTGTTGCCCTGCCTCTCCTATCTACTTAGAGTGCATTCAGTTTTTGAGGTACCCTTGAACAACTATACTTTTGGACTTCCTAAGTCCTCTGAAGTTCATTTTCCATTAGCAAGAAAATTGTTGCTTCTTTCCACCACTAGAATATATCCCTTCCCCATCTCCTAGAACTCATTTTCCTCTTTTCTGCAGAAAATAACTCTTAGAGTAAGTGTTGCTAACAGTCTTTTAAACAGGTTAAAAAAATATATCTTTAAACGAAACAGTGAAAAAGCAAGATTTAAGTGAAATCCGTAAGACCTAAGTTGAAGATGGAGGTCATTAAAAATATGACTGTCCTCCAAAGAAAAGGCATTGAAGTTAGAGATAGAAAAATAGTGGTAAATGAATTATTGTACAAGCATTTTGTTACCATTACTCTACCAATTGTTAAATGAAGGTGAAAATTGCTGACAGGAAAATTGAGTTAATTCTGGCAATTGATATAACCTATATTTTCCCCATAATTTAGCAGAGTAATAAAGGCCAACTGCTAATAATAATAAAAAAGTTAGAAAGTCCTGAAACAAGTAAAATCAGTGTGACACAATCAGTGTCACACAATTATTCATTCTGGGACAGCATACCTAGGGGGAAACAATTTTGAAGGAAATTGTTTGAAATATTTCCTGGTGTGCTGAATGCCTGATGCAATCTAGGGAGGGAGAAATTTGGCTCGCAGTTCTGCAGCCAACACTAACTCAAGGTTTGTGAATTTAGAGTAGGATAAGAATATATAAAGGTTATTATGTTCTTATTTATCTACATCTTATAAATGCACTGCTGTAATACACATTCATTTTATGCTTTCACTTTACATTGTGACAAAGCTAGAATAAAAAACTTATTTCTAAAGAAATCACTTCCTTGCTGTCATTTCTTTGTGTGGTTCTAACCATCAGTATTTTTACCTCGAACAAATGAGACACAATTTGCCACTTATCCAGAACTGCAAGTCTCCTGTAACAATGAATGAATGTTACGTCTACAGAATTATGTTTGTGATTTTTCTCGTCCTAGGACCATAGGAGTTAAAAAAAGTTTTTTTGTTGTTGTGGGTTTTTTTGTTTGTTTTTTTGTGCTTGTTTTTTTAAGTAAGAAACAGTAAGTGTTAATAGAAGACCAACATCCTGACTAGTGAAATCACTAAAAAAAATGATCACGTTAGGAATAATAACATTTACCCTAGCTACATCCAAGACAGTGAGCTTTCAAAGAATTATTACAGAAGACTTACGTATAAAAAGGCCTTATTACCAGTTACCCACTATGACACATTGATCATACATGATCCTTTATGATCTTTAATTATAGTTTTGATTTTGCATGGCAGACCAGGTAGAAACTTGCCTTGCTCTTTGGTTGTTGTGTCTAAATGTCCCTGCTGTGAATATGGATCTTTCTCTTTCATTCTAAAAGCAAATCCCTTAGTAAGAGTAGAAGGCACAGGCAGAGTCATGGATTTGCAAACATAGGTGAAAAATCTATATTAGGCATGTGACTAGAATTTCTTTTGCCTACATGAAAACATAATTTGCATGGCATTTCTTAAAAGATGTTTAAATTGCTTGGATTCTGGCAATTTGCCCTGAATCTGAGACTTCTGTTGCATCAGCAGGTGTCTTTTTTTCTTGTAGATCTCAGACAAGCCAATTCTTTCAGCAAACCCCAAAGAAGAATGGAGACCATGCTTTCAGAACAGCGGGCAGCAGTAACAAACATTGATGCCAGTTCTCACAAGAGACAAGGAAGATGACAATCGTGAGGTAATGACATCATGAGGTAAGTCCAGACATCCCTGGCTCATGTCACTCTGGTTCATTTCATGTATCTCCTGAGTAGTAAATACATATCTCAGAATTCTGAATAGCACTTCCCCATCCCTCCCTAGCAACTGAGACTCATTCTTCCTTTAAAGTCCTTTTGTCCTTAGCTAAATCAGACCAAACTAGTGTTGAACCCTGTGGTAGGAACCACAGTTCGTCAGAGATGATCAGTAAGCCCTGCACCTCTATCTACTTCCTTGCTTCCCTGTCAAGTATCATTCTGCATGAATTCCCATTGCCACCTCCCAGTATCTAGCTTTTATGAAATCACATGGTGGTGTTCCAGTCTTCTGCAGTGCCAGTGGCCAGCACTCAGGAAATCTGTTACTGTCAGCTTGTTTCATCTAGTAGTCAGAGTTTACAGTCAGGAAAAAGAGGACAGCATAACAGAGCAGTTGGAGTATGTCTGCATTCCAGCAAGGTCACTTTCAGCCCAGAAATCCAGTGAAACAAATTTGTTCAACACAGAAGTAAAAGTACTTCCTCACTGTGTGATGCCAGGTACATGTAAACCATTGTCCTTGCAACTTTGGTTTTTGATCCTGCCTGCTACTCTTCACCTGCTCTCCTGGGTATTTCTTGCTCTGTTCCTTGCTCCTTTAACCACAAACATTTGAGCTCTTTAGATTTTGTTAGAATACATATAGCCTGTAGGACTTCATACATGTCTAGGCAACTATGAAACATATTTTCTTTACCTTTTTCATCTTCCCAGGTTTTAACATTTATACCCCATTTATTGGACACACTTACCGACATTGGTTAACCCAGGTTTCTGTGCAGTTACAATATGTACACTACAGTGCACCATATATTATATATAATATGATTATCTTGCATAACATGACTTATTTTTAAACAGAAGTGCCTCCCAAGCACACAGGAACGGAGTGAGAAGTGTTGCTTCTTGAGAAAGTCAGAGTCTGGCCTACTGGCTGCCTGCTGTGAACACAGAGCGATGATAGGTCATGTTCATTCCATGACTGGAAGTGAAAGTGATCTCAGACTGCTTTTCAGACAGAAAAGAATTCTCTAGAAAGATCAGGGTTTAAATACATTCTAGTTACAATACAAAAAGATGTAACTCTATCACAAGAGAAAACTAATTCAGTTAGATTTGCATCTTCTTCTTCCCCTCCCCCCATTTTCTTTTTTTACCTGAAGAACCAGGTGTAAGTTTGTTTAAGAACTGAACTTATGAGCAGGGTATTTACTGAACCACTGGTACATCAGAAGTAACAAAAATAAGCCCTGTTATTTAAAAGAATGAGCCACTTGTGCTTAACCAAAACCACATAAGTAATCTTGTCTTCAGCTTTACCCTAGCCACAGTTCCTCAGTGGAATTTCAATTTATATCTCTTACATAATCAGAGCACACTTTCACGGGAGAATTTGACCCTGAGGGAAGCAGGAGGGCTGGAGATACTTGCTAATAGTCATGTGGTAAAAATAGCCTTTTCATAAGCCCTGCATGGAACACGAAGAATGCCTTGAAACATGCCCTAGCTAGTATCAGAAATAGCCAAGCCAGAGATGAAAAGCATCCTTTTGCTCAAATGTAAAGGGAAAAAATCTCTTAAGATATTCTATAACTGTTTTAATGAGTCACGCTCAATGTGCTAATGAGTTCATCACAAGCCACCATTTAAAATGGCATACCTTTCTCATCAGCACAGAAGAAGAAATAATAAACCAGTTCCCTGGGCATTCAGGTTTTCATGCACCTCTTCTTTCTTTAAATGCAGAATGTACTAACATCAGGCTGATTTCAGGGTCTCCTTACTCCCAGTCTGCATGTCCCAGGTGTTTGTTCTCCAAAATAAAAGTGAACAAGCCTGATGATCGCTGGAAAGCAGTGCTTTCTCTAGGAGTTGTTACAAGAGCACTATTTTTCCTTTATTCTTTTTTTGTCTATACAGTGTACCTCATTTTCCTACCCTTTCTGCAGGTAGCCTGGCTCTTTAATTCCCTGTTGTCATGCGGTGAGGACACCCTGTGATGGTTTTTATGACTGGGGAAAGAGTGATATTATGAACCAATGTGACAATTGATAGTGGTCATGCATTAGTGTAGAGCTATCATTGTTAAGAAAATAAAATGCCTGTGTAAATTTAGTAAAAACCTCTAACTCCACAGACAGTCTTAAGCAGATATTCTAGAATAGGAGTATGCTTGGAAATCAAAATAAATCAGTGATGGTATTGTTCATTTAAAAATACTACAGAAACCCGAGAAAATCCCAAAGTTCTGATAATGCCCATTTCTGAAGTAAAATATACATAGAATTCTGTGCTGATAATTACCTAATTACAATGAAAACAATTACTTGTTCGTTTTCAAAGCATGAGAGCCCATCCTAAAAGCAGCTCATAGGAGAAAGGGGGAGAGCCCTTGCTAGGGCTTCTCAAGCAGCTCTCCCTCACATAACTTCAAAGCTCGATAGCTGAACTATCAGTGTTGGCTCTGAGCCCGGGCAGCATAGCTTCCAGGAGGGAGGGATATGCCCAGTGTCCTGATAGCCTCTGTCAGGATTGTTAGTGCCTTGTTTATTACTCACTGTACACGTACTTCCATAAAGAGAGAGGAGATTATTCCAAAAAATAAGTGACAGTAAACCATAGGGAGTTTCAGTGGGCATCAGGCCTCTGGCTGCTATTGGTGCCTTTGAGAATCTCCTACAAGGTGGCTGTTTTGAGAAGCTTACTAGCCAAGGAATTACACAAATTATAAGGGAAGCGAGGGAGGTGTAAGTGAGAAGACACAGTTAAATTCCCGTCTGATTGTTGTCAGAGCAGAGCAAAGAAAACACATGATGGCAGAATCATACTGACACCCTATGTATCTTGTTAGCCTGCCTGTACTGGAAACCATTTATGACAGCACTCTGGAGTGTGCTGTCTGAAGGGAGGCATACCAAAAGGCTCTACTACCAGAGGCAGTAGATAAAGCTAATTGGCTAGTAGCCCTAAGCAATATGAAGGTAAAATCATGGAAAACACAAATCCTCTTTATAATACTGATTTAGTATGCTTACATTTTTCCTCGCAGTGTGTTCTCAAGTTCTTCAGTCTGAGGCTAGCGTATTGTTGGAATAAGCAAAGATACATGCTAGCCATTTCAGTCAAATTGAGGCTAAGTGCTACATCAGATGATAATCGCATGTGACTTTACAAAAGCCTATCTTAGGTTATCCCTACAGGTAGATTACCTTGGGTATTTAGGTAAATTCAAGTCAATTTTCTTTCCCATGTCTTCTGTCAGCACTTCAGACACTGTTCCTTATGTCAAAGCTACTGTGTAAATAGTAGATTAATCTCCATTTGGGTGCTAACATGACAGAAATAGAAGTTGCTGGCTGTCCAGTGTTCTCTGCTAGAAGGAGAGCATGTCTGACTTTAGCAGAGGAAGCAGTGTACCCAAAGAAGCAGAGAATCCTGGATGGCATGGAAATCTTTTCACATTCAATAGTGTTTGAAAACCCTCCCTTCTCTCACTGGACTAGGTCTGACAACTAGTCAGTTGCCAAACAGTCTGCAAGATGGCTTTAAGCCAAACTGGACATTTACCAAGTTCACTCCACTTGAGACACAGATTTACAAAGTTAATTGAGATGAAGCTTCCATCAGCAGATAGACTGGGATGATAAACAAAGAATGTTTCCTACTTCTTTCTGGAAATGTGACATCTATTTTAATTACAATATGAAAGGGGTCTTGTGATTAAGATCCTGGTCTGCATTTGGGATCATCAGTCTCTGTCCATAGGGAATGTACTCATTCCTACAGTCAACACATCTATTCTGCTTACCATTATATGTTTTCTTTAATCACTCTGTATTTCACTATTATGTTGCTGAAACTGGGATAACCCTTTCTCCTTGGGAAGAAATGTGAGAAAAACTTTGTGTAAGGCATCTTGGACTAGACTACCAAGGAACGGATAAAGGTCATACTAAAGGTCATTAAAAACAGGTCAAACAAACATCTGTCTAGTCTGACATATACAGAAATGGCCATAACTTGAGGAAATAGTTTAGGACCCCTGTTTCATTTCTGGGTTCTTCCAAAGAGATCATCCAAAAGATTAAATGATCTTTCAGTTACAAAAGGCCAAGAGATGCCCATCTCAGTGACCTCTCAACATCTCTTAGGAATTACTGGTCTCATGAGTCCCTAGAAATACAGAGACTATTGTGGGTTATAAGGATGTCTTTTTATTTGGGGTGGAGGAAGGGTTGCAACGTCAATAAATGTGCAATACTAATGTAGATAAAAATATGGGCAGAAAATCATTCAAGAATTCTGTAAACAGAAATGAGTCATGGAGTGAGAAAGGAGGAAGAAAGGAAAACCCCATTAAGGCAAAATGTAGATTTCAGTCAAATGTCACCGCAACCGGTGGAGTGACCAGTGCATCTATGGAGCATGACGCATGTAAGAACAGAAATATCCCTCACCTGCTGTCACTCACCGACTAGTAGATCCTCTCTAGTAGGTCTTAATAACAGCCAAGATTGCTGTTTTTAAGAACCGCAGACATCCATAACATTTCTGCCTGTGTAGGAGGACTGAAAGATGGGAGGCATTTGAGAACATCAGTGATGTTCCACTCAATTTCTTTCCAAACAGAGTTGTTCTGTGCTGAACTGGGACCAACTCTCCTTAAGCCTCTTAGACAGTCATCCTGTCAAACTGAACTACATTCTCACATTCTCCGTCTTATGGAATGCCCTTTCAACAAATACAGCCTTGACATGCTGCATTACAGTAACAGAAATCCAATGATTAATTCAAGCAAATCCCTTGGTGCAGAAATCTCTTTTAAGTTATATACTTAGACTAAGATTTTCTAACGGTTAATCACTTTGAAAATGAAATTCCTGTTGGATTTTCTGAGAACTGCAAGTTCTTTTTTTCTTATCCAATCTTTTTAAGGGTTTTCCATCATGTGTTTTATCACATCATGAAGACCAACAGAATTTTCAGCTAGAGAATCACTATTACTTGCTAGATTTCTCATTATGAGTACTCTGTGAAATTCCAGATGTCATCAGTGCTTCCACCTTCTCTTTAGACAAAGAAAAAATACAGATTGCTTTACACAGTGAAAATCTTAGAGTGTTACATGCCTTCCACAACAGCTCATGTACTGGTCAATTCTCTAAACAGCAGTGTGTTCTCTTAAAGGGAAATACTACTTCGAGTTTGCAATATATCCAAGACAACTGCCTTCATACAACCTGCAGGTTATGTGCTATTTCATGCTTCACATACCTGCTACTTCATACTTGAAGTTTTGTTATTTTTTTTAATCATTTTTGAGATTAATTACATATTTAATCTTATGTAGTGCTGCAGATCAAACTCTGCTGCAACAGCAGAACAAGCCTTCCTAAGATGCTGTATCAATTAGAGTGGACCTAACGAATGCATTTATAAAAGTGTAAATTTGTTCAGTATTCACAGCAACTTGAGAGTCCAGTGCAAACTACTTGTCACCCTACCAATGAATGTTATTTGCATTTTTAAGGTTTATGTGTGTTGTGAGGTATGTATAACATCCTAGATGGCAGTCAAAAGAAGCAGTTTCTGAGTTGTAATTTTCAATGTCCTGTAATTACCTTTTCACAAAAATCTTTCTCTGATCTGTCATGCTTTCATAGTGCCTCCCAGCTCCATTCCTTTGTGTAAACTGTGTAACTGTTTGTTCCTTCTGCTGCAGTTGAGTTAAACTGTCATCAAAGATTAATCATCTAACATTAAGCTTTCAGATTGTTAGGAACAAGTATGCCATTACCTCTTTTTTATTTTATGATTATCATTCTTTTAGCCTAAGGCCTCTTTCTTTGGAGTTCTTTCAAACTTCCAATATTTGGGAGAGTGAGAGAAATGTAAAGACACTACAAAGATATGTGATGGTGTGCTTTATGCAAGGCTTAGAAGCTTGCTTCCTGTGCTCCAGAATTTCACCATACCCTAATCTGGTGCCAGTTCAACATTTCCAACAAATTGAGGACAATCAATAATGTACAATACAAAATGTATGACAATATTTAGTCTTTTAATTAAATTACCAAGAATTCTGGAGAGAATCAGATGTTGTTTCTTGATCTTGCTAATCCAGGCTCATCTATGATCTGAGTTTCACTGAACCACATCATGAGCTCACACCCAGTTTTTACTTTACTTGAACATGAGTTGGTTGGCAGACAGAACAGATGAGGAAAAACAGGGGGTGGGAGGAAAAAAACACTGAGCCAGTTAAAACTAATGCAGCAGAACAAGGGAAGTTAAATAATAATAATAATAATAACCAGCAGAAAGCCTGGAGTACCAGCACCATAAGGAGAGTGTGCAAGAAGCCCATGCTGGAAGGTCTCTTTTGACATGTACACTTCTTTATGTCAATGTGGAACTACTACACAGGATCAACACTTTTTGTGGGCTGCTAGGTAGAACAGCAAAGCACCTTCTGCAGGCAAATCACATGTGAACAAATGGTTACCATGATCCAGTGGGTGTGTAATAACTTGCTATGCTGACGTAATGTGTGGTAATGTGAGGTAATACGCCAAAACCTGGCAATTTCTTGTGGCTCTGTCCACTGCATCACTCTGCTGTTATGAAGGGAAAGGGTACAAGGCCACCAGCTGCTGCCTCACCTCATTCCCAGGTGAAAACTCGTACCTGTGCTGCTCGTAGACAGGTGACACTGAAGGTATCCCATTTGTGGCACCTTTTGCATCAAAAGGAAGCCATACTTAAACCAATCTGTGCACACAGATGAATTGGTCTCCCGTTGTTCTGCTGTTAAACCACTAGAGGGAAGTCTCAGAGTGCTCTGGCCTTTTTGCGAACATGATGACTCTGTGAAGCCTGTGATTTGTGCCACGTGGTGCTGGGCTGGTACGTCGCAGTAAAAAATGCAATCAGACCGTGTAAGGTATCATTTAGAATGCTTTTTATTAGAGCTAAGATTGTAAAAAGAGAATACCAAAAATAATCTTATGTCCCCTTAGAAGCTGGGAGCCCCAAGCCCTGAAGCATTGAACGGGATTCCAACCAACATGCAGTGTGTCGTGCAGACCTTGTACGTAGCACAACGTGTCCTCCTTTGGTCATTCACCGTTCACTTGATTTTCTTTCAAGGAAACAACTCTACTTATCATTTCTACAGTGAAAACAGAAACACCTTGCTCATGAGATCTTCTTTCTGTACAAAGATAACAGCATTGACACACAAGTGGAATAATCACTGGGTCCAAGGTGTGTGTGCAGCATAACACTGGACTGGCGGCCACGCTGGACGTGCAGCCCAACGCAGCCCAGCATGGCACAGGTTCACTGAGTCCTCAATGTACAGTGGTGTTCTGGTCAGGAATGCTTGACTTCGGCCTGGAATTTGTTATCTTTAGAGTTATAATACCCCTGCGTGTGAATACATGAATATAGCATAGAAGGTTTAAACCACCTGTTTGTATAAAAGACCTCTCTTTAGGAAACATAAATGTTTATGCAAATTTTTCACCAACCCTATCAATTCACTTTTACTTAATACTTGCCCAATTTTTCACATTTTTCCCTCAATTGTCCCTCTTTGATTCAATCCAGAATACATTTTTGTACTCCATCAAAATATTTATAAAGTTTTTTTTTTCAGTTTCTAAATCTGTCTTTTCCTGTATACACATAAAATGATCTGATAACATCTGGCTAATAACATAATCTGCATACTAGAGTTTCATATTTTAAGGAATTGTGTTTAAAATGCTAATTTTTCAAAGAAAAAACAATTCTGAAAAAAAGATGTCTTTCAAATTCCATCATTTTGAAATTACAAATGAAGCCTAGTATTGATTTTTGAGACTGTTTTATGTGGCAAATAATTGTCTTGCTAGAAAATTTAATCCAATTAAAAAATAAATAGTATAAACATCTTTATTTTGACTGCAGCTTGTTATCAAGACAAGAACTGTCTGGAAAGCTTGAATTACTAAATAAATACCTTCAAAGATATTTGAAGGTTTCATCATAGAAAGTTTTGTTCTGGTATATTGCTGGAAATTACTTTTCTAAAATATCTCAAAGTACATATTTAACAAGTTTTATTCAGCAATATTTTAACTACTATTATTTTATATGTATACAGCATATGGATATTTTAGATATAGAATTGTTCATTTTTACAAACTTTAATGAAAATGTACATCTTTATCAATAGCAACAGTGATATTGCTCATGGAACTTTGAAATATCTGTATTTTCCTTCTATTTGATGCTAGAAGTTATTATTAAGTTAAGGAATTAAATGGAAACCATGTTTCTTAAGTGACCGTCTGAGCACAGCCAATAGAAATAAATCTGTAAACATGAAGTTATTAGAGAAACTTTATTTAAATCAGTAGAAATTCCCCCCCCCCTTTTTTTTTTCAGATGCAAAATCCTTCTGAGAGGGGAAGCCAAAGAGATGTGTTAATGCATTGAGCAAAACAAGTAGCAGTAGGCAGAATAATTTATACTGGACTGAGTCTGACTGTTAATAAAATAACTCATAGTACAACATTAATGCAAATTATGGGGCTGCAGATAATGGGCAAACAACAACAACAAAAAAAGCAAATGGAAAAAATATTAAGTTTGAGATGACCATCTCACTTTATTCAAATCCGTTTCTGATTTCCTTCATATACATAGAATTGTTGACAGACCCGAATAATGTCTTACTTACTAATCTCTCACTTCTTTTTAGCATGGTGCCTATATTTATATTGCAAAACAGTCACCACTGGTTTTCTTTTTAAAATTTTTAGGACTTAAATGCAGAGGCAGCAGTGTGCTTCCCAAATATCTGGGACAGATTGTTAAGTCAGATAATCAACAACCATTCATTTCCATCCATCTTTAATTCAGGATTCCTAGACCAGCTTCTTGTTCTTGGCCACCTTCCAGTAATTCTGAACTTTGTGACAGACAAGTAGCTATAAAGGTAATGTATGATCCTTACAGTCCTTGAATCATGATATTAATGCCATGTGAATATTTGGCATCCCTATTAAAGAAAATAGGATCAGTCTGGTAATCTGTTGGCTGCTGTGGGATCTAACAAGTTGTAATCCTTAGCTTTCCTGCCAACAAATTCCTCATTAAGCACAAGATATCCTGAAACAAATCACTAGTAAAACCTCTCCTGGTGTTAATATATGTAGAGTTCTTCTAATCAGATAATTCTAGCCAAAAATTATATTTTTTTTCAACTCTTTCTGTCATTTAGCTAAGCTGAAATAGTCTAAAGGTTTCCATATATTGCAATGTATGATTTAGGTTAAATGCTCATAGTGAAGCACAGGGAAGCACAACACAACTGAGGTTTACGATTTCATTACCAACACAAAATTCCAACCCGAAACTTTGTGTTAGTTCATACGTTTATTCACTCTTGGTTCATTCAAACTTTTATGAGTGCATCCAAGCAGATTTTTTAATTGACCTACAAACACTTTCAAGATGAATAGGGCACATGTTGCATCAAAATAACTTTTTCATGCACTTATGATGCGACAGATTGTGAAGTTCAAGCATGTCAACTAAGGTTCTTAAGGTGAATTTGGGCTGAGCCGGAATTCCAGGGAAAATATCCGGAAGAGCTGAATCATAGCTGACATTCAGTGTTGACCGTGACTTCAGAAGACAGAAATAGCACTAGAGACATCTTTTCAGCATGGCTAGGCAGAGGTCTATTTCACCTGTGTAGCAGGTCATGTCTCAAACAAAAGTTGTCTGTCACCTCCAGGGACTGTGAAATTGGAGTCATTGGACTTAAGATAACTCAAGTTGGAAGGAACCTCAGGAGATCACCTAGTTCAGTCTGTAGTCTTACAGTTTGTCTTACACAGGTGATCGTTGCTTGTACAGATCTCTCTGCCCAGGCCCAACTATGTGTCTGTGTTTATTTTCACAATATTGATTCATCAACTATAGGATGCTGTCTAAGGGTCAGATGCTACCCAAGCTCAATAAGGCAGTGAAATAAAATCCTCCCATTGCTCTTCCAGGTTGGAGCTGACAGGGGCACAAACATCAACAGTCTGAAAGCAGGGCTGCCCCTAAGGCAATTGCTGATTTTTCAGAGAGGTTCAGCAAAAGTGTGGTGGAGTGTTTCCACCCTGAACTGAGCAGATGTAGGGTAGGGTAAAAGAGGAGGAGGAGGCAGAACATCTGCAGCAGCTGGAGTTGCTAGGATCGGCTTGCCTAGCAACCCCCCTTCTTAGGCAGGGGCATCTAATTCAGCAGCAGCAGCAACAACAGCAGCAGCCCAGACACTTGGTGAGCTGGATGCATGTTAGGGAGTATGAGAGCTATCAAAACACTTGCCTTAGGGCTCCGAAGCCTCCTCAGTTTATTGGTAGGTAAACTATGTAGATCCTTTTACTGTAATGTATTCCTCTGGTCCATGCATACTGTAGGAATGGTAGATGGTTTATTGCAGTGAGATGGCTATTTTATTAATGTACATCTATACAAGGATAATAGCAGAATACGTTGGAAAAAAATTATATAATTCTATCTTATTCCTTAAATAACTGGATTAGTAATTGCAAAATCCAGTAGATTATTGTTTTCCAATAATATATAGAGAAAAATAATTCTTTTACTAATTGAGGACTAAACCCAGGGTGTATTATCATCTCTTCATATATAGCCTAGGATGTCTATTTTAATACCTGATTAGTATAAATATGTATAAAATGTATAATATATATACAGGCATAATCATGGCAACTGTTTGAATTCACTCTGTATGCTATTATGATGCTGTGTTCTACTTGTAATAGGCATACACAATCTTAATATTGTCTATAATTACATATTGTAACATTTGTATAATTAATTATATTTTGTTATTAAATCTATAATGAAAAATAATCATGGAAAGAATTTCAGTGTAGGAAGATGGCATTTTAAAAGCAAGGAGAAAAACTCTTTAAATAAAATGTTTCTCTGCATATGGTCCTAGAACTGCCCATTTTTTTATAGAGGAAAACTTCTGCAAGAGACAGTTTAGTTAAGTCACTACATTATCTCAGGTCTAATTTCTGGCTAGATCAAAGTAATAAACTGATCCCTAAAAAGTTGTCACTTTTTGCTTCAGAAGTTGAAGAAACAAATCAAAATATGCCAGGTTCTGTTTCTATGCTTGTTTTATTTTCTTTAGAAGAAATACAAACTTTACAAATGAAACTCATCCTTCCCCTGTTCCTATAGTGTGTTTTATGGGGTCAATTTGTATACTTTTTTTTCTGGCAGGTGATGTTAGTAGGGGGATGGCATGATTTAGACAACAAAGACTATGACTGTTGGCCCCTGGAAAAACCAGATGAGTATAACATGCTGGACTGTGGAGGTGAGTTCTAAAGCTGCTCATAGAAGACCATATCTTGCTTGAGGAAAGATTGAGAAACCCAAATCGAAGTACTCAGAATAATACCTAACTCATAATGAATGTTTCACGTGGTGGAAGGCATCTGAGTCAGTAACAACGTTTTTTTGTAGAGAAAAAAGTGAAAGAAAATAGCCAAAAGAAAGTTTTGAGTAATTATTTGTCCAATATTCATTGATTCCAAAAGAAAAGGGAATAGCAACAGCTGAATCCCTTCCCCCAGAAAATAACTGAAAACATTTCATTTCTCATTAGAAAACCAAATGCAACTTAATCCAAACAAAGCAGGCAGTCAGTTCTGCATTGCAGCAAATTCTGTTGAGTCATTCCTGAAATTTTATAGTGTTATTTCAAAAGTGGACTGTTTAAACACTCCAGCCAGTAAATAAAATCACCATTTCTGCACATAGTGCTTTCTTCTCCTTGCTCAACACTGTTCCGTGAGTACTTAAAATCTGAGATCTTTAACCACGTATTCCAGTCAGTTTCAAAATTGAATCTACATTATGATAAAATAAAAAATAGTTTGTGGTTTTTTTTTAATATTTGGAATTGCTTGAGATTTAAAAATAATTAAAGAATAATTGAAATATGGGAAATTCAATTTAAATGTAAAAAAAAGCTTTTATTCTCTATGGGTCATCAAACACTGGAAGAGGTTGCCCAGAGATGTGGTTTCTCTATCCTCGGGCATATCCAAAACCCAGCTTTGCAAAGGACTGAGCAACATGTGACTCTGCCTTGCAACAGGTGACTCTGCCTTGAACAAGATCAGGCTGGACTGGATGATTTCCAGAGATGCTTTCCGTTTTCAACTGTACTGTGATTCTGTGACTCTGTAACTGGGAATAAAGGGCTAAATAACTGGTGTAAAGGAACACTTCTGTTTATGTTAGAAAAGATTAGATCAGAGACCCTTTCCCTTCCCTTCCCTTCCCTTCCCTTCCCTTCCCTTCCCTTCCCTTCCCTTCCCTTCCCTTCCCTTCCCTTCCCTTCCCTTCCCTTCCCTTCCCTTCCCTTCCCTTCCCTTCCCTTCCCTTCCCTTCCCTTCCCTTCCCTTCCCTTCCCTTCCCTTCCCTTCCCTTCCCTTCCCTTCCCTTCCCTTCCCTTCCCTTCCCTTCCCTTCCCTTCCCTTCCCTTCCCTTCCCTTCCCTTCCCTTCCCTTCCCTTCCCTTCCCTTCCCTTCCCTTCCCTTCCCTTCCCTTCCCTTCCCTTCCCTTCCCTTCCCTTCCCTTCCCTTCCCTTCCCTTCCCTTCCCTTCCCTTCCCTTCCCTTCCCTTCCCTTCCCTTCCCTTCCCTTCCCTTCCCTTCCCTTCCCTTCCCTTCCCTTCCCTTCCCTTCCCTTCCCTTCCCTTCCCTTCCCTTCCCTTCCCTTCCCTTCCCTTCCCTTCCCTTCCCTTCCCTTCCCTTCCCTTCCCTTCCCTTCCCTTCCCTTCCCTTCCCTTCCCTTCCCTTCCCTTCCCTTCCCTTCCCTTCCCTTCCCTTCCCTTCCCTTCCCTTCCCTTCCCTTCCCTTTTCTTTTTTTAAGAAAAAAACAAGTTTACCTGAGAAATTCTAGTAATGATATAACACTCCAGGAAATAAATTACTGGGTCCTACTCTGAACTCAATACTATAATCAAACATTTTCTGAAGAGTTCAGACTGAACAGAGGAATTGAAAGACTATCTAGTTGGCTGTCAACCAAGGATTTTATTCCTGTATGAATTTATTATTGTTTTAACATTGGAACCACTACTTATCAGAACATATAACTTTTTTGAAGCTATTCTTATTAATAGATCAGTGTGAACTGAGTAAAAGGAAACAAATATGTGTAGGTTTTCTGATTAACATATACCCTTTACAACCAGTTTTAGAATGAACTCCAAGCTTTATCCTGCCTTTCTCTGTGATTCTTCCTTGCAATCCCTTGGCACTTATGAAAGCAAAGTGAAAGGCATCTACTGCAGCTTCATTGCTGTCAATTTTACTTGTAACACAAGATCTTCAAAACACTTAGATGTGTGAGTATCTATCATTGAAATAAGAGTTTTGTTTATTTTTGTGAGACCTTTAAAGGTGAGTAGAAAGTAATTTTTCTGAAGTTTATGCTGACCTTCTACATTCATTCTCTTACATTCTCTGAACTTCAGCTCTCTTACCTTTTAGTGCAAATTGCTCTTAGTAGCGAGAGCTATTTTTACTTTTTTTTTTTTTTTAACCTTTGTTTACTTTTTACAAAACTACTTTGCAAGGGAGAGGTGATGCCTAGAGGTTCTTTTAGAATTTGCTTCTTTATATCTGAAAGGGAATTATGTTTAAGGGAAAAAATAACGTCTTATTTCACTAACAGTGCAAGTGAAGAATACACTTGTAAAAACAACTCCGGAGTATTAAGAGAATTTATAACTGAACAACAACAACAAAAAAGTGAGGATCTCTTGAAGAGCAGGATGGGAACACTCTTACCCATCCTCTGCAGAATGGATTTAATATTTCCTGACAAACTGCATGCCTGCATATGTTATTTGACATGTCAAAAATTTAAACCTTCATCCAACAACATGCGGAGAGGCTGGTGAAAGGAGTGGAAAGATTTTTATAGTTGTTGTGGTTTAACCTGGCAGAGAGCTAAGCACCACATAGGTATTTGCTCACTCCTCACCAGTGGGATGGGGGAGAAAATCAGAAAAAAAATGGTAAAAACTTGTGGATTGAAATAACAACAGTTTAATAAGATAAAAAAAGAAAGGGATAATATATATAAATATAAACATAAATAAAATATACAAAGGAAGTGATGTACAATGCAATTGCTCACCATCTACCAACTGATGCCCAGCCAGATCTTGAGCAGCAGTAACTACCCCCCACACTCCCCCACCCGCCCACTGTATTTTATTGTCTCATACAATGCCTCATGGTATGGGACATCCCTTTAGCCAGCTGGGGTCAGCTGTTCCTGGCTGTGTCCCCTCCCAGCTCCTTGTGCACCCCCAGCCTCCTCGCTGGTGGGGCAGCCCGAGGAGCTGGAAAGGCCTTGGCTCAGTGGGAGCACTGCTCTGCAACAACTAAACATTGGTGTGCTGTCAGCATTGTTCTCATCCTAAATCCAAAACATGGTATCATACTAGCCACTGTGAAGAAAATTAACTCCATCTCAGCCCAAACCACTACATAGCGTTGTTTGAGAATATGAATTAAAAACAGCTCTCACCTCTAATCTCACTTCATTCACAGGCTCAGAGCAGGTAATAAGGTGTCCCAGGGACAAGAGAGATGACCAAGTTAAATTATTTTTCCTGGTAAGGGTGTAAAAATGGAAAATGACAGATGTCTGAGCAGCAGTACTCCCACTGTCCTCTGCTCTGTAAGTTATACAGTTTTATAAAAAGAGTAAGCTTTCTTAAGTATGTAATTAGCATAAGTAGTATCTAGTGAGGTTAAAGTTTCTGACTGAATTTCATGTGTCCTGGAATTATCTGTTCTTCTTCAATAAGGAGGTGCGCCTCAGTGAAAGCAGCCGGGAATGATGAACAGTGCTTATTACCTGCTCTGAGAGGAATCATAGAATTACATTATCATTAAGGTTGGAAAAGACCTCCAAGATCATCTGGTCCAAGTGTCCCCCTACCACCCACTAAACCACGTCCGTAAGCACCACGTCCACTTTCCTTAAGCGCCCCAAGGGACAGTGACTCCACCACCTCCCTGGGCAACCCATTCCAATCAAAGCAAATGTATCAGGACAAGTAGCACTGCATTGTGCTGAGACTAAATTTATTATAGATAAGATGAACAGACTTTTTATCATATTTCTCCAAGTGCTTGATCTTTTCTAAGTGAATGTCAGAATTGTAGTAATGAGCATTTGTGCTTACTTATACAGCCACTAAAATGGATGAGTATTTTGGGCTTGGAAAAAGCAAAAGGAACAATGGATGAAAATTACACGTACTTCCCTTTCAGTACACAATGTTCCCTACCACAGAGAAAGATTTACATTTGTATACAACTGTAAAGTAGAAAAGTACGGCAAATATATTGGCTCATAATTTTATTTTTTCTAGGTCTGGAGATGGCATGGGTGAAAAGGCCTCCAGAAAAGGCTGTGAGTGGGGAATTCTTCAATGTGACCTATGCAGTCTTTGCTTCAGATGGCTTTTATCAATATGCAGTGCAAAATGGAATCCTTTCTCACAGGTATTACCTCCTATAAAATGTTTTCATAGTTATGGGTATATGGGGATTCTGTACGCACAGACATTTACTATAACATAATTGGAACACATGTTCTTGTGCTCCTATCTAATTCCTTGCACCTCTTGAGTTCTCTTCTAGCAGTGTTTGCACTGATATTTGCCCCTCTGGAATGGCTTTGCTTTCACAACACCCATCATGGCACACTCACCTGCATGTCAAGGACAGCACGTGTCATCCTGCATCTGTATAACAGTGTCAGTGCAACTCTAAATGTCACTTGTTAGCTTCTCTACGTGAGGAAATTAATGAAATTCTAGCAGGAGTCCCAAACTCACTGTGTTCTATGTCTGTTTTAATAATAAGCATATTCAAAGTGCACAACATAAATGTAACAAAGGGGTTGGCCCAACCTTGAATCCAGTGATTTCAGTGAAGAATTTATTTCAATTTCTATGGCATTGAAATCAGTCCAAAAGGAGTCCAGTTCAGTCACTTCAGAGACTGTTAGTAACTAGACAACATAGGCTAAGTACAGCACGTGTCTGTGTACAACTTTAGATCACTAAAATGCTAGTACGCTGTGATCTTACAGTTGTGGACTGTACACACCAGTTCTCCAACCGTATAAAGCAATGTCTGGGACAGAGGCTGCAGCCACAATTCCCCATAGTCTGTTCTGTATTTGGCTACTATAAGAGATGTTTATGAAAAAAACTCACGTTCTTTGTCTATGTGAGTGTTCACTTGGTGAAGTTCATGTAAAAGCTGTTATCCAGGGTGATTTTATTTAAGATTGAAAGATGACATATAATCCATTTGCAATAGAAAATAAATAAATAAATAAATAAATAATCCAAAAACTTGACGAAAAAGCATTTTTTTTAACTGCTTGGAATGAGTCAGTTTTCCTAGTCTTTCCAAGGAGAACCACTCTCTTAAATCACTAAGGAATTCAGAAAATCCTGCTCTTTGAGTACGTACACATATTTGTTTCTTCTGATATAGACTTCTCTCTTAAATCTACTCAGTATGGGCTAGTTGTTCTCACATTAAAAATAAATAAATAAATAAATAAATAAATAAATAAATATATATAAATCCTGGCGTCACTTTCAGTTTAGAGACCTATTGTGCATAACATACAAACTAAACTGTAGAATGAAATCTGGCTGTATCTGCTGAGTAAGCCATATTTGGAGAAAATGATTTTATTTTAAAGCCGAATCAGTTTATTATGGTCATAACCAACTTCACAGAAGCTGTTGCTCAACTGAAAGTGTAAATCAGAAAACACATTGGAAAGAAGTGTTGCAACACATATCCAGGGAACTACATTCATCTTTCTGTGATGAACTTCCAAAAATCCTAACTTACATATATTTCTTGTAATGTAGTCTTCTCTTTTAAATCTAGTCTCCTACAACTAGTTCTACTCAGCACTTGTCAGGCCTGGAGTACTATGTCCAGTTCTGGTCCCTGCAATTCAAAAAAGGCTGGTCAGGGTCCGAAGAAGAGCCGCAAAGATAATCAAAGCGCTAAAGAAAGCCTTCCGCTATGAGGAAAGACTGAAGGAGTTAGGTCTTTACACCCTTGAGATGAGAAAGCTTAGGGGAGGACCTCATGACAGTATTCCAAGGGTAGCTACAAAGAGGATGGAGGTCTCCTAACAAGGAGTCACATGGGAAGACAAGGGGCAAAAACACGAAAGATAAAAGTTGCACTGGGAGACATTTAATCTTGATACAAGAAATATATATATATATATATTTTTTTTTTTTTACAATGAGGACAACCAGTCACAGGAACAACTTTCACAAGGTCAAGTTCCTATCACTGGAGGTTATTAAGACGCAGTTGGACAGCGTCCAAAGGAATTTCATCTAGTCTCCTTTTTCCCACGAATGGTCAGACCTGATGGTCTTTTGAGGCCCCTTCCAACCTGGGCTGTTCTGTGATTCTGTGTTTGTTTTGCAGAACAGTCTAAACATATAGACCATTATTTCCTCTAAGATTTTGGTTTTAGGATTTGTGTCTGATATTGTTGTCCAGTGTGCTAATTATCATTGGTTCTTCAGGTTGTGGAGCAAAGACTGAAGCCAAATAGGAATCACATGCATAGATTCATGTATACAGTTGAAAACACCGAGAATGAAAGTAACCAGGGACACATATTTCTGATAGTGGAAGTACAGTAAGTGGTATGTTCTTCTAATCCAGTTGTAGCAATGCCAAGTAATCTGGTCATGCAGTCAGTCTCAAGACATAAGTGGAGGCTGGTAGCTGCTTGAGGTCTAGTATCTACCAGAGCTGACAGCAATCTTCATTGCTCTAAGAGTGCTTCAATCAGAAGTAAAACAAAAGAGAAAGAAATGGCATTACAGTGTTTCTCTCACTGCATATGTTTATGTTACTCATTTTTCTATACAGGATTTTCTGTGCTATTACAGTTTCGAGGAATAAGTAATGAATATAAAATTATGTCTTTTTCCTCTGCTCCTTGGCCAGCAATGCTACTGCTGCAAGGGAATTCTGTGAGGAGCATGAGTGCCCTGCCAGCTGGAAAGATGCAAATAGCGAGAACTGCTGTGTCCACCATGCCAACATTCACTCCTGTCCTTTGGCCTTCATGGTTAGTATAAGGGTATGACTTCATGTGCTCTGTTTGTGGTATTGGATGAAACATCATTGCAATAACTTTTGTAAAAACTTTTTGCAATGACTTTTGTGAGGTCTTTTTGTTTTTACAATTAGACCAAATCTGTAGTTTACTGAAAAAATTGTGAGAATTTGTCAGTTTCAGAAAATTTTGCACTTGATTCTGAGGCTGCAAAGCAAATAGCTGTATTTTTGTACAAGTTGGTATTCAGAAGCACTCATTATTCTTAATGTGTCTGGTTACATCTCTTCAAGTTTACTTGACTCAAATCTCTTTACAGTCAGTAGAAAAAGAAAGATAGGTCATTTCATTCTAAAACAAGTAGGATTAATTGTCAGCTGCAAGTATCACTATCTCTCAGCATCTTATAGAGGGAACCCGAATGATTTGCCTGAATTACTAAAATTGACTGGTGTGAGTCATACTGTCTGTGACTTGTAGAATGGAAGCCTGTATACACAGGTGCTAAGATGAACTGATTTTTCTATATTAGATTAGAATAAAAGAAAAAGGAATGTAAATACACGGTGACAAATTTTCTTTTCTTTTCCTTCCTTTTTCTTTTTCTTTTTCTTTTTCTTTTTCTTTTTCTTTTTCTTTTTCTTTTTCTTTTTCTTTTTCTTTTTCTTTTTCTTTTTCTTTTTCTTTTTCTTTTTCTTTTTCTTTTTCTTTTTCTTTTTCTTTTTCTTTTTCTTTTTCTTTTTCTTTTTCTTTTTCTTCTTCTTCTTCTTCTTCTTCTTCTTCTTCTTCTTCTTCTTCTTCTTCTTCTTCTTCTTCTTCTTCTTCTTCTTCTTCTTTTTCTTTTTCTTTTTCTTTTTCTTTTTCTTTTTCTTTTTCTTTTTCTTTTTCTTTTTCTTTTTCTTTTTCTTTTTCTTTTTCTTTCTTTTCTTTTTTTCTCCCTTTTCTTTTTCTCCCTTTTCTTTTTCCCCTTTCCCCCCTCCCTCTTCCTCTTCCTCTTCCTCTTCCTCTTCCTCTTCCTCTTCCTCTTCCTCTTCCTCTTCCTCTTCCTCTTCCTCTTCCTCTTCCTCTTCCTCTTCCTCTTCCTCTTCCTCTTCCTCTTCCTCTTCCTCTTCCTCTTCCTCTTCCTCTTCCTCTTCCTCTTCCTCTTCCTCTTCCTCTTCCTCTTCCTCTTCCTCTTCCCTTTCCCTTTCCCTTTCCCTTTCCCTTTCCCTTTCCCTTTCCCTTTCCCTTTCCCTTTCCCTTTCCCTTTCCCGTTCCCTTTCCCTTTCCCTTTCCCTTTCCCTTTTCCTCTCAGGAAAGCCTTACCCAGAAAAATAACCTTCATGCAGTTGCCCAGTTTTTCAAGTTGATCTCCCTTGTGGCAACTTTACACATTCTTCATGATCAAACACAGTGTAATAGTAAACACAGCCTTACATGTCTTGTGGCTGTTTCATGCACCATTCTGTGTGAAGGCTTAATGCCTCCTAAGAACTCTAGTTTACTTCATGGCAGCCCTCTTTGTATGGAGCTGTTTTATTAATGACTCCCTGAGGACCTCAGCTGATACCAGGACTTTTATTTGACAGAGGAATCCCTGCTGGAACCATCACATCAAAGCTTTTGGCTAGAACCATACTGAGGAACTTAAACATCTGCCTATTATTTCTTACTTTCACAATTCTGCTTGATATTACTGTGTGTGAAACATAAAAGCACGTAGCCAACATGCATCATCTGGCTTCCTTGTAATATTGCAAATATTGCAGTTCCTTCTTAGAAGTCTAAACTAGTTGGCCAGTTAAGTGTCATTCTGTAAGACTAAACATACATTTCAAAGTGAGTGTTTTGCATTGTTCCAGGAGGGGGTTGTGTGGGTGTTTTTTGTTTTGTTTTGTTTTGTTTGTTTGCTTTTTTTTTGTGAGGGTGTGTTGTGCTTTTTTTTTTTTTTTTTTAAATGTTGTAACCTTTAAAGCATTTTTTTTTGGTTTGCATAAACTGTTTCTTTGGATTAGGTCTGTGCTTTACACTGCATTGAAAGAAGTTCCTGAGGAAATATCTGGGGTTAGTAGAAACCTTAAGCCTTTTGAAACATCAAAACAATGCACAATCTCCAAACAGCCAAAATAATCCTAAGTGGTTGCAATTGCCGAGAAGTTTGCTTTTTCAGAGCTGTAGTGCGAAATGCTTTGCAAACAGACAATGACACATAACAGATCCCTTCCTGATTTGTTAAAGACAAAAGCTCTGTTATACTAAAAGTCAAGCTGCAATAAAATACCTTTAGAAAAAATATAAAATATGGGATATGATTCTGTTTCTGGTTCTAGTGCAGCAAAACCTGAAAAAAAGTATATTAGCTGCATGGAATTACTGGAGCTAAAATATGGGACCAGATTTTGGTTCATGTATTTTAAACAATATTGAGATTTTGTGAGATTTTGACTTAATTTAAGCGCATTTCTCTCTTACTATCTTTTATTTTATCACAAAACAATGTTGTTTGTACTTAGGCATTTTAATAGAATTTGTTATTTTCTGAAAAAGAATACAAGACATTTTACGAAGGTAAAAAAGGGAGACCTAGGATTTTCATTGTGTCATCATTTAGTGACATAACCAATCTCTCTGATAAAGGGTAGAGGAGGAATATGTGGTCCGTGGATTCCCGATGATGGCCAGATATTTACTCACACTTTATCTACAGCTGGCAAAATGAGCCAAAGAAACTGGACTGCCAAGGTAAGGTATATTTGTTGTATACAACAATGGTTTGCTCTGTTCAAAGCTTACTTGCTAGTAGTTTGATACAATTCATGTGTATGTTCCCTGTCATGTTAACTGATGTCACTGTTATATATGTAAGCAGTGCATATGGCTGAGTATCACCAATTCAAAACTGACTCCATTGGAAGCAATAGCTTTTCATACTGCTACTCCTTATGTAGTTAGTGGAAATAATGGGGATGGGAAAGAAGAAAATAGCCTAACCTTTTTGTTTAAGGCCTGTACTAACAAAATACTGCACTACTGACTAGACTGTGTTACAGGTTAGCATGACCTCTAGGGGTTTCTACCAAGCAGAAGTAACAGGGAAGCAAATGTGACAGGGATGCATAGGCTGAAAGCCTTGCCTGATTGAAAGAACAATCACCAGTGAGAGGAATCAGACCTGGCTTTCCAACATGGCTTGCCTCTCCTGGTACTATTTGTTTCGCCAGCCAAGCACCCCTGACCTTCCTGATTCTGAAAAAAAATGCACATGTTCTTTTGGAAGACACCATAATTGGATCATTCTTGTTAAACTGACTTACTGTATGCACATGAAGTTTTGATCCTTGCAGCTTTGTTCACTTATTTGGCAGGTTGTTTTGGTTCATGTGGGTGTGACTTCTCTCATCGCACACATCAGAGTTGGAAGAATGCAAGTTGCTCTGGAAGCAAAAACCACAGTCCTTCCTGCAGTAGGTATGATATAGAGTGAAGACGTGAGGGAATTGCTTATTAAATGCAAATGCTTTTATCATTCATGTATGGATACCAAGAGCAAGAGTGACTCCTACCCTTCCTTACAATTATATATAAACAAAGATCTTCCTAAAATTCTTCTAATGCTGAAAATCTAAAAAATTGTTTGAGCTTCTTCTTACATGTGAAAGAAGCTAGAATAGTAGGAAGCCATTCTTGCCAAACATGTAAAGTCAAATATCATGACCAATGGGTTCAGTTGACAGAGATATGAAAATATTCTTCCAGCCAGTACGTTGTGAAGATGTGGACATTCTTAATCTGAGGGGGAACTGATTAGCCTTAAGCATGTTGGAAAGGTAGAAACCCAGCTTGGTTCCATTGTTCACATTAAAATCCAGTTGCTCCCAAAGGCATCAGACTTCTATGCAACTTAGTATAACAATATGCAGGGAAGCAGAAATAATAGTAACAATTCTCTTAGCAAAGCAAAATATAAAAGTGGGTATTATTTAATAAATTAAACACACAACTTGAAGAAGAATATTGGTTAAACAGAAACGTCATCAAAGTTTTCTTGTTAGCTACTCTTCTGGAAGTTTATGTTCCTCAATGTTATTAAAATCAAAAACAAACACAAAAACAAACAAACAGAACCAAAGAAACTCCAGAGTGGATGAAAACAGTGGATTTTGTTTTGTTTAGGATTTTTTTTTTTAAATATTTCGTAGTGACAGAATAATATCTTGAGCTTGTCTCAGGAGGCTGAAGTGAAGAAGTGTATTAGTTCGGGCACAGAGGTAAAATTGAAACAGCACTCGGAACATGGGAGAAGGAGTTTTGTCCTCTGGGGCTTTTGTTTTAAATCACAGCCGATGCTGCTGATAATTTTCTTAAGACCTTGGAGGAAAAGAAATCCTTGAAGCATGGGTAGCAAGGTTTCAATCTGCAGTACCCATAGTCTGCTGGTTCTGAGAAAGAATCACCTACTTCTGGAGGTCTCAAGGGCTGACTTATGTGCAAAAAACTCAAAAGACAATGTCTGCCTTGAGGAACTTCTTGTCTCAGAAAAACAAGCAAACAAACAAATCAGATGGACAATGAGAAACAGAGTAGTAATTAAATTATTTATACACAGAAAAAAAAGTCAAAGATTCTCATGTCATTAACAATTTGATCTGATCAAAGAGATCCTACATCACTTTGAAAACCAAAAAAATAAATTCAGCTGCTGTAGTACTATCTCTGGAATCTTCAAAATGTATTCTTTCTGGTACTCTGAGGTTACCTCAGGAACCATGTGTTTAAATCTGAATTCAACCATGTTGATGGATGAAACTGCCATAAAATATCCTGATATGGGTTTCCTTTTCTAATCAGTTTGTGGAGATGGCTTTTGTGAGGAAGAAGAAGGCTGCTATATCTGTCCAGCAGATTGTGGGGAATGCCCGCTATCAGCTGATGCTAGGATAGCAATTGCCTTACCAATAGGTTTAGTCTGCACTGCCTTCATTATGACAGTCCTGGTAAGTAAGCTTTCTCTCCTCTTTTGTTTCTTCTCTCTTACTCCCATTATTTCACTGATTTGAATGAGTGTTCTCTTAGGAGAGGTATAGATTTTCTTCCGCATCCTGAACCTGCATACTAGAAGATAAACCATTTTTGGCTTCTTTATGAGGGGAGGATAATTGTTCTAGGAAATTTCTTACCCTAAGAGAAAAGACTAAAGAGGAATGTAACAGAGGGATATATAATGGTGAAGGAAGAAGCAGTAGTTATTAACAGTCTTCCACAATATTGGAAGGAGGGATTGCCAGTGAAGCGAGAGTGCTTTTCACTCAGAATAAAATTATATTATGATAACTGCTCCAGAACCCTGTGGAGACAAGAAGTATAAATGAATTCTAAAACAAATTAGATAAGTTCATAAAGGCATCAGGTCCACCATAGGTCATTAAGTCTAAGAGTTCAAATACAACATGTAATGGAGCACCTTCAACTATATTTTTAACTTACTGATAGCTAGACGTTCAAAAGGAATAAGAAGATCTATCTTTTTCTCTCTTTTTTTTTTTAATTCAGTTATTTTCTTAGTGTAACTGAACTAGTTTGGTTCAGCTGAAAGTGATTCATTTTGCTTAAAATTTATCAATTATAACAGATTTATGATGGAAAAAAAAGAATAATGAGAGAGTAGTGTATGAATATAGAAGTACTTTTGGATCCCTTTGAATGGAATAAAGAGATGACAGCAAATTATTATGACTTATTGATTCACAGTGAAGAGGATCTGTATTCCTCATGTATTCACATCTTGAAAAAAAATCTGAATTTCAAAACAAAGACATAGCAGGTGAATATGTGCAGTGTTAGAGTCATTATGGTGGCTTTGTAATTACAAAATCATTTATTTGGGGTCTGGCCTATAGATCCTGTAAATCAATAGACTCTTGTTTTGTCTGTTTTCATTGCATACTGCATTTGCACTGAGCATCTGAGGTAGTTAAATGTGCTGAAAAGGAATGGGAGGAGAAGGAAGCCTCAATAGCAATTTACTTTTTTTTTTTTTTCTTTTTTTTTTCTGTTTTGTTCCTTTGTTTGGCTTTGCAAGTTAGGAACTGAAGTACTTCTGAAAAACAAGCCTTAATCTCCCTGTGTCTCTGTTTCTTATTTGAGCATTTGTAATCCACATGGACACTGTGACAGTGTGCTTATAGGAACTGTCCTATAAAACAATATGCTCAGATAGAAATATGTGGTTGAACAGATGAGAAGTTCAGACAGTTTTAGACAACTTGCATTGTACAAAGGGAAAATGGAGTCTGACCTTGCATAGATTTATCTAAATCAAAAGTTACTTTATATAGCAAAAGTTACCTATTATTTTTGCTATTTTTCTGTAGGGTTTGAGTGTGTTTTTTGGGGGGGGGAGGGGATTTTTATTTTTATTTCTTTGCTATATACTTATTCATTCTGCTAACTTCTGTAATAGCTTTTTTTTTTTTAATTATTGAGGTGATGAATAAACAATATAGGAAAGATCTTTTTAACCAATTCAGTTATTAATATCACATAAGAAGAACCATCTGGGAATCTAATATCTTCTTTAATCATTCAAGCGAAGAAGAGGATTCCTTTGATCTAAGTGTCTGTAACAAGCATAGTGGTCACTCCTAGCTGATGTGTCTTTGTTCAGTCATACCTTTACAAGATAAAATGTAGATATCTTTTCTCAGAAACCCTTTGAAATAAATGGGATGACTTCATTTTTATTTAATGAGCTCAATAGCAGTCATAAATTTCTGCCAAAATATGGACACAGTCTCCACACCATGTTTCTTGAGTATTATCTAGACTTTTGCTACCCATTTCAGTGAATTCATAATTTCTAATGTTTAATTCTACAGTATATAAAATGGAATAGTGATGGTGAAATGTGGCGTTGGTTTGCCATTTTGCTACTGATTGCATGTATTGCATGTATGCAGCTGTGTAATTTAATCTGCTGCTCATCTTCTGAAAGTACTTGTTTACACTTTTTATGTGTTTTGCAAATACAGTAAATCAGCTATTTATAAGACCTATGTCTTCTTTAAGAAATAGCTGATTATTAGTATTCCCTATCTAATATTCTTTATGCTAGAGTATTTGACATTACATGGTCTTATTTGTTGGCGAGGGTGTAATTTTGTTACAGGGTATAACATGTACTGATGCTTTTCTTGAGGCTGGGCACTAGAGTATTCTTGCCATGCGTTTAGGCAGCACAGAAAATTTCCATGGCATGAGGCGATGTACACAACTCATTTGACATCCAGTCTGAGATCTAAATGCACTGCATAAGAAGTATTGACAATAATGGAAAGAGTTTATAGCCAATGCAAAATATTACATGTCCTTAGATTCCGGAGTATGGAATACGCTGTTTCAAATATCTTAGATTCTGTTTTCCTCTGGGAATATTAGTTCTAACGTTACTCGTATGATGTATATTGTATGCTTAAACATCATAATTTTGGGGGATACTTATAAATTTTCATATAAAAAAAATAAATCTCTGGATGAATTCTTTCAAAATCAGTAGAGCTACATCCGGAATGAATGTTATTTACTTTTGTAGTGGTTTCAATATCAGAAACAAAAGTTGTTTTGGGACGAGAGCTGGATTATAGACTTCAAATGCATCAAACAAGGTCAGTAACTTGTCATTTTGTTATTATTATCAGTTTCATTAATAATTTTAAGAAATAATCTAAATCATAATTACATCATGTTTTAATGGTCTTGCAAAGGATGTACAAATTTGTGAAAGACATATCCTAAGATTCATTCCTGTAAGTTCTCTGAGCTGATTACTGGCATTTTTCTTTACTGAAACCTTAGTTATCTAAGCTATTTTAGTTTCTTTGTTATTTACGGTGATTTGTCAATTTAAAAAGACAGACTTATCCCAAAATAAACAGATAACCTCTGGACTCGGATAAAATAAATTATACTTGCTTCAGTGGATACATGGATTTGTATAATTAGCCTCACTACTTTGCTCTGTATTTGCACAAATAAAATTAAAGATCTTCATTTTTCTCAGTGAATACTGAGAACTCTGACACACTTGTTGCGAAAAGTAATTCATTGAGACCTGAGGTGGTTTGTTTTGTTTTGTTTTTCATTTTACCTTCAGGATATAAAGTAAATTTTAAATTTGTTGTAACTAAACATGTTAAGAATAAAATCAGATGTTGTTTATCTTTTACTATGCTGCACTTAAAATAAATATAGATTATACAATTCACTTAGCTGTTCAGTGTTTTAGCACTGAGGAGGAGAGCACTGCCTAGACCCTCAGAGAGGAGGAAAGCAGTGCCTAGACCCTCAGAAGAGGTAAATCTGTAGTTTGCTGAAGTTGGTAGGTCTGTACATACTCTCTTGTTTTCTGTCTCTACAGGGAATTGCTAGAAAGATATCAGCTTTAGCTGTGTTATGTCATCATGCTGCTAGTAGAAATATCAAAACATTATTGTGCTAATGTAGTAGAGATACCTTCAGCCTTGGACTTGAACATTAATTTCTGTGTAGTTTTAATATGATATCTTTGTTGCAGTCAAGAACAGACTTTGGCTTAGAAATTAATTTGAGTACATAAAATGGATTTCAATACAATTTTGTAAAAATGGAAGTAGAACTTTCAAGGACAAGTGTCTTTCGATACGTAAAAAAGGAACATGAGTAGATTTCCAGCTGTTAGTTGATTATAAGAGGTCATAAACACCACAAAGGAGGAGAAACAATAGAAAGAAACTAAGGGAAATGAGAGACATGATTAAAAAATAGTGCTTGGCAATTAATTTTAAAAATCCAAGATGAAAAACTTTTTTTTTTTTTTTTTAATTGGGGAATAATCTGCAAAACAACAATATTCACAGAATCATAGAATCACAGAATTGTCTAGGTTGGAAGAGACCTCCAAGATCAGCTAGTCCAACCTATGACCTAATGCTAACAATTCCTCCACTAAACCATATCACTAATCTCTACATCTAAACATCTTTTAAATACCTCCTTGTTTAAGACCTAGTTAGGAAAATAACTAACAACTTAGAGTAATGAGCACTGATAATGTGAAGAGACTTTGAAATAGACCGTATATCTCCTCCAAACAGAGTTACCCAGCCATAGCCACAGTGGCCTGAAATGTACAGTTATTTAGATGGAAATACATAGCAGTGTTGCAGCCAGGGTATGTAGCCTGTGCTGTGAAAAATTACTCCTCTTCAGGTCCATTGCACCTATATATATATATTATCAGAGTTATTGCAGGGATCTTTAATATATTTTTAAGTGGAATGCCATAGAAAGACTCCAAATGTCAACGCAGTTTTGAACTGCATGTGGATAATACTGTGGTGTGGGAACATGACAGTCCTGATGCTGAACTTCCTCAGCAGCACTTTATTGCATACTGATGATACCAGGGAGAGTTGGGAGATTTTGTCAATGCTGAGAGTAATTGGCCAGACCTGGTGGAGATGGTGAAATGATATGTAATTCATTAAATCTTCTTTGAAATACATTTTGTTACCTTGAGCTGGTCAACAGATTTAAAAAATATAAAGAAAGAAAATGTTGAGATTACCGATTTGTTCATCTAACTGTATTATTGCTCTTCACTGACTTCCTTCTGGTGTCAGAATCACTTCCCACACCCCTGTACTTTACAGTCCTCTAGGAGCTCCAAATAGACTTGTTAAAATCTGGCACAGAGCTTGCTCTGCTTCCCTGGGTTTTGTCCTCTACATCTCCATAACAGCAAGGGCTGATAGCACTGAAAGCAGAGAAACTTGCATAGAATCCTGAGGTTTGGTTGGAAAGATCTCTGGCAGTGCATCACCTCTGGAGGTGTTTTGACTTTTTATGCAGTAGTCACATTCTGAAAAAAAATGGTTTTCTGTCTTACGCATTAACAAGACCAGTTCTGAATGCAAATATTTGGAAATTTCCTTATATTTGTCTGCCTCTGGAGTCTCTACCTTGGTAATAATATTCATCTTCAGCTGCCTTTACTAATCCCACATCTCATTTAGATTCCGTAGCAGGGGCAGCAACAGGGAGCATGATGAGTGCTCCCCCAGCACCTAGTGAATCCAATACCAGCTCTATCACTGCTCTGAGCTCCTGCACAGCAGTTGCTAATGCGTCCAAGAAACAGTACTTCACCCAGACTGGGAGATAGTAAGTCAACATATTACTCATTTTCTGCAATATCTATTATCCTATTGTTTCACCATGCTTTCTGGTTCATGCAACTTTGCTGTCAACAGGTATTCCAAAAAGCTTGTGCTTCTCTTGTTACGTGAAATTCAGAAAGCTAATATCATCATTTGACCTCTGTACTGCTTACTGGCTGTAGAAAGCGTAACTTGATGGGTTTTGTTTTTATTATCATTTCTCCTTTTCTTTTTTGGACTTGTTATGTGGGTATGACTGCATAATGTGTCTTGCACATTAATGAATGATGTTAATGAATGATGGCTACTGTTAAAATATATTTGGAATCAAGGTTTTGATGCAGCCCTTTCTCTAAAATGGAGGTAGAGCACAGCTAGTTTATATGAACTGAAGTTTGCCAGTGCATTTATATGGTGGGTATCAGTTAAGTTCCTGCATACATCTGCAGTGGATTCTTATAAGGGAAAATTGTTTTGGTATCTGTCAAGCTCAGATGCTTCATTGTGGAGAATGCTTCATCCCATGAGAGCAGAAGGATTTTAAATATCAATGGTGGATCTCCAAAACAGTAGACAGAGAAATAAAGGATAGCAGGGTTATTACTCTGACATTTCCTTTGCTGCTACTCTATCATCCAGCTGCCTAGATTCTAATACTCTCATGTTTCAAATGGCATATACAGATCAAGGATGCTTGAATATAAGCACTAATGCCTCCCTTATCATGGAAGCAGAACCTTGTCATGCACTCAGACTCAGATTCATACCTGCATATGGACATGCTCAAATTTCCTGCTTCATCTCTAGACATATGAAGCTGCCCACTCTGGAAAAATATCCAGTCCATTTTCCTAGCCTTGTGAAGTTATGAAGTTGGCCTAAAACTCTCTGAACAGCATTTCATTCTGTTTCAGTGATGGTAGAACAGTGGCCATAAAGAAAATAATGAAGAAGGCATTCACCCTGACCAAATCCATACGTAAGGAAGTAAAGCAAGTAAGGTAAGAAGGGAAACCTGAGAACCATATGCTATTTGATTTTTATACTAGTTCTTTAGAGGTTACAATCTGTCCAAAGGTTACTATAAATTCATATTCTTTCCTTCAAACTTTGATACTAGATCAAAATCTCCTTAGGACTGTTTTACTTTTCTTTGTATATTTCAATACAAAGCATTTGGCTTTCCCATTACTCTGCAAAAACTAGGAGGGACATCCACGAAAATTGTTCATGTGCTGTGTTTTATGTTAATTTTTACAGGGAACTTGACCATCCCAATCTCTGCAAATTCATTGGTGGTTGTATAGAAGTGCCCAATGTTGCCATAGTGACAGAATACTGCCCCAAAGGCAGCCTAAGTGATGTTCTGCTCAAAGAAGACATCCCATTGAACTGGGGATTCAGGTAAAAATAAATAAATAAACAAACAAACAAATAAGTAAATAAATTGAAAACCTAAAAGATGCGAACTATGCTGATAGATGCTATGTGCTGTTTGGGACAATATTCTAATTGTAAATGTAGTACTTGGAGAGATAGACCTACACTGTAATGTGGTGAGAATAAAGAAAAAAGAGTGAATTCAAATATCTAACCTAACATGTCTTCTGGATTTTTGAGCAATCATACATTGAGTGCTGGTCATGCTAAGCCAATGACTTTTCGACCCACCCCTGTTTATTCTGCAAAACTGTTCTCAACCCCCCCTTTCCATTCATCCTTTTCCCAAATATCTTGGGCATCTGCAATTAATTAAAAAGCCCTGTAAAGGCACGTAAGTGAAATGATTAACATACCTCCAAATGCTTTTTTTTATTTACCGATACAGAAAATGAGCACAGCATCCTAATGAAACTTCCACAAAGGCACTTCTATCATTTTTTTGAGAATAACCTTTTTGGCATGCTCTTTATACTTCTGCCTATTGTTTGCCTTCAGCAAAGAAAAAGAGTATAAGGGAGGAAACCCTCCAAAAAAGTGAGAAAGTTAATAAAAATGTGTTTCTTTTGTAAACATTTGAAAAGAAGTTGCAAGAATACAAACATACTGGGAAGTTCTAGAAGTTCTAGAGTAAACTGAACTGTCTTAATAAAGGCTGAAGGCTGTGAATCCAGACAATTGAGAGTTGAGGGCTTTCAGCCACCCACTTCAAGTGTTCTGAAAAACAGCCGTGCAGTGACAGATTTCAGAGCTATTTCAGTCATGAGGAGCCTTTCATGAGGAGCCTTTTGGTCAGCTTCAGTAGGCTTTGTATCCACTCTTGAGTGAAGATCTGGCATAGTGGAAATGCTAGCTCATTGGGTTTTGTCTTTCAGGTTTTCTTTTGCTACTGACATTGCCCAAGGAATGGCCTATCTTCACCACCACAAAATTTATCATGGACGGTTGAAGTCTAATAACTGTGTGATAGATGACCGATGGGTTTGTAAAATTGCAGGTAAAGAGAAGATAAATGAAATTTCAAAACTGCCCGGATAACCTACTAATGCATGTAGATTTCACACTGAACACTGTTCACAAGCACGTTCATGATGATGTGAAGTTTTGGTGGAAGTGCTGACTTTAACAGCCTTCACTAAAAGTTCCCTGTGTTGATGCAAACTTCATGTTACATTATCATGTCAAGTCTCTCCTGTAACGTGTTACTGATGCACACATCAGATCCCTTAAATGTTGGAGTCTATCAACAACAGTCTGAGCAGAAACTCTGTCTCATTCTCAGTTTTGATGCAGAGAGAAAACCTTAACCATGGTCTTCACTGTGAAGATATGGAATAATGCTGATTGGTGAACACAAGATGGTTTATGGAGAGAAGCAGACTCGACGCAGAGCTTTGCAGTCCTGTAAACAAAACTGAATTTTATTCTCCCACATATGGAGCTTTAGATCTGTCCTGCTCCTGGTACAGGAGGGCAGTCTATGGGGGCACAAAAACCAGTGGAGAATGTGTTTTATTCTACAGCTGCCAAAGGGAATGGAAGCAATGTTCATCTCTCCTACTCACTTCCCAAACTAGTTATTACACTCTATAACCTGCAGCTATCTTAAAAACAACAGCAACTGATTTATCTTTCAAAGGTTCATCCTAAGAGTACAGTCCCTACACAAGGCCATGGCTGCTTCTCTACCTCTGTTATTATCCTTCTGCCTGCAGGAATATTTGCTTTGCTCCTTTCCTGAGGAAAAACATAAAAAATGGAGATAGCTAGACTACATCAACTGCATCATATTAGCACTGCTTCTCTGAATTAGATGAGGTCCGTGTGAGATTGTTGAGAAGTTAACTGGTAACACTGTAGAGAATTTGAATACTCTTGGCTTATTGAGATTTCATAATGCAAAACAAACCTCACAAATAACTGATATGGTGATTAATAGAAAAACTCCAATAAGCACCAATATAAAGAATGAAGTTTTAGGACCGTCTTAATTAGAGGTCACTCCATAAAAGAGCCAGAGATCTTCATCCTGCCCACCCTACACTCAGCAGACAGCTGAGTCTAAGAAAACAGATGTCAGGTTTTTTTTTTCTCCTCTACAATGCAGTCAGCTGTTGAGAGCCTCTTCTGTGTTAAGCTGAAAGTGTAGCTGCTACGTTTATCTGCCTTTGTTCTCAAGCTAGTGGTGTGAAAGTAAAGCTCACCATCTGATTTCTAGTAGCTTTAGTCTGTCTAACTTGTAATTACTCTAACAACCTGCCACAGATGAGGGTCGGGGGATGAGTAGAACAGAAAACTACATTTGCATACTAAGTCTTGCACTGAAGGGAGCCTACTGTGTCTGAATGTAGTTTTATGAAATCATAGAATAATTCCGCTTGGAAGGGGCCATTTAGTTTAACTGTCCTACTCAAAAGGCTGTTAAACAATCTCATCTGCTGTCCAGATCTTACATTTGTTTTAGAGACAAAAGGTCACCAGGCACGCATCATTTTGAGATAGAGATGAGTATTTCAAAGAGGGAAAAATAATTCCTTTGTCAAGTTGTGTCACTATATACCAATTCATGTGTGTTCAGAGAAATGCTGAACAGTTTTATTTCTTGTTTTCTTCCATGTAAGATTATGGTTTGCAGTCATACAGAAGAGAAGATTCTCCTGAAGGGTCAAGCTCATACCAGCAGCACTTTATACAGGTTTACATAGCTCCTGAAATCCATTCCCTTTCAGACTTTGAACCCAATTCTATGACAGACGTCTACAGGTAATTTCCTGTTTCTCTCACTTAATAATCCAATCTCAAGTCAAATATTCTTTCATCACTATTAGTCTCAGTGTAATTCTGTGGTCATCCCAGGGGTATGTTTGATTGCATTTTAAAAAGGTTTTTCAATAATGGCAATATTAAAAAGAGTTAATGGCATCAATTTTCCAGGAGTCATAATATATTTATGCATTCCATCATTCTATAATTTGTGTAAACACTTGCTGCATGCACACAGTGACAAAGTTTTGTTCACAGAGAACAATTAGAGTTAGGAAGAGGAATGAATGTACAAGTGAATTGGTCAATCCCTCTCCTTCTGAAAATCTTTGTGGGAGATCATTGTGATCACTTACTTGGCTATCGAGTTTTGCCTTGCCAGTGATGGAAGGCTAAACCTGTCAGCTAAACAAGCTATTGCAAAGTGATCTCCTATAAAGGAGATCCAACCACTTTTCAGATAAAAAGGATTACTATTGAAATTTCAGAGAATAGTAATCTAATAAAAAAGGTATCGTACTGCGTTTAAAAAAAAAATCATCAATATTTTTTCCTTTTCCCACATATTTTCTCTATTAAGCATCAATGTGTTCTTTGTCTGTGCTGTTTCATAACAGTGATACTTCCTCTGTGCTTATTTCCAGTAGTTAGGTAAAAGCAGTTCAAAGGAGAAGTTGTAGGACAGATGGGACTACAAAATTTTTGTTCCCCCCCCCCCCCCTTTTTTTTCCCTTTTCCCAGTACAGCAGATTGGCAACTCTGCAAAATCTGGCAAATTTAGTAGCTAGCAGAACATAAACTACTGGAATTCAAATAAAGATTGAAATGCAGATTGAGTAGACAAGGGCATAGTTATTAGCACTGTTTATTAACAACATTTACCAAAGGGTAGATATTACCGTCTTTTATCAAAAAGTCTGAGTCCTACACTGGGCCACAATAAATGCTTATGGCCTCAAGTGACTGTTGCAGGGCTTTTAGTGAAAATTTAGTTCCAGAAGCAGAAAATGTTATTTAAATCTTCCTTTTTTTTTTTTTCAATTAGGATACATTAAACATTATGTAGTGTGAAGATGTGATTTTGTATATAAACACAAGATTTACTGGATTCATGTATGTTGTTCCCTGATGTGCATATACAATAACGATACCTGCTAGGACATTATTATTTTAATCTATTCTACCAGGTCAGATTATGTAAATAAGAATTTGAGGTCTCTGTAGTTCTTTTTGTTTTTGTTTTTGTTTTTTAATCTATGTGTGGTCCAAATATGCCATTTTAATTTGCTTCAAAAAAGCAGTTTGTCACTATGTTGATATATTTGGCCATTGTCGTTCTGTCCTGTGGAGGTCCTTTCTTTTCAGTATTGACTGGTCTTCAGAAGTACTGTGCTCCAACTAAGCAGTAATTTTAAAGTTATCTTATGCATTGCAATTTATCATTGCTCCACATTCAGGAAGCATTCTATTTTTCAGGAAATGTTATTTCCTTGCAGCTTGCCTGGTATACTCTTTGCCCATATTCAGATTAGATGACATTATTTGACTTTGCAGACAACCTGGTCTCCGGAAACCATTTCTTGCCAAGGACTCCTCTTAAAATAGTGTTAACAGCTGATTTTCTCATATCATAGGTGAATACACAGTGAACTTTTGACAGGTTTAGTGAATGCTTTCTGAACCTATCTTGCTGTCAGTTCTTGTGTCTGAAAAGTCCAGGTCTCTTTTTGCTGTACTGCAGATAATCCTTGCTTGGTAAAAAAGAAAATGACAAAAAGAGATGAAATATAAAGTCAGGGAAGAAAGATGAAGAAAAAGAGACTGAAGAAAAAGTATCCTGTAGTATTAACAGGTTTTTCTATTTAACTGATTTAGTCTTCAAACTCTGCGTTTTTATCAGTTTATGTTCATTGATACGAGCAAGTGGTAAGCCTTCCTGATAAATGTGTGGGATCACCAGCTGGGAAGTAGTGACCTAGTCTTGAAATCCTCAGTGTCAAAAATTACTGTGCAAAAATTCCGTTAACATTCCTGAAGATATGGCCCAAATAAAGAAAGAGCAAAGACTGCAGGTTTTGTAATTTTGTGTGCTTTTACAGATGAATCATATGCTTTTAAAGTTCTCCAGGGAATGTGTTGGTCAGATGGGAAAGTTAAAATGGAAATGAGAACAGGAACATGAAAGAACCTCCTAATCAAGCTGAAGAGGCTGTTTCCAGTCACAGTTTCTCCTAGATTGGCTTCTCTTGATTTGTAATGGTTATGTGAATCTCACTTTCCGCTCTGTTAGGACCTTTCTTGAACACTGCTGCTAAAGATGAATGAAATCAATACTGCTTTCTTGGAGTTACCATCATTTAATCATTCTCCATGAAAAATCTGAGCTTTGCTGTCTCACCAGGACTGGTAATCCTTTCTGCTACCAAATCACCCCCCAAAAGAACATAAAAATCTCATCAGATTAATTCTACATTATTCAGTATGGTTTATACACACTATTCTGTTTGGTAGTGGTGTCCTACCAGTAGTACAGAAGATAGATAGCCATACTCATTGTATGGCTAGGATGCCATGCTGAGCAGAGCAACCATTAGCAGTACAACAGATCGCAAAGCGGTTTTCCCCATAAGAATAAATGTATTCAGGAAAAGATGCATATAGTGTGTTATTTGTTACGCAGTTTGCATATACAGAAAGGCAAGAACAGCTTTATCAGTATTGCTGGCTGGAGGAGTTGTTGGCTTCTCAGAGATCACTGTTCCAAAAGATCTCTTGTGAGTTCAGCAACAAGACTGAACACAAAGTCGTTAATCCATTTTTTCCATTCTTCACCCTTGATGAATGTGTTTAACCTTGGTTCATCTAAGGAAGATGTCAATGATGAAAATATCATTCAGAAAGAAGCAGAAAAAATTCGTTCTGTATGCAATCTGCTCTGCACACTGTGTCTCATCGTTAACTTTACGGAGATTTTCCAGAACAGTGATCTATGCTGAAAAAGGGACCACTCTTCTTGATGATGATTCTGATGAACCTGCTCCTGCCCATTGATTAGAGCACAGACCTGTTCTGTATGTTTAATAGGTGGGTGTCATGTAGTCCCTGCACATATCCCTTCTGGATTCTATTAAATTCCAAAGAAAATTGCTTTGCTGTCCATCAAACTCAAATGCTTCATCTCTCAGAATGGTAACTGTGCAAGTAGGTTACTGTTAAATTATCAGTGACATATCTCCAAAAACACAGAGAAGTAACAGCAGAAAAGTTGCCATCCTCTCTTTTGGGATACTGAGCTTTCAGTTATAAAGTGGGGAAGAATGGGAAATCCCCCAAAGTTAAAATCACTGTCTCCATCAGCTGTTACTTCATTAAGATTTTGGTTTCCTTTTATTCTGCAGTTATGCCATCATTTTACTAGAAATTGCCACAAGAAGTGACCCTATGCCAGTAAGTAAAAGTGAACTTTGAAGTCTGCCTGGTAATTTTAATTCTGTTTCTGCTGAAGATACAAATCAAATGTACCTGTACCTTTTTTTTGTGTTTGTTTAAGCACCCATTTTCCTCTTGATTTTTCGGTGCAAATTCAGTTCCAATGGAACATGCAACTAGGGCTTCCACATAAACCTAACAGTCTCCCCTTCAGGACTTTAGAGAAGAGTGTATGAAGAAAATAATTGTACTTCCAAAATTGCTTTTGTGTCAGCTCTCTGACATTAAATGTGAGGACAAAGGTATGCCTTAGCATCTTTCTTTTGTATGCAGTTGTTCCTTGCCCTTCCTGCCATCCATAGACACTTTCAGTGGAGTATTGCACTGGTAAGAATATCTTAAAAGAGCACCTGACCTCTTTATAAGGAAAATGTCTTGTTTGCATGTCTCATGATCACTGCTAAGTGGCAAACAAAAACATGCACCTTGAAAGTGAGACCAGAGGTTCTGAATACGTAACAACGTACTGTCTGAAATAATTTGCACAACAATAGTTCTAAAAACTAAAACTCAAAACTGACATTCTTCCACTTCAAAGGTTTTGTGACAACAGACCAACAAAGGTCTTGTTGATTCTCAAAAGTCACCAAATGTCTTGCCAGGTATTAATTTTTAGTTTACCTGGTGCAAATACTGAGACTGAACCCTTCCAGCTATGAAAAAGCTTATAAACAAGGCTGCTCAGATTAAAGTGAACTTTATATATGTGTATATATATGTAATTATTATTATTGTTATTTTCTTTCTCTCTGTCCTCTTATTTAAAAACAGAAGTGATCTTCTGCTGATGGGAAGTTGTCATAAAAGTAATGATGATCACAGTAATGTATTGTCAAAAGGATATGTAAAAACATGCCACCTTTTCAACTTTGTTTAATCCCTTTTTCTCTAGAAAGATGATGTGCATTCAGCTGAATATTCTTGGTGTCCACCTTTGGCAGAATTAATTTCAGGGAAGGCTGAGAATTCTTGCCCATGTCCCACAGATTACATAGAGGTGAGATATAATATTACATACAAAAATTCTTTATTGAAGTAGACTTAAGAAATGTGACTGAACTTTCATGGCAATGAATGTAAGCAACTCAGAAATCAAGAAGCACATCTCAAACAAAGCACCATGAAATTTCTTTAATATCCTTTTTTTTAAAAAAAAAAAAAAGTCAATTTGTCCCCTCAAATTTTCAGTGTAATAATCTTTTTTTTTTTTCTTAGTATTCAGTCATGATTTGTGTGCAATTTCAGTTTATTTTACGTGTTGGTTCCATGCATAATTTATATTAGTTATATCTGTTTAGCTTACAGATGAAGTGCATATGTTTCAGGCAAAGTATGAGTTCAATTTGATTCTCATGCAAAAGATCTATGTGTTTAGTAGCCTCAAAGTGACTAAAAAGAAACCTCACTCCATCTCTGTTCAATTAAATCTGAACAAAATTGTGGCATCCTTATTTCAGTTTAAGAGCTAAATAATTGATCTTCTGTGGCTTGTAGCAACCAAAATGTATCAAGCTTCTCATAAGCAGTATTGGATTTCAGTGGGAAGTTAATGTTTTAAAGATGTATTTTAGTTTTTAAATGCTTGTGAATATTTTGTACAGACAAGTCTTCATGTGACTCCAATTGCATAATAACTTAAAACGCAAGACAAGAGCTTAAGCAGAGTTTGGCAGGACTAATGTGAACATCTACTTCATGATTTCCCCTAGGTGAATTTTCATGAACTTAAATTCTTCATTCAATTATACAGTATAGATCTGTATAGTTCAGGAGACCTCAGTATAGTCCTACTATTTTTCACTGGCTGTAGATAGGGCTTCACACACAGTTTTAGCACTGAGAAAAAAATATTAATTGGAAATACCACCTGTGCATGAAATGACAAAAGGCTGTTTGTTTCTCTCATTCTCTTTCTGTGTCACAGCTAATCAGAAAGTGCAGAAAAAATAATCCAGTCCAAAGGCCTACGTTTGAACAAGTCAAGAAAATGTTATACAAGATGAATCCTAATAAAGTTAGCCCTGTCGACATGATGATGACTCTGGTAATTTTAGATTTTTAATCCAGTTCAAATTAATCTGGCCTTCACCTCTCTACTTCTGGTTTTGTTTGGTGTGGGGTTTTGTGTATGTGTTCTTTTTTTGTTTTGTTTTTTTTTGTTTGATCTCATTTATATTTGATAAGAACACTCAGTCATTCACTCACCTCCAGCAGATTAATTGTAATTTAAACTGAAAAAAAAAAAAAAAAAAAAAGAAGCTGCAGTTCTGTTGAGGCCCATTTTTCCTTCTCATCCCATTTCTGTCAGTTCTTGAATTTTTCAACTTCTTTACAGGGGAACACTTTTGTTTCTTCATTCAAAAGCCATTGTTTTTTTTATGCACTTTCAAGAAATTACAGCCTCCCCTGTGGCTAGGGGCTGGTTTTACAGAGCTGGGGATATAGAATCCCTGCATACCACAAGTATGTTTACAGATGCATTTTGAGCATCTTAAGCCCACCAGGAGAAAAAAGAGACTCGTCTCCACAGCTTGTTGCCTCCCACAGAGCAAGGATGCAAAAAACATAGCGTAGCATAGCATAGCATAGCAGGAAAGTTTATGAAAGAGCTTTGTAAGATTTTGACAAAAGGTTGAGAATTACATTCTTCTTCGGTTTTGGTAACGTATTTTAATATGCATCCGTAGCTTGATCTCTGTATTGGATTTGTCCTCTAATTTTTACATAGACTCTGAAATCTCTAGGATTGATGTCCGCCCTCTTAGGTGTAAGCAACAATTTAAAATCTGGAATCATTAATTTACCTATGGAGAAATCTTGTGTTTGGATTTTTTAAGAAAAATTTAGTTATCTCAGACCTGGGCGTTTGCTTATCTAAATATTTTCAAAGCAATATCATTCAAATGCTTAAATCCTATCCAACTGTGCATCTGTTTCAGTAAATGGATTATTTTGTGCATTTCTCCATGTTATTTAGATGGAGAAATATAGCAAACACCTGGAGATACTGGTTTGTGAGAGAACTCAGGATTTAATGCATGAAAAACAGAAGACTGATCGTCTGTTGTATAGTAAGTTCTGTAGCAAAAAAGCTGGATATTCTTCTCAATAATATTTAATTTTAAATTTCTGATTACAAACAGACAAATGCCTTAATTATTTAAAAAATAATGTTTAGTTGGTGATTAATTGATGCATATGTTCCTTGCAAATTTGAAAAGATATTGAACTGCTTTTTATATTCCCCCCAGTAAAAGTCAATGCTCTAATATCAGGAGACTTTGACTGGATAATCTGCAATGCTCTGGCTTATTTTTATCCTGTTTAGCAGTCCTTCTGTATAGTTGTAAATATTGGGGAATTTTGGATTGATGTTACTTTTGATGGAAGCACATATTCTGGAATTCCTCAGGATAAAAGAAATGTGGAATAGGCATAACTCTTAGGAGAGGAAAAGGAAAAGGACATGAAAGTGCAAGATCAGAAATAATGAAGATCAAGAAAATCTAAGAGATAATAAACAAGCTTGGAATGTATAGATATTGATTTATCTTAACTAAAAATCATGGGTCATCTGAAAAACCTGGATTTGTTATCAGTGAGATTTACTGTGAATTCTCACCTTACAAAAGAGTAGATTTTGTTGCTGGACTGTTTTCTCCTTAAAAATATTTCACCTTTATGAACATTGTTTTTATACCTTTAAACAAGCATGTTATGATTGCTGTGTTCTTTTATCCATGTCAAAATAGTAACAGTATGCTACCTTCTATAACAGGTATGTTGCCAAAGCAAGTAGCAGATGATCTCAGGCAGGGAAAACGTGCACAAGCTCAAAGTTACTTAAGTGCCACCATCTTTTTCAGGTAAATAAAAATGAAATATATTAATAGAAATGACTCCTGAAGAAACATCTAGGCTCTTAGCAGAGGTGAAGCTCCTAGCAGAGCACCAAATCTCTATCAAAACTGCCACTGCTTGTACCAGGTGGCAACATTTGACTCTGCAAATGAACGTCTTTCAAAATTCTCACGTTCTTATTTTTTTCATTAAAATAATGCAGATAAAAAATGAAACTACTGCAGAGCTCTAAAATCACTCTATGTATGTACTCCTATGTACACAGGATAGGCCTAAGTAAAGGTTCCAGTATTTAGCTGTGTAGAGGAAGCATATCTTTGCTTAGAGTCCACATACCTTTACAGGTTTTGACACTTGGTGTGGTTATGTGTGCTTGAAGCAACAATTGCATTACATCTTAACCTGTCATAAGTGGATAGCTATTAGGTTCTCCTTCTTCATTTGTACATAATCAAAAATTGAAGACTAAATAGTCTTTGAGAGATTAAAATCTAGCTGAAAAAAAAAAAAAAGTTTATGCCATTCGTAAGCAGAAAGACTTAGGTCAGTCAGTCCTTTTAAGTGGGAGGCATTTATTTTCATTTTAAGCAAATGTTTGAAGATAGAACTATTCTATAAGATACTCAGCCAAGGAAGTACTGAAAAAAAAAATTAATATTGAGCAAATTCAACTGAGAAATTATTATTGTGTGCCTGGGATTACCAGTTTGCTGTGGTTAAGACAATGCCTATATTCTTTTTGTGATTTACAGTGACATAGTTGGCTTCACTCAGCTTTCCAGCAGCAGCACACCTTACCAAGTGGTAGATCTCTTGAACAAGCTTTATACAGCTTTTGATGAAATCATAGATAACTATGATGTCTATAAGGTGGAGACAATAGGAGATGCCTGTAAGTTCCTTGAATTGTGGGCAATGATGGGACATCAGGGTAGAGACTGATGACAATTAAGAACAGATGAAGGAGATTTGCAAAGCTTATTACCACTGGGAAGACACAAAACAATTGGGGCAGAAATCCTAGCACAGCCTTAGCAATCTTTAGCAACATTTTCCTACATACATTTCATCAGTTCTACAGTTGGTGAATGTTGTCAATGGGATGTTTGGGCTGAGGGAACAATCCCTGATGTTTATTTAGTTCCTATGATCTGCAAGGTCTGAATTTAAACCGTGGCAACTGACTAATCCCAATTGGAAACTTTTGTTTCACGGGAACAAGACTGAAAAATTTACCTTCTGCATGGGAACATAAATGACATTCTCTAAGCTATACTATCTCTGTTCAAAGACAGCGACAGCCTTCTGCCCCAGTCTGTATGGGTTTGGCTGCCTATTCCTTTTGGATTTTTAGGAAAACAGCATTTTAATTGTCATTGTAGAAACCTTCTGGCACCTGACTACCATTATAGCTGAGTTTCATCCAAAACCCAGCAGAATCCAGCAGTTTTGGATGAGACAAACAGGAATTCTTTAGCTAGTAGAGAATTAAAACAAAACAAAATAAAACAAGCTAGGTTTTTGATTGAACACTTTACAGAGCACAGAATTCTTGAAAAAATGCACCTGAGATATTCCGAAGAGACGTGTTTCTTCACCTACACAGTAAGAGTCGCTGCCAGTAGGTATAGGACAGGGTCTGGTGGGAATCATACCCAAAGACAAAAGGTATTAAGCAGCCACTTGCCCACTATCTGTCCCATTTGAAAGATCCAAAGATCCTCAGGAGGGGGAGGGAGGGATATGCCTTATGAAAAGTAAGAAGGAAATCCAATGTTTTTCAGAGGCAGTGTAATTACATACATGAGCTGTTGCTCTGTACTTCTCTTGTTTCTGTCTGTCTCTGCACAGCAGGTATAGCTGTGCCTCGGGATATGAAGAAATAGTGCTTTTATGTTTTTCTAACTTAGCAGCATCTGGTAATTATGTGTGTAATTCAAAGGTTAACACAGTTGCATTGTTATTTAAAGATATGGTAGTGTCGGGAGTACCCAGAGAGAATGGGATCCTTCATGCCGGTGAGATCGCAAGCATGGCTTTAGACCTTGTGGCCGTCTGCAAGACGTTTAAGATCCCACACAAGCCCAACACCCTCCTAAAGATAAGAGCAGGAATACATTCAGGTATGTTGAGAGGGCTGTGAAAGAATCCCCCTCTGGTTTAACAAATGTTTCTGTACTGTCATTTCCTTTCCATTTAAAAATGAAGCAAATTTCCTGACATGGGATGGAGCACCTTATAGAGGTCATCCCAGCAGAATAGGCTATTGGGTACATGTAACTTTGGGAAAACAGTGTGGAATCCAACACTGGAAACACAGTATGGTCCCAGTACTTTAAGGTACTGATCTAAGTGGGGACTGCATTCTGTGTCTGTTACTTGTCCTTTTCATCTGTTCTGTTCTCAGAACAGTGAGTTGCTTCTTCAGTCTTTGTTCTAGCCTTCACTCTCGGACTCCGAGCTCCCTGATCTAAGCTGATATGTGATTGCAGCTCCTTTTTGATAGACAGAGTCGGACATGTATTGTGCAGCTCAGCATCTGCAAGTTGAGTGGCTTATGTTATCTCAGCAAAGATCAGATCTTCTGTATTTCAAATCCCCTGGGGCTGACAGGAAGGAATCAAAACTAATATTTGAAGCACATGGTCATTTTCTGCCTTCAGCAAGAGCAGGTTGTTTCCTATTCCCACTTTTCCACATGACTAGAGGATGTTTTGTGGGCAGCTCCTACTGTGAGCATTCCTATCTCCCTGTCCTACAAAATATTTTTTCGTAGTGTTGAAAAATGATTTCTGCAGGTGCAGAAACTCATGTATGATACTTCCATCCCATCCTTACTTCCTCCACTATTCTCTTTTGATGCCCTTTTGCAGTTCCCTTCATGGCTCTCTGCAAGGCATATGTAAACATGATGTATAATCCATCCAAGATAGTACTGGCATTTCTTCCTTATCTTGTTAATAAATGGGATATAAGGAAACGCAGGAAGCAGCCAGGAGGCTCTATGGCTGAGTATGTGATTTAAAAACACAACATATTTTATTTTATTTTCTTAACAGGGGCAGTTGTAGCTGGGGTTGTTGGGACCAAAATGCCACGGTATTGTTTATTTGGAGATACCGTGAACACAGCTTCCAGGATGGAATCTACCAGTGAAGGTATCAAGCTGCAAACTGCAGCTGCAGTTCTGACCACCCCTTAATGAGTACTGCAAAAATGTTATGCTGAGAAATGTCGAGTCCTGTCCTATTTCAATGACTTCAAGTTCTGTAAGGATGGTGTTAATTTCTGTAGCCAAATTTGCAGATGCTGTTCTCTACAACCTTTGTAACCATCCCCTTGATTTCCCAAGTCTTAGAGGGGGATTTTCCTGGCTTTGCAGTTCTCTACAATAAGAAATGGTGTACAAGAATCAGATTTTGGAGAAGATAAAAGAAAGAGTTAAATGTGTAGGTTAACTGTTTATATTCTTTCCTTGCACCCAGCTGCGTTTATAGGAAAAATATTTTCATGAATCCTTTTTTTAACTGATAACTTTCATCTCATGAAGAACACAGGAGATAGTAAGATGCCATGGGAGCTGTGTCTGTCTTTAGCCAATATAGAAGGTTATATATGTGTTTCCCAAAAAAAGAGATTAGACAGAAATCTCTGTAGATTAAACCACGGAGGTATCTTCACTTCTTCCCAGGGGATAAAAGGACCCCTTGTATAGCTAACAAGCTTTATTTTCAGCCAGTATGAGTATCTGAATCTCAGCTTCTGAAATATTTTAGCCTGAACAACAAGAACTGGAAAAAATAGAATAAAATAAAATAAAATAAAATAAAATAAAATAAAATAAAATAAAATAAAATAAAATAAAATAAAATAAAATAAAATAAAAAATAATAAAGAATGAGGGAATGAATCAAGGCCAGACATCATGGATGCCATGTTTTTGTTTCTTTCAATCATGAAATGAAGCTAAATAGTTTTATGGCTTATATTGTGATGCTTTCTAAAATGAATTTTTGAATTAGGCAAAATCTGAGGTGTTGTCAAATTTAATTTTAGGATAGAGAGTGATACTCAATATTTTGCATGATCCACTAAAAACAAAGCAGGAAGACAGAAGAGTGGTCCTACATCATGGCTTTGGAGGATTAGCCTGGGGATTTGAGAATCAAGCCAGATCCATTCCTTCTTACCATTATAAACATTTTTTTCCAAAGCAAATGCTAGCTAGAGTGGAACACGCAGCATTTTTCCTCCTGTCACTCTCCCCAAAAGCTCCTCTCTTCCTCATCCTCTTTTTAGGCTCCTTGTATCGTCTCATTGAAAGTGTTTTAAAAGTGATGATTTCAAAATCTACTTCCGTCATTCTTGATATTTCATCTTTTGTTCTGTATGTATCTCATAAAGAAGAAAAAAAGAAAAAAAAAGAAAAGTAAAAGAAAAATAAAAGGAAAATAAAAGATTTGGGGGGCAATTTTCCACATTGTGCAAAAATTTGCTGCTTTTTTTTGTTTCAAAAGCAGGAGTATTCTGAACTCATACTATCTGTCCTCCTCTTTGATCTTTAGTCTCTCATTTGCAAAAGGCAAACAGCCAGTGTTTAGGTACAGATAGTTTCTCAGCTAAGGAAAAAAACATTGTCAAAAATAAACTGATAAATAGATAAACAAATAGTGGAAGTATCGTAGTATTATCCCTTACCGCTGTTTTTATTTTCAGGCTTGGAAACAGAGCAAGAATGGCATTTTCCTTTATGGTTAGACTTCGCTGAAAACTTTTTGTGTGAAGGCAACACTGGGCTTTTATTAACCATGATGTAAAACTATGCATGTAGATCTTTCTTCACTAGATGAAAAGGGTGCTTGTCAGTAATTTCAGTCAGGTGGCTATGAGGAGTAGAAAAATAATATTGGATGCAGGATGTGAAGAGTAGAGTTTGCTGACAGCCATGTATTTGTCCCGAGATGCCCTCACAAAGAGGCCAGGATATTGGAGCTTGTGTGTGAACATTTCAAATAACAGGGGAATGACAGCAAAGACATGAAAAAAGCAAGAGGAAGTTCATTAATGAGCCTTGAAGTCTTTGGCACGCAGAGGGATATATGTCTGTCTTGAATGGTTAAATCATTACAACAATATGACAATTGTCGCTTTTTCCAGCTCTTAAAATACAGTGCAGTTCAAGTGCATACCAGCTGTTGGAGCAGATTGGAGAGTATGTGTTAGTATGCCGTGGGAATTTACAAGTCAAGGTGTGTATCTAACATTTATACTCAGCTTTTCAGAGAGGAGAGTGTGAAAGTACTCTGAAGTTCCTGAATTTTAACCCATGCAGTCCTCTGTATCTCAAAATCCATGGGTTTTATTTCCTGACCCTTAAAAGAGGGGCTTAGGCTTTAAATCAGGACGAATTCCATGGGCTTGTTAATGGACAATGTTAATTCAGAGAGTGAAGGACTAAGCCCAGCTTGGAAGTACTGCTTGTCAAGTCATTTCTTAATGAAATCAAATATGTTAATTAAGAGAAAATATAAATAGTAACACTTCCATAAGAGGACTAGTATACTTGTGGACGCAGTTTTGGATGGGACTTCAAACAATTGCTTTAATCCATGGTGCTTCCATTAGAGCACGGTCTTTCAAGGCAAGGTTTTGTGCCTGTTTTCCTATATGTAAAATGGCTGACAGGCACATCAGCTTCCTTTCGGGACTTAAGGTGATATGAGAAGATTATTACAAAAATGATGGCTGGTATTATAACCCCATGATTCATTTTCTTCCTCAGGGGAAAGGAGACATGGTAACTTACTGGCTTGAAGGTAAGAAAGCCTCTGCCACCCAGAAGGAAGTCCCCAGCCCATCTGTGACTCTTCAAGATCCCAACAGAACTTCGTTTAGTTTGATACCAGGTGTCTTTCAGGGTGATCCTCTCTCAAGTCCTGCTTACTAGCCACTCACTGACTCCAACATCCATACGACTTTCAGCCTGTTAGATGACCCTGCTGATTTAGAAAGCAAGAAAATAGATAGTATGTCCCTTTGGCCTTGTGGTTGTATTAGCCTAGATTTTATTCACTGGTATTCCTCTTCTACCAGTGGCAAGATAAAAAAAAATATATTACAAACAAAAACAAACAAACAAACAAAAAACCTGGGCGTTACTGGGTAATGGCCAGTAGCCACCATCGCCTCACAGCCGGTCGGCTGGACATTCAAGCCTGTAGGTGCTCTGACAGTAAAGAAATAGACAGAGTAGTGTTGCTGTTTAGTAGTATGATAAACCTTGTGGGTGTGATTGGTTTTGTGTTGAGAAAGGAAAAAAATGACATGTAGATTGTGATAGAAAACAAGACCCAGTCAAAGAGGGAATGAAGCAGTGCAATTGTAGTCAATACAAGCCCAAATGAGAATTTGGATTCCTGCTTCAGTTTCATCTCCATTGCCAGGAGCATAAAAAGAATAAGAAGAAAGTCTGGGATAGTTCCATAGATTCAACACTCATTAATACCTTCCATGTTTGTCCAGAGATCTGAAAACCTTAGGACGGCAATGGAAAGCATTTCAAGCTGTTAAACAGAGGAGAGTCCATTACAGCTGCCCTTGTCTTCAGCTGCTCTGGGACTTCTCTGAAAAACTACACTTAACATTAGCTTGTATTATGTGGTTGCTTTGACTAAAGTGGCTTTGAACCCCCTATTGCTGGCTAGTTATCTGACTGTGAAATCAGGCAGACCTCTGAGTCACTGTGTAATTTAGGACACGGTTTAGAAAAGGTCATTCCTGAACAAGCATTTCCTGTAAAGAGAGATGCATTACTACAAGTGGAGTAATCTGTTGATGAACATGGTCTGTAAGCATTGCTGGTATTGACTTTCTTTAAAGACAAAGTGTATGTATGGTAAAACCTGCCTGTACTTTTTAGGGTTCAATTTATGGCAGTAAATTACTTTCCAAGGCTAACATATTTTTGAAGAGTTTGGGCAGTCCAGGTGAACCGATTAAAAGTGCAACAGAATTATATATGTAAAATAGTTGAAGAAAGCACAGAGTCACAGCAGTTCCACCATAACGCCCTCTGGACTGGCCAAACCTGACTGGGAGGAGGAGAAAAGGAAGGACTATAAGTGACATAGCAGCATTTACTCTCCTTTTTCTGCTTCCTTACCCTCCAGTCCATTCCTGATCCTACGTACATTTACAAAAACATATATATAAAAGCAGTTTTTCTGTCTGTAAATTTGTGTAGCTCAAACAAGCAGCTGACTAGTTGCCCATGTTCCGATGAAGTCAGCATAGTTTTAATGCTGAATATTTGGTATGTGATAGTAAGAAGAGATTGACATTACAGTTTCTTCTTCAGCTTCTATGGGAAGTAAATGCAGCAATAGCATTAGATTTTTCCGAGATGCTTAATGGAAGTAGAAACCTAAATCTTTCCATGTTACAGAAGACTTATTTGAAATAATAATTAAAAAAAATAAAAATAGAACATCCTGAGTGAAATTCTGTCTCAGAAATCTGTGGGAATACTGGCAATTTTGGCAAGGAACACGCATAGAGCTGATCTTAGCACATGAGATCCCAACATGGAACCTGTCCTAATTTTTAAAAAGTTGAATTTTAAATTCATTTCGTATTTTTTTATAAACTTGAAAAGTTCCTTTCTCTGTTTTTGAATTTCATATTAGTACCTGGTGCAGTACAGTTACCTTACTTGTAATCTTAGCAAAATAAACCTTTCAGTTGTCCAGAGTATAGCGCTGACCTTTAATAAAAACTTTTCCTTTATCCCAAGGCTACATAGATATTTTGAAACTCTCTGCCATATTATAGTACTGCATGGTGTATAATATAGTTTACATTATCCCTTTAATGAGTTAGCGTGCTTTCTGTTCTTACTAGAAGGGTGCATATCAAAGGATCTTTTATCAAATATGAATGTGAAAGCATGTGCTTTGTTATATGTTCTTCTGGAGAAGCATTGCACTTTTAACTCACCTGCTTTATTTTAATGTTCTCAGAATTAAAAGCTTAGAATCGAATGTGTTCTGAGTCTAAAGTTTTCTAGATATAAATGAATGCTGAGTGACCATTAGCGATCTTGTTGGATGGTCAACCTCCACCATGGATATCCTTGGGTAGTATTCAAATTCTGCTGATGATAATGGACAGACTCCTGTTGACTTCAAGAGGCTTGAAGTCTGTATGGCTATTTGCAAAAGAGGTGCAGCTCAGGGAGCACCAGTGCCATCCTAACTCTCAGTTTTTTCACTGTCTCTTGATCCTCTTCTTGAAGAGAGTATCTCCAGAATGAGAACCAGATTATTTTCTAAGTTCTTTTGAATCTGTGGTATCTCTCCTGAGACTTCAAACAGTAGTCCTCATTAATGTCAGTTGTCGTCTGGCTGTGATACAACTGATCATTTTCCAGAATACAGAAGTAATGAAAGTTATGGATACAAACTGAAATGTCCTCAGCCAGCTGGCAAGTATGTAAGATTTAACTCAAGACTTTTGGAAGCTGTTGTCAATGCCTACAGCCGTATTTCATTGCCACCTACCAAAACAACAGGCAAGTTACAGGGACGTGCACTACAGAGTTACACAGATTTTATCAGGCATTAGATAAAATGCAGCAATCTTCAGAGGTTGTACTACAGAACTAGCTCAGCAAAGGTGGTTGCAGCATGAAGCCTGTCAGATGTGCCCTGCTTTTACCTTCTGGGGATGACATAACTGCAGAGATCTTTTTTTTTTTTTTTTTCCTATATTGTGGCCACACAAGCATATATGCACATATATATATATATAATATGCCTAATATAATATATATAATATAAACATTCTGGTTATAAATATAACTATATAAGGAGACATTAGTGCAAATCAATATCCAGTATAAAGTCACAAAACTGTTGACAGCTATATCAGAAGTGTCTCAGGTTTGAACACTGCAGACATCTCAGGTTTGATCTCACTGAGGGAGCACAGGATGGTTGTCAACATGAAACTTCAGATACAAGGGCAAGGTGGTCTTTGTATCACCTGCAAAACAGAAGTGCTGTCCCATTCTGCTGCTCTAAATCTACGTCCTTGTGTGAGAATTCACTTGAGACAAATGCTACTGAAATTCAGCTCCCCAGAAGGTTCTGCTATAGCTCCCAGTATTTCTAACTGCCTGAGAAATACAGAGAGGTGTTGTGGCTCCCCTGGAAGCTGCTGTCTAAAGTCCTCGTGACCATGGCAATGCAGAAAAGCTCTGTCGACTGATTGCTGTCTGCTCTGTGAAGTCTGACAAGCAGCATGATGCACATCTATGAGATGCATTAAATCTGCAGAGATTCACATCCCAGTCCTTTCAGTGTCTACAGTTATGGAACATAATGCAATGGATACCCATAATGTATTCATGATATAGTGATCTTATGAAAAGCTTGTGTGTTTTATTGTTTGTTTATTGTATGATTATTGCCCATTGCAGACCGATCTACATGCAGGTGATGACGCAGGCATGTACTTTAAATAAATCTCATAACACAAAAGAATGACTTAAGAAAGTCTTTAATTGGATTGATAAACCATCACTTTTTTTTCACTTTGAATGTTAAGGAATAGATTGAATAACCACAACATTTAAAAAAGTCGCAACAAGTTAAAAAAAATGGTTAATGTATTTCCAGGTGTAAAACTTCCTAGACTTTTTTCAAACCATTTGCATTGGAAAGAGACTGTATTTTGCCAATGAAAAGTTAGTCTTTATCCCCAGCAAATATCTTTTATTTAATTTGCTATTGATATTTGCAGATATCTCCAGTTCCATGCTCCTTTTAGCGTAAACAGAAAAGCCGTCTGCTTCTTCGTACAGCTATGAAGCACGATCAGAAACATCAGTTTGTTTAAAGAAAATGAAAGGAAATCAGATGGAATGAAAAAAGTACGAGGACATAGTATGAGTGCTGAGCCTAACGATGGAGTCAGAGACTGCGCAGTGTCTTGAAGGTTGGGTCTGAGGAAGAGATTGGCATGAGGTTCCCCAGGACGCAGAGCACGTAGTTATCTCTCTCCCACCCCACCTAGATCCCCAATAGTAATTAATAGCCCTTCCATCTGAACTGACCTCCATAGTAAGAGTCTTTGGTTTTTTAAGAGTGTCTTTCTGGGGCTGTCCTTTCAGACCAGTAAAAAGGCAAGGCTATGCAAGTTTATTCTGATTATTCTCCAGCTGGCTAACATCTGCTTTTCAGATAATGAGTACTCTGTCTTCCTAACTCCTGTCTCAACTGTGCCCTACCTCACACCAGGCAGTACAAAACACGGGATTAAACATTATTACATTCTAGCAAGGAATACAGAGATAAAATCATTTGCAACCGAATGTTCTCTCCAGGGAAAGTGGGGGAAAATTCCCTCTCTTCCTAATTTAAAACCTATTAAAAATGCACTTTCTGATATAGAGTTATGAAGTAACCATTTTGAAATGTGAGATTTTTTTTGGTGTGGGAACCCTGATAATTGAAACTTCAAATGAGCATACATGAGTCTATATGGTGTCCCATAACATACTAACCACAGCCCTCTGGTTCAGACAGTGAATAAGGGAACCATCTTCTATATTTTTACCCATTTTTGCACTGCCCTAGGTCTTACGCACATGTGTACCCTTTTTGAAACTAACTGGTACTGTTGGATTTAACTGTTTTTATATATCACTAAGTTTGACCTTGAATCTCTACATTATTTTTTTTTTTTTACTTTTAACAACTTTTGGAATTTTCCTTTGTATTTCTGTGGCAATGGAACAGGTTCTTCCTAGCCAGTGAATGTTAAAAACAAAGCTACTGTCATTGCACCCTTTTGTGCTTGATTGGGCACAATTGGTAATGGTTATCGATGCATTTAATGGTCAAATAAAATCGTGTAAATAAGAGGTTTGATGAAATCTGAAGACAAATTGGCATTCCTGGAATCAGACCCCTGCTACGTACCTATTTTTTTTCTGTAACTCTTGCATTCTTCCTCCAGGCAGAAAAACGCTCACTGTCCCTTCCTGGGGAGCCTGTTCAGGGTAAGCTACCGAACAGAAGCCACACATAATGAAGAATGCACTAGACATAATTTTTATGAGACTAGAATATAACTCAGTAATGCAATACTGTTTGTGAAGCCTTTTTGGTCTCTTCTGCTTTCATGAATAGCTCCAGTGGGTCTTTTTCTGCTCTTGCTGCCCTAGGACAAGGTACAGAGTCAGATTTTCAAAGTATTCACCCCTTTTCCATTCCCTAAGTAATAAAACTGCACGTTGAAAAGATAATAGTACTGAATCTAGCAGGACTGACCAAGGACTCAAGGCTTTTACCAAGGATTTGGGGAATTACTGAATGCAAAGGAGTGGAAAATCTGAGTTTGCTATTGGTAATGGAGCCGCGACTCCAAAGGGGCTATGACAAAACATGGTACTGGGACATTTGAACTCTCTGTATCCTGTTGGTAGAACAAAGATGGCCTTAAAGAGACACAATATATATACATATATATATAATATATTAATTCTCTTCTTTTAAAGGACATGAATTTCAAACTTTCAGAATAGCAGCAATAGGGCTGAGGCAGAAAATTGATGTGAGATGTCTGAAAGACAGGGGGTCCCGTGTGTAGATCTCAAATGAATTTACCACCACGCATTCTGTTACCTGCTCTTGCAAATAAGTGGTTGATATATATACACCTATGCATGATGCAGTGTTTCTAAGAAATAAGAATAAACCTCTCTGCAGGCATCTAACAATAGGATAGTCATGGAAGGTCCTCACAACTGTTCTCAACAGAAAGTAGCAAATGGTTTAAAAAGCAATGATAGCTGGACTTTCCTGTCTGGCAAAGAAATACGGGGTCTGATATCCCTCCACTGAGAGGACTGATAAACTAGAGGCAATGTTTACTGATGAAAGTTTGCCAGAAAGCATTACAAGTGAATTCTAGATTTGGTCTCTGTGTTGTTTCAGAACACAAGACATAAAAGCGCTTATAACACCAGACAAGTAGCAAATGTACCTAGTTGTCCCAGCAGGCATCACATGTTCGGACTGTCTGCAGATTACAAACAGGCTCAGCAGAGCTGCTTTGCAGCTGATGCCCCATGCTGTGTGTCAAGAATGTGTCAAGAAAATTCCTCTAGTCTACATATTAGGAAAATCCCCTACACGTTTTAATACTATTGATAACAGTATTTACATAGAAATCTTACAGGATTCAGAAAATTGCTCCTTGTCCAAACTGCATTCTCTAGCATGATGTCTTTACTGGCAACATGTTGAGAGTCCAGTGTCTGAGTGCAGGCTGTGCTCTGCAAATAAATAGATCAGTTCCTAAATGGTCATGAAAACCAGGCTGTGATTTTGAGGAGTGACAGCCACCCCTCCTTAACCCATGTCTACAGCACCTTTAGAATGAAAGGCATTCATTCACACACAGAGATGCAAAATCCCAGGCCTGTGCTGCAAGAATTTAGGATTTAGCAGGATGTCTCTTACATTGGGCTGATGCTGCGGGCTGAGATTCTACCACTCTGGTCAAGAGCAGGAGCTCTGCCTGCAAACAGTCTTGTCATGTATCAGATCTGCTGAGAGGGGGTTGCCGTGCCTGTTACTCTGCTAATTGCAATGTGATAAATGCTCACAGGAGCTGGGATTGCAGCGAGTTTTCATCAGATGGAGAGGAAAAACTGCCTGTGGAAAAGCAATTTCTGCCCAACTCAGATCAAAAACGAAACACCGGTCCTGAGGGATGCTCACCTCCCACTCATTTGGTTCTGGTCGGAGAGGACCAGCATTGTTTACTGCTCAAGAGGGAAAAGCCACATGCTGATTACAAATCCCAATTTCCTGTTGAAGGCTTTACAATGATCAGCTCATATGGCTGTAAAAAATGCTACTTCTGCCCATGGATATTTAAACAAAGCAGGACAAAATTGTCCTGAATACAACTGATCTGCCACATGGTTTCTTAAAAGAAGGTAAACTCCACTGTAGCACTATGATAAATTCTAGTCTAAAAATGACATTTTTATATATCTTAGGAGTGTCTAAATCACTGTCTTTCCTCAAATGCTAACATATGCCCTATGGTAGGACCAAGCAATGTGCAGCCATTGACCTCAACAGGACCACAAACAGAGCTCCACTACAAGTGCCTTGTTTGGAGAATAGCACTGAGGAGAGAATTTTAATCCAGAGAGATTATAAAGTTAGCAAGGAGAGAAAGCAGCTCTCATCTCCAGGTCATGGCTTGGAATCGCACCCAAAACTGTGGTATCCTGGAGCCAAATTCAGATTCAGGACAAGCAGCAGCTGCCTCTGAAAAGCAACATAATTATTGCTGCTTGTTCGAGGATCAGCACTGGCCATACAAGTTCTAGCAGCCATCAGAAGAGAGCACATGAGCTGAATGAGAATAAATCCTCAATAATTCTCAGGCCTGGACATGTTATCTGCATAAAAACCCTGAGGCTGCTGTCATGCTGTCTCTGATCAAATAAGCAGTGGATTTTTACTGGCAAAACTATAGTGTATGAAAAATGCTCACTTTGTGGGGAAAAAAAAAAAAGAAAAAAAAAAAAGCTTTGGTTTTAAATGGCCAAATTCATCAATTAACATTTAATTCTCTGCTTAGCTAGCAGAAAAGAAAGGAAAAAATCGTAGTGATAGAGATTTCAGAGGCATACAACTATATTTATTTAACTTCAAACTCTCATGTGTTTGGAAAAAAGCCCTGTAATATATTATGGTGGATTAGCCTAGAAATATTGCTCAAAGTTATATTTTGTTATAAAGTCTTACCTCAGTTAATTCAATGGAGGAAAGATATTGCCTATAAATATCCTTTAAACGTGCATTTTTTAATGCCTGTTCCTATGCTGAGGGAAAATTTCGCTCCCAATAAACTTTGCTTTAATAAAATTTTCTTTAGGTTTTAGAGTAGGAAAGGAATGAAGCAGATGCCTCGGATCTGCACGGCTGCATCTCAAGTTATGTATTTACTGTTCCATTTGTCACTAGGGTTTGCTGTCTTGCCTTGCAAAACCCCGTATAACTTTTGACAGAGAACATCTAATCCTAGACAAAATGGAAAAAAAAAAAAAAAAAACTTGACCTCTTCCTATATATATATTTGCAGAACTGTACAAATCTAGGCTCCCAGCGGGCTGATGCTTTGCTCTATTATGCAATGCAAAAGGATTGCTCACAGCCCTGGCAAAGGCAGCGTTCAGCTACCTGGCAGCACGCTTCCCCTCAGCAGGTCTGATCCCCAGGGGCTGGGTGAGACCCTCACCTATGTCCCCTGGGAACAGAAAGTGATTAAAGACCCCGTTCCTAATCACGTACCTGAGCAGCAGCTCAGCTGTTGACTTCAGAGGTTACAAATTAAGATTTCCCCGTGCCTTCAAAAAGCTGCTTCTGTACGTTGCAGAAAAAGGTCCTGCAGTGACCGAGCCTGCAGGAGAAAGCCTGTCTGACAATGACAGAGAGCTTTTATCTGGACATGGTGGGAGTTCGGCGCTTCTGGTAGATGGTCTCTTTTTGTGAAATTCCTTTGCTCTGTGGACGAAACGTGGGTTGCACAGAGTATGAGTGTTTTTTTCATTCCCACAGTACTGTTAACACATGCCAGAGCAGCAAAGCTGTCCTACAACCACCTACTCAGAGGCTTTACCTGGCTCAGATGAGATACCATTTTTTATTATCATTATTTTTTTAATTTCTCCTAATAGCATCCAAACGTCCCATCAAAGCTTGGCCACAGCACAAAGAAAGCATCTCATTTGGTCTGACAGAAAGAAACCTTTGATAAAAAACTCTATTTCCCCATTTTGAAAACCTCTTCAGAGGCTGTTATTCTATAAGAATTTGGCAACAACAATCAAGTTTCCAAAGAAATAAACTAAGGGACGTGTAAAGTTGCCCTCCACTTCTCAACCAGTTCCACAGGCTGCAAAGAGTGGCTCCTTTCAGTGGAAAGTTCTTTGCCACTTCCTATACAACATTTCTGCGAGCTACAAGAGAAAGACTCTTTCTTTCCTACACTGATATTTCAAAGTATTTGTCTGCTGCAACTTATGGTCGATTGAAAGTAGCTAAAGTAAGAACAGTTATAAAGACTGCCCTCACGGAGGAACTTTTTGAAGTAGGTGTGAGAGTTTAGTTACAGGGACTGAGACTTTGTGAGATGCTAGCAAATTACTCCATGCTTTAGAAACCATTACCCTAAGAGCTTAACCCTTAGAGTAGCTGTGCAGCGTACATATCACACAAGGTCGCATCTCGATTATCTGCGTAGCCGCCAGATAAAATTTTGTACACTACATGGAACATGCAATTTTCTGCTGGGGAGAAGAGGCAGGATTTGCATTGCTGTATGTAAGCCGCAGGCTTAGATTTTGAATTAATCCTCATTATTCACTTCATATGTCTCATGCTGTATATCCTTAAGTAGTGAACAAAAACATCTGCCAGCCAGGTCCTCCGTTCCCTCAGCTCCTGCATGGACTGTAACCATTTATGAGCCACAGAGAAACATCTGGCATTTTAAAAAAGGCACATGAAAATGACATTTTCCAAAGAGTCAGATCCAGCTTTCAACAAAACCCATAGAAGTCTATTCCCTAAGAAGTACTGGAATAATTTCTTTAAGATCCTGAGTCCACTGACATCTGCAAGAACTGTGTCATGGTCATGTTGTAATCCCCTTGTCAAGTATGCCTTCAAAATCCAAATGTGTTATACACGTCCCAGTGAACTCAATACCGGTAAGGCATGGAGCTAAAACCTGTACCTTTCATGCCACTGATGATTGCTTAGTCTTTGAAATCTCCCCCGAGCTCATCTAGCTCCTAGAAGACTTCCAGAAGAGCCCACAGGGTCAGCACATCGACACCTTGAAACAGAGGAAAATAAAATCCTGCCAGGAAGGAGAAGGAAGAGACAAACCACTTCCAGGCTCCCTAACATCGGCCAGCCGTTGAGGGCACACTGGCACCCCTCAGTCCCTCCCAAAGCAAGGTGATACTATTACCAGGACACACTCAGAGCACCACAGAGTTTTCTGCAGACAGCTCCAGAGTTTTGACTCAGCTCCTGCTCCCAGCTGACCTCCTGCCAGCGTGTCTATGGGCTCGTGTACGACAGACAGCAGGAAAACAAAAGGGAGAGGAGGGGAGAAAGTAAGATTAAAATGGATTTTTTTTGTCCCCCCAAAATGAAAAATTGAATTCTTTAACCTTTAAACATGCTTGTTTACTTACAGAAAGAGTATTTCAGGCACAAAAGGTTTGAGTATCAGTCACATACCAGGTTAAATTGTAATAGTATCAGGATTGTCCCATGCAGTGCAGTCAGCTATATTATCCCCTATCAAGAAGTTGGAGCTGTAGTTTTTGTATAAATACATACATATATATAAAGTATGCATTGTTCACACTATGGTCTCCTGGTCTGAGGCGACTCCGGTAGGGTTTATGTAACAACAGTATCTGTCATAAGGGCTGTTCTCCTTGTAGGAGCAGACGATGATGCTGTCCTTAGGAGCAACAAAAATGTTGTCTTCAACGTCTGGGCAAGCATCGCTGTTCCTGGTGGGAGAAGAGCTCTTCTTCTCCAAGGCACTGTATGTGGAGCCGTCTCCCACAAACACGTTCCCTGGCATCTCCGGGTAGCAGGTCTCCAGGTATCTCAGCATCTCCTCCTGGTCCACCTTCCTGATGAGGCTCTTGCACTCCCCCGCCGTGGTGGTGGTGGTGGTGGTGCAGATGGACACCGAGTCCTCACCGCGTGGTGCCCTGCGGTCCCTGTGGTACGCCTTCTTGGCCAGCTCGTCGCAGCTCCCCTTGCCGGACTCCAGGTCCGAGGGCGTCCTCAGCAGCTCCATGACATCGCGGTCCCTGCCTTGCTTGCAGCACGGACACTTGTTCTTGGGCCATTTGGTGCAGCCGTCGGTCTTCCTGGTGAGCGCGATGGCAGCGATGCCCGGCAGGCAGATGGCCGGCCCGATGGCCAGCAGCGGGATGTCCCCCAGCGTCTCCCCCTTGATACCGGACACGGTGAACATGAAGCCGAACACCAGGAAGACGCTGACCAGAGCCACCACCAGCCCCGTCCGGGGGTTGATGTCGTCGGGTCTCATGGTCCTCGCCATCCTCGCTGCCGTGCGTGGGGACCCCAGAGGATCCCCGACGGCTGGGACGGCTTCCGCACGGCTTCTCCTCGGCGGCACGGGGGCCGGGAGCCTCCTGCCTCCTGCCTTCCTCCTCCTGCCTCCCCGAGCCGCTCTGCGCCGCGCTGCGCCGGCCGCCGGGCTAAGGAGGGAGCGCCCCCCCCGTCCCCCCCTCTCCAAAGCCCGGCGCCCTCCCACGCGTGACGGCGGGCACAGGTGGGCTCGGCCGTGCGAGCCCGAGCCGCGGGAGGGGGCTCGGAGCCTGCCGAAAGGCGAGGGGTGGGCGCCCGGAGGGGTGCCTGCCCTTTTTCTTCTTCCTCCTCCCCCTCCTCCTCCTCCTCCTCGCCCGCCCGCCGTGAGTACGCGCACCGCCCCCACGGGCGCGGGGGGCTGCCGCCGGGGGTCGGGGTCGGTGGGAAGTGGGGCGCGGGGGGCCTTTAGGAAGGTTGGTTTGGGGTGTGTTGGGGGTGTCCCGCTGGACACAGCAGCTGGGGGGGTTCCTCAGACCTCCCCCCCCGCCCACACGACGGGCACCAAAAGCCGGGTCTGAGTTCCCTTCCCCCCCCAAGGCCCCCTATCCACAGCTTTGTGGGTTGGGATTTGCCCCAGATGTCACCGGGGTGCGCGCAGGCAGAGGGCAGCGCCCTAGGAGATGTTGAGCTCCCACCCCAAGGACCAAGGCCACCCCCTTTGTCACCCCTCCTGGACCCCAGCCCAGCTTTTGGGGTGTGCCTTGGGGGTCCCGTGGTGCTGAAGTCCCACTGTACGTCCGTGTTGGTGGCCGTGTTCGGTGTCTGTGGGTTTTGGTGCACGCGGGAGGTGGGGGCCCAAAACAAGCCCCGCCGTGTGAATGAATTCAAGGGAGGACCCGAAACCTGTGGGGATGTGGAGAGGAGGGAGGCAGCATTTTCTGGCAGGTTGGTTCGACACTTAAAAGGAAAGCTGCCTGGCAGAGAAGGACCTGGGAGTATTGGTTGATAGTCGGCTGAACATGAGCCAGCAGTGTGCTCAGGTGGCCAAGAAGGCCAACAGCATCCTGGCTTGTATAAGAAGCAGTGTGGCCAGCAGGTCTAGGGAAGTGATTGTCCCCCTGTACTTGGCTCTGGTGAGGCCGCACCTCGAGTACTGTGTTCAGTTTTGGGCCCCTCGCTACAAGAAGGACATGGAGGTGCTCGAGAGAGTCCAGAGAAGGGCAACGAAGCTGGTGAGGGGTCTGGAGAACAAGTCTTACGAGGAGCGGCTGAGGGAGCTGGGGTTGTTCAGCCTGGAGAAGAGGAGGCTCAGGGGCGACCTTATCGCTCTCTATAGGTACCTTAAAGGAGGCTGTAGCGAGGTGGGGGTTGGTCTGTTCTCCTACGTGCCTGGTGACAGGACGAGGGGGAATGGGCTAAAGTTGTGCCAGGGGAGGTTTAGGTTGGATATTAGGAAGAACTTCTTTACTGAAAGGGTTGTTAGGCATTGGAATGGGCTGCACAGGGAGGTGGTTGAGTCGCCATCCCTGGAGGTCTTTAAGAGATGTTTAGATGTTGAACTTAGTGATATGGTTTAGTGGAGGTCTTGTTAGTGTTAGGTCAGAGGTTGGACTCGGTGATCGTGGAGGTCTCTTCCAACCTAGACGATTCTGTGATTCTGTGATTAATTGTGATATAAAGGAGTAAATGCTTTCATCTGGAGCAGAGGTACTGGGAGATGGGAAGGAGTGCTACCAGAAAGCCTCTGAGGGAGTACGAGGGCATTCTGAACCACGCTGCAAAGAAAAATGGGGTAACTTCTGCGAGTTACCCCATTAACGTGATTCCTTCTCCTCGGCTTACTGTTGAAAGTAGGAATGCACAAAGCTCAGAGAATCCATTAAAAACACCACCACAGATCCTCATCTTCATGCACTCTCCCCACCGCACACCATGCACAAAGCACTCCCACGCCGTGGATTTCCACGTTGCCTCACAGGCAGCAAGCCCGAGGATGTCCTCTCTGCAAAGGTCACAGCTTCTGCCTCGCTGGCCTCTTCCCTGGTAAGCAGGGTGTCAAGTGCTGGTGCCGTTGGTGCCTTAACTTGAAGGAAGCACAAGTGTGAGGGAGCGGGAAGTAGGCTTCCTGGGGAAGGGAGCTTGAATTGGTGGTAACAGCCTGGGTTTGAGATGAAAATTGATAATAATGATCCATAACAAACTTCCATCCTTTGAACAAGTTCTCTGGGAAGCCGTCCAGAAAAAAAAAACAAAAACTGGTTCAGCCTCTGTGCTGTGCCTGGATGGGCTCGGACAGGAGTAACGTGGTCTCCTAGAAGCACCATAAAAGTGCTTGATGTAAAAGGCTTCAGCCTGAAGCCTCCCAGCCGGATTTCAGCACAAGTTGACTCCAGTCACCAAGCAGGATTTCGCAGAGCGAGCAACGGCTGTGGCTTCTTGGCTCATATTTTCTGGAGTGAGAATTTGCTGCTTGTTTCCATCTGCTGTTATTTGGATACACAGCTCTCATGTCCTCACATTAGAGTGAATAATGCCTTTTCTGCCCCTCTGTTAAGCTCCGGATGAAGGGAAAAGATTAACCTCCAGCCAGTCTGTCCCACGGAGATGAAGAGCTGCGAAGGCCACGCAGGGTTACGCCGGTAGCAAACGCCTTGAAACTCACTGCTCCCTGCACCCCAACCTTTCCTCCCCTCCCCCCACATGTCTGAATAGTTCTCCGACTTCTTTTTGGGTGGAAAATTGGTGATGTGCGGAAAAAATACACTATGCTCTTTGGGAATAGCAATTAGCTGCCAGTGTGTTCATCAGGGTCCGTCAGGGAAAGGAAAACCGCCTGAGTAGATGACACAGAAATGTAAATGTCATTAGTGGCATCAGTGGAGGGGAAAATACACTGTAAGAACGGCAGTACATGTCAAAAGATCTAACAGGAATAAAAATGGCTCTTCAAATGTAAGCGACAGGGTTACTGAGATGGAAGAGAGAACATCTACTCTGGAGCGGGAGGATGTTAGCACACAGGAAGATGCTTACAGGAGCTGTCGGGACAAAGGTGGAACTAAACGCCTCCAATTTGTCCCGAACAGTTCCCAAGACTAAAATCACAGAGATTTTATGCTTTCTGGGGAAAGATGGAGATGGGAAACCAATCACCCTGTTCCAGGGAAATGTGCTACAATTGTGAAAATTGTCTCTCCAAGCCAGAAATCAAGAGGTCATCAAGTATCCACTTACACAGGGGAGCAGCGATGAAAACAGTTGAATTTTCTTTCCTGGTCACAGCTAGAGAAAAAAAAAAATCTGACTCCTGTGGAGTCTCCCATGTGGTTTCTTGCACAAACGTTTTGGATTAACTAACACCGTGACTGAAAATTCAAAGTGTTATTTCAGATTAATTGAATAGACAAAGTGGTGATTAACCTTCTCTTAGTGCTATTACCAAAAAATTTGTTCATTCAAAGCAAACCTGAAGCAGACTTCAGGGACATTAGTGTTCTTTCTTTACTCTGTGGTTTTCCAGTATTTTTTTAGGATGACTCAAAGTAGGTTAATCTGTCTGGAAGAGAGTTTTGGAGAAATCTGGAGGTTTGGTGACCACACATCCCCTACCAGGGCGGCAGGATTCAAAGGCTGGACGTGGGTAACCACATTTGCACATCATAGGTAAACAGCGGTATTAAATGGTGAGCTGTTATGTCCCAGACTGGGACAGTAATTTCAGCTTGTTCGACATGCATTTCCTCATATGCTCATTTAGATACAAAACCCTTTTCCTGTGCCACATAACATGTTGGTGTAACTGCTAATCAGGTAGTGTGCATCATTCTCTCACTGTTCGCAGTTCAGAGAAACAGCCAGTGTTAGTGAAATATCCGAGCATTACCCAAGTTAAAAGCTACTACAGCAGTGTCACCTGCCTCAGCTAGCTGCAAACTGGAAGTGAGGGTTTAAAATCAAGAGCTAGTTTGAAGTGCTCTAACTACTGTTGCTTCAGCCATTAAATGTAGCGGGTACCCAGAAGTGCACAACCCTCTTTTTCATCAACCAGACCCATCACATGTAAAACACGTAAATTGCAATAATCCCAAATGAATAAAATGAAGTTGGGCATATGCTGGGAAGCTAGGAGCTTTAACACGTTAAAGGTCTGAGAGTCTTCAGCAGCTCTTATCCCATGCAGTGCTGTGAGCTGCATGCATCTATACAGGAGTAACTCATTTTTCCAAAGGGTCGGACCCCTCAGGCAGGGGTGACCCCAACTTCTTTTTTTATCTCCGGTGCTTTCAGCACTTGCCTCCTCAGGAATGCAGAAATCCTCAAACCTGCTTTGCTGGCTAGTTGCATTGATGAAAAAATACCAAGAATAGCCCACTCTGGATGGTTACTGCTTCAGCCTGAATTTATGTTTTGGATCAATGGCAGATTATTTCTTAATTTCCATGGAACAATCGAAACAGCTGTCTAGACAAACAAGTTAGGTGTGCTACATCATGTGAGTATTTATGTAGGTTTTTTGGTACAAATCAGAACAGAATGGACCAGGAAGGATGCCATTAAAAGGCCACTGGCTGAGTGACACACACAAATTTTCTTGGCACTCCTTTCTTGAGCCTGCTCTGAACCTTCTCTGTTGCAGACCTGATTGTCCACTTCTGTCGGGAACCTTGTGTGAAACCAAAAACCATCTGATGAGCAAAGTGTGTGTAGTGTATATTTTTTTAGCATCCTAAAGGGAAACAGACCTGGGAGATGTAGTTTCAAGTTAACACATTACAGCTGACAGCTGGCCTATCTATAATGTCCAGACCATCCCATAATGAGAGTTCAGGAGCCCTTGGTAACACCGCAGGTAAAATGAGACCTGCCACCTTCTAACCTCGGTGGTGATGCTAAAACTTGACACAACTTGATACCACTTCTGAGTGTGGGATCATGTACGTCCTAGCAGTAATTTGGATATGAAACACAGGATTTGCTTTGCTGACAAGTTCTGTGTGGGCAGGGATGCTCAAGTTTCAAGCTCTTACACTGATGCCATTGTGCATACACTTGAGCCTCTCCATTAGCTTGAGCATGCTGGTGTCATTCTGCTGAGGTCACTGGCTCTTCAAACCTGCTCGAGAGCTGCTTCACCAAGTCCTTCCAGCCTGTTATCTACATCAAGTAGCCAGTGCTGGAGGTGGATGATGAACGCCAAGTCCATCTCTAAGTGCTCTTTAACATTATCTTTTCTCAGCCATGTTGGCAGAAGAAAGCACTCACTAATTTCTCTGTGCTGTGCAAAAGTGTGCTAAAATCCTTATGCTCTTCAACTTACAGCTGTTTTTTTATTATTTTGTTTGTCTTTGTTTGAAAGAGTTTGTGGGTAACCTGGTGCCACATACCAAAATACTCTTATTTATGTCACTCTGGGGGTCTGTCTAGCAGGACCTCACAGCTCTCCCATCCCTCCTGCCCTCCTTCAAAGCCACCGGTGGTTCTCTGTCTCCTCATGTCCTCAGTTACAAGGAGTTCACCTGTGGAAAGATTTTTGGGCTGTTCAGTAATACCCTCGTGTCATGGTGTTTGCAGGCAATCATTTCTGCTTGATTGCTGCTTGCTGGCCAGTTGGCTGTCGGTCAGATGTGGTAGGGCTCAGCTGGTCCTCTCAAGAAACAAGTGGCAAAAAGGAAGTGGCAGATGCCTGAAGGGCTCGTGCTTTGCTACTGAGCCAGCACGCCAGGAGCAGGGCTCAGAAATCTTGATAATGAGTCATGCATCAGTCTTGAGGTGACCTCGGGAACTTCACCAGGGTTGCTCTGGAAGAGGTATGGGCTGTTGTGTGAGTCACAGCACCAGGCAGTAAATTTTCTCCATAGGAGCAAAAAACCCTGCCCATGTAATTCAATGGGAATTATGTTTAGCTGTATCACTCTGCCTGGTGTGCTTTTTCCCCTTAATATATTTCTGGTTAAACACACTTTATGCCTTATGTCTAAAACTGCTCAGACAAAAGACGCAATAATCTCAGTGGAGTCACTGACAAGCACTGCGTGTTATGAACAATGGCGAATAATAGGTGTCTTGCTTTATCCCAAAGAACACAGCAAACTGAGGCTGTGCTTCTTAAAAGGGGTCTCTAATTGGAGTCACATCTGTGGAGCGGGAGGGAAAATAGCTCATGTCAGGTTGTTTTGACCTAACTCTACAAAAGAAGATAATGATTTCAGATGTGCTGAAAAACCTTTAAAACAGTTTTGAGCATAATCATGTAGAACTGACCACATATTAGGGCACTCGAAATGACAAGTGCTCCCTGGGAGGCTTGCTGGTACTCTTCCTGTCTCTTCTGGGAAAATTGGTAACAAACTAAGGGAGCTGAATCAAAAGAGTACTAGTACTTCATGTTATTTGCAGGCTCTGGAAGTCCGGAACTTGCCAAGGCAACTAAACTTGAAGCCAATGAAAAAGAGGGTGGGCATGCTCAATGGCCTATTCAATAGCTCATTTAAACAACGTATTTATTTTATTTTTTTTTAATCACCACATACTGTAGGTATGAACAGTTGAAATCTTTGTCATAACAGTCCTGTTGTGTCCCCTCTGACTACTTTGCGCCTCACTGTAACTTTGCCAGGTAACCCTGGAAAACATTTCCAGGCACAAGGAAAACAAGAAGAATCATAGAATCACTAAGGTTGGAAAAGACCTCCAAGATCATCTACCATCACCCTACCACCAATGTCACTCACTAAACTAAGTCAGCATGGACTCACTGAGGGGAGGTCATGCTTGGCCAGCTCTATAAGTGTCTATGATGAAACAACCAGCCTGATGGATGAGGAGAAGGCAGTGGATATTGTCTTCCTGGACTCCATCAAGCCTTTGACACTATCCCCACCAACCTCTTCATAGAGAAGTGTTTGAAGTATGGGCTGGAGGAGCAGACAGTGAGGTGGATCAAAAACTGGCTGAACATCCAGGCCCAGAGGTCAGTGGTCAGTGGTGTGAAGTCTGGTTGGAGGCTGGTAATGAGCAGAGTGCCCCAGGGGGCAGTGCTGTGTCCTCCAAAGGGAGGCTGCAAAAAAGATGGAAATAGGCTTGTTTCAGTGATGCCCAGTGCCAGGACAAGAGGCAATGGGCACAAACCGGGACACCAGAGGTTCCTCTGAACATCAGGAAGTGTGGTGAAGCACTGGTACGGGTTGCCCAGAGGGGTTGTGGTGTTGTGGGGTTGTGGAGTCTCCCCCTCCTTTAAAGATGCTCAGAACTCACCTGGACGTGGTTCTGGGCAGCCTGCTCTGGGTGTCCTCCTGAGCAGGGGTGCTGGAAATGATGACCTCCAGCGGTGCCTTCCAGCCTCAGCCATCCTCTGATTCTGCAATGGCAGAGGAATGGGTGAGAGTGAGGGTAAGCACTGCAGGGGCAGCGGATGGAGGAGGAGAACAAAGCATGCTTTCCCAGAGATTGGGGGTGCAAGCAGATCTCTTTGAAGGGGGTGAATTCAGCGCGGCGCACCAGGAGCTCTGTGTATGGGGAGGAGCGGGATGCGACACAAGGAGCAGGGCAGCTTTGTCCCCGAACAACGTGAGATCTGTGTTTCCAGCAGGCAGCCTGTCTGATCCTCTTCAAAACCTCCCCCATCCCCTCCTCTGGGACAATCTGCCACCACGGTTGCTCCCAGCTCCCCAGGGGATAGCTGCCACCTCGCCTGGCCACCCCTCGCCGTCCCTCTGGCCAGGTGTCTCAGCAGGCCTTCCTCCAGTGGTGACCCCCCCTGCTGCCATCACCATCGTCACCACCACAGGCCTCGGGCTGACGGGGCATGTGCTCTGCACATCCCCTGTCAGGGGGCACGGGACACCGAGGCCAGGGACAGACAATGTCTGGGCTTCCCTCCTGCACTGCCACCTGCTGGAAAATGCCCGCAGAGCAAATGCTGTTTGGGTTTGTAAGGAGTTTTAGGGAGAAGGAGGGGAGGGAGTGGTCATTAGATGCAGCGTCTTCCTCCATGGGTAAAGCAACAAAGTGGTAGGAGAGGGTAGGAGCTGTAAGGTCTCTGATGGAGTGGAATAACATCAGGAGAAGTTCTGTTATCCAAAGGAAAATGCCTGAACCTTACTGTGGGACTTGCATGCCATGGTTTGTCTGAAGACCAAACTGACCGGAATGGGCACTGCCCACAAGAGCCATCATTGCTTCAGCAGTGCCCAACCATCTTCCTGAGGGACCTTAGTGCCATACTGATGGTGTGGTTACGGGGACGGCTCCACAGACTTCAGTATCTCCTCCCAAAGGACACACTGCCTTTTCCTAAAGCTTCACCCACAGAACCCATTAACCAAGACCTTGCAGATGGAGAAATGATGGTCGCAGTGAGCCCCCCATGGCACTGCTCGGTGTCAGGGAGCAGGATTTAGAGGCAGGATATTTGTACATGGTGCTGGGAGTGCAGCCATGCAAATGCTTGAGAAATAAAATAGATGGTATATTTACTAGACGAGGAGATGTGTAATCACAGAGGAAGCAGGATGGCAGTGGGGGAGGACTTTGTTACACACCTTTCAGTGTAATCTACCATATTTTTTTATTTCAGAGCATTCAGCACAGGGGGTAATGTTAAAGTTTACGCTGCGGTGCGGTTGGAGTGATTGCAGCACTCGGAGCTGGTGAAAACCTTGGATGCTAATATGAGAGGATATCAAATGGCTGCTGATTGCAAGCGTGGGTGTAAATACGCTGCTAATTCACTCCCTTTCTGCAGAACAGACCCGTCTCTCTCAAGACACGGGGAAGGATGCTGTGCAAACAGCCACATATGTTGCAGAGGAGGAGCGGAGCACAGGCAGGTCTCCAGCCCGCCCCGGGAGTGAGGGCTGTGTCTGATGGGTGCGCCGAGCCTCCGAGCAGGGGCTGACGGGACCACCGCGCGGGATGCTGCCTGCTACGAAATGCCCGAGCACAAAATCCTGTCACTCGCTGCTGCCAAAGCTGTGGTCTGCCACTTACGTTTTGGCAGAGAAACTACTGTAACAGCAGCTTAATTACAGGGTCTTTTCTCTTCCCCGTGGGCTCTGGAGGCATCTTGAGCCCCTCTGTCTGGGCACCCGTGCTCCCCAGGAGCTCAGCAGCAGCAGGACAGCTGCTGGAGATCTGTGCCCAGGACCTTTGGGTGAGCAAGCTGCCAGAGGAGGGTCTGTCATGCTGCCCTGCCCTGACCACCATGCCACGGGTGCCACAGCGATACCCTCACCCCAGGTGCGTGCATCCTTGTACTTTTTTTTTTTTGAGTTTCCAGGATACCTGCTTCCTGAGACTTATTCCTGCTTTCTGTTCTGCAGGCTGCCTCCAGCTGCAGGACATGCTCGTCCTGGGCTTGGCACCAACCCCACCACCCCCTCCATTGCAGAGAGTGAGCGGAGGCTAGTCCTCGACCCTCATTTGCTGCTCTCGTGGTCCCCAAAAAGGAGCAGCCAGCCACCAGCGTGTGCTGAGCAGTACCTCCTGCCCTGATGGGAAGCTGCAGTGTGGCGGGATGAGTAATTAATTAGCTTCGTGCTGCCATGGGCATTTCCAGTCCCAGCTGACAACGGACTAATTAAGAACCTCCCTGTGGTGTCTATTTTAGATAACCAGTTACTCTGGTACAAACTAACAAAGGCTTCTTTAATGGTTTATTTCACAGGCGACACATTAGATTAATTTATGGGACAAATAGCAGGAACCTGATCGGACATTTCCAGTTCCCAGCCACCAAAAGCCCAGGCAATTTTGCTGAAGTGTGCTGTAATTTTATCAAGGCAAAACACTTGCTTCCTTCTAATTTTGTGTGTCATGTCACTTGTTCTCAGACATTACCTTAGCACAAGTCCAGAGGCTTTGGAAGCTGAAGGTGACCCCTTGTAAGTGCTGCTTCTTGGGGACGGACTAATGGCTGGCCCACCTTATATGCACAGTGTCCATCAGCATCACCTGGGGTGATGGAGTGCCCCATTCCAGCATCATGATGGAGACTGAGGAATCAAACCTCGTGCTACCCCTGTGGGTGTGCATACCGAACAGTTTTGCTGGAGAAATTGCTCAAGTAAGGGATGCATCGCTGCGAGTCCTCTGCTCAGAGCCACCTGCCCAGAGGTGGCCAGATCACCTTTGTTTGTTGATGACAGGGAACATTTTCACCCTCTTCTTCCTCAACTCAATTCTCATGCAGATTAACTCACGGGAAGTGAAAACATTGGCAGGATTGCTGACCGGCATTTCTCAGCACCTAATTGTGCGTATTCTTTGCTTCGCTCCCCCCAGCCGTTGTGCACCGGCAGAGACGGGAACATTTCCCTGACGGGAATATTTCCCTGAGCGGAACATTTCCCTGCCTGGAATATTTCCCTGATGGGAACATTTCCCTGCTGGGGACATTTCCCTGAAGGGAACGTTTCCCTGACAGGAGTATTTCCCTGTCTCATGGCAACACAGCCACACAGCAGAGGCTCCGCCAAGCCAAACGCACTGCAGGCCTTGCCCCCTGCTGCAGGCTGGGCGTTGTGAAAGCTTCTCCCCAGCCCTCACTCATCCTTTTGGGATGTCTCTGCAGTCTTCAGGCCCAATTCCCTGGGTCTGGAGGTGTCTGGGAGCACCAGGTCGCTCAGCCAAAGCCAGGGCAGATGAGAGGACATGCAGGCCGGATGCGGTGAGGTGCTGCAGCAAATGCTAGTGCAGAAGCTGGGTGACAAGGAGCTGTCCCCGTGCTCACAGCCAAACGCCTCTGGGGAGCCTACTAAGCTGGGTCTTCAAGGCATTTTTTCCAAGAAGAAGCTTTATGTCAGTGCTACGTCAGTACAATTTGCACCATTGTCCTCTTCTGGCCTCTCCTCTGTGCTGCGCCAACCCTTCCCTGGCGAGCTCCTGCCCCAGGTGAATGCAGATTTGTCTCCTGGGACACTCACATGGGAGTTGGGATTTTCAACCATTTGCCTTTTATTTATTTATTTATTTATTTATTTTCAACTTTAAATGGTGGTTTCCAGGAATTTTGGGTGGTTTCTAAGGATACTGCCTGCAGTACCCCCAGGATGCAGGCTGACGTGCCCTGTGTGCCTCAGGACGTTAGTAGACGGGTTGCCTGGGCAAGCTGCAGTGCCAGCAACCCATCTGGCCTTTGAAGCTGCCAACTCCTCAGCTGCTCGTTTTCCAAATCAGAAAGTCGTTATGGGAGCATGAGTCTAGGCAAGACCTCAAGGGTGAGCTGGATTTAAACTCCGAGTGACCACAACCCACTGCACTACGTATTTCTCTGCAGAGGTTTGCTCCACCGCAGCAGATGCATTGACTGACCAACTTTGCAGCTTTGGATGTTTTCAGACCCTCACTAGACCTGCAACTCTGACTGCTGGGTACCTCCAGGTCCCTGGCAGCTGCATTGCACTGGCTGCGTGGGTGATACTGTCCCAGGGAGAGCTGTCTCCTGCCAGTCTCACTGCAAACAGAGCATGGAGCCCTGGGGCTTGTGCTGGAGACTGTGGCCATATTTCTCTATCTGTGTTACGGGCTCCTGCTGTAAAACCCTATCCTGAATTTCTCCCCCTTCTGCCCCAGGGAGGCCACCAGCTGCTGTGTTGTCCCATGGTTTGTTGCAGGGTCACTGCTTGCAGAGGACAGGGGCTGGCACACGTTATTCTTCCCCTTTGGATGATGCCTGCTCTCACACACGGTGCCAGTTGTGTCAGAGGAGCGTGCTGTGGCCCTTTCTCTCATTGTAATATATTTAGCCCTACGTCTGGAAGACGGCTCGTACCAGGCAGAGGTGGGCTAAGGTTACCTCTGTGATAGTCTGTACATTTCTAGTCCGTGCAGCCGCTGCTGCTGCAGGACCCTGCTTTGAACTTCCGCTCCTTTTTATTTTTTCCTAGCAGACTTTTTACAGGAAGGGACATGGAGGTGATTTCCTTGCCCAATATTTATAACTCTGGAATATGTCTCCAGTGCAGTTAGGGAAAAGGAACTGAATTCAGCAGTACGACTGCGCCAGCAGAGCACATGTTTAGCTGGTGGTAGCCGTTTCCCCCTTCATGCCAGCACTGAGTTTGTCCTAGCATTCCTGAAACGCCTCTGAACACTTCACTTCTTGTTCAGAGAGCTTTGGGAAGAACGCACTTAGCCCCTTAAAAAAAAGCTGTCAGGTGGGAAGGGCTGTGCCTGTGTTCAGCCTCCATCCATCACCCTCCCCGGAATTTGAGCCGATTTCTCTTTTTGTGCCTATCACCTTCTCATTTCCTTTGGCTGGAATCCCTGTTTCTTTCTGCTGAAGTGCTTGGAGGGCAGGCGATTCCCTGGCTGACTGCTGATGAAACGAGATCAGCTTTCGGCATGGAGTTGTGTAACAGCTGCCCACTGTCACCGCAGAGCCAATTTGGGGACAGTGTCATCAGCTTTGTCAATCCATATGTCCCAGGGAGATGTTTACTGGATCAAAGCTTAAGCACACATTAACTGGATCAAATTCTTAAATGTACATCCGAGAGCTGAAGTGATGAATGGCACACCCAGCTCCCACCGGCCAAACAAAACTGCAGCTCAGTGGTTCAAGCTGAGCGCTCCTGTGAGATCAAGATATCCTGGGAGATTGTATCGCCCTCCCCCTTTATTTATTTATTTATTTTCAATGTGGACGTCTGTGAATAAGCAAATAATTTTTGTAGCATTTTATTTGCAAATTTCACATTGTTGTTATTCAACTTGCAGTTGTCAGGTCCTGCTCTGTGCTCGTGAAAAGCATCTCACAAAAGACCAGTATGAGTAATACCAGGGTTTTAGTTTCACAGATTGAGTGCAGAAAGGCCCGGTGGAAGCTTGCAGAGGTAGGTTGTAGCTTTCTAATAATAACAATGTCTTATTCGTCGGAGATGTGGGACGCCGTGTCCTGGAGGACGGCCTGCTGTACCTAACAGCAGAGCCTCCCCCAGTGAGGAAATGCCCTACATTATGCTTTGCAATGGGGTTTGTTGGTGAGACCCCAGCGCTGGTGACTCCAGCACCGCTCACACAGCATTTGGTCCAGGGTAAAGAGACCCAAAGAGCCTGCTACTGAAAAGAAGGTCTCAGGACTGAGTTTGGGTGTATATCTCTGGGCAGTCCCAAAAGCAGGATCGACTGGGCTTGCTTCTCCTCACTGCCTTGTTCTAGTTACATTTATGTACAATTCTCATCTTTCACAGTCTAATAATGACTTAGACTTTTCAGTCTGATAGTGGCTTAACTTCACCAACAAGCTTAGTATTTCTTTAACTGACTTGATTTACATAAGAAACCAACCACGTCTGTTGTGAAATTTGCAGCATGATTGAGATGTGGGCCTGCTCACGAGCCCATGGTCTGACGTTAGCTCTAGGTCACTTCTTAACAGACTTCTGAGCATCTGCAATGTGACAGCTGCCTTCAGGGTAGCCAAAGCAATGAAAGAAAAATTAATGCTTATTTATTTTAAATAACCATCTCATGCTGTAACGAAACTAAAAAACATAAACTTGTCTGGAAGCACCATATTTATCGGTCAGTATAAGCAGCTCCGTCCCTCTGCTAAAGTCAGTCAGTGTATATAGATTTGCATCTTTCTCTGGTCAGACACATGAGATTAACCCCCTGAAATTTTCATGTCTTTGAAAAGTGGCTTTAGCTTGTTTCTTTGCAGCATTGGATAGTTTATAATAGGAAATGTCAACCCAGCATTCTTGGTGCCTGTGGACAGCGGATTTCCTTATGGAAGTTGCCACAGCAATTTTCTCCCAAGAACAAGCTGTCTGTTTCAGGCTGGACAAATTCCAGCTCACATAATTACACTCTGCCCCCAAGGTCCAATTAATTCAGGCATCCTTAGCGCGCGCACACACACACACACACACGCTGGCTGCACGCAGCTGCCCTACGTGGATGAGCAGCTGTCGCCAGCACATCTGAGGGCCCGCAGCCCTCTGTGGCGAAGCCCTTGTACCTCATTCCTCCTCGCTCTGCTCCTGGAGGAGCGGAGGAGGCGGCACAAGGTCCCAATGGTGCCATGGGTCCCCGGGGATGGGCACAGTGGCACTATGTGCTCGCACTGCACATGGTGTTCTGCATGCCCGAGAGGGCACCGCTACTGAAATAATTCCTTACGTCCGTGCTTACAGCGGTCCCGCGGAGATGCGGGTCCCCTGCTCCACTTCCTTTCCTTTTCCTCCCAGTCTCCTTGCTTTCCTCCCTCTGCCTGCCCCCTTCTCCTTCCTCCTTCGTGCCTGCGTGACCCAGATCCACGTGGCTTTGACAGACTACGGCTAACCTGCAGCACTACAGAAGGCTGATGCCTTCCTCAGAGCATGCCGCTTCCTATTTTTACCCTCTCTGAATGACAGCCGCCTCAGACCGAGCTGTGGAAGCCTGGCCCCTGGCTCTCTGTGCAGGATTTGCACAGCCGGTGCTGCGGGCATCACTCACTCGTGCTCCAGCCTGTGTCCAGCCAGACTGGGGCCACACTGAAAATGTGTAACCATGAAGTGTGTAAAGAAGGTATGGGAAACTTGCATTTTCAGTTGTGCATGTGGAAATGAGAATGACAGACTATATAAGGTGGATTATAGGGTTTTGCTCTGTATTTTGAATTCCCTTTCCCCCACATCCCCATCTAGTTTTCGCCTGCTTTCATAAGCGCTGCGAGGAGTGAGACCACCTGCCTCGTGACACCACGGATTTGCTGTGGTATGGCAAGAGTGCGCACGTGCTCCCCTCCCAGCGCATTGCAAGTTTCTCTTGCTCACATGGTTTGTTTAAGCAAGACTCCAATAACAGATTGAATCATAAAAAAAAAAAAAGCTCCATTTTTCATCACCCTCAATCTGGGTTATTTTTTCCATATTTAATGGCTGGATAAGCAAATACTTACTGCATTTATTCCATGCGGTTGCTTTTCTGCTCAATGGTAGTGATATCCTTTTATGTATCACTTTATCATATAAATTTGGGGGGGGGCAGTGTTTGTTGTATGTTTTGTCTGGCAATCTGACTTTAAACCTTTATAATCATTACTTGCTATTGCACTGGCAATGAATCTAACCACATGCCCATTGCAGGCACTGAAGGTCCAGCACTTCCAGAGGGCTTTAAAGTTGTTTGTAAGCTGCATTGCTGGTGACGTCAAAAAGAATCTATTTTGCCTGAAAACAGAAAAGGTTTGAATCCGAGGGATCCATCTGGACACCAAGCTTTCCAAACTACAGGAATTCTAAAATTAAAATTTGGAATTAAATAAAAAATTGCACTTTGGAACTTTTCAAAGTTCCCAATTTTCACGTTGGAAGGCCTTCTTAGCCTCCCAAATATCTAAAACTCAAACTGCGTGGATTGCACTGGTGTGACTGAAAAACTAATATTTTGCAGCTGTTTTCCACTTGGGCATCCAAATCCTGAAGCAGGCATAAGGCATAAAAACAGATTTGAACATTTATTATATTCTCCAATACAAGTTGCTTGTATAACTGGAAAATATGTGATCGATGCAGTTCATGCACTGCAGCATCAGCCTGACTCAGAAGTTGCCTCTGCTGTGGAGCATGCAGGCTCCCACAATCAGAATGTTTGATATTGGCTGCTTAGACATATAAAGCGTAATTTATTTAATAGGAAAAAAAAAAAAAAAGAGGTGAGGCCCATCCCTGCAGAGCATGGGATGGGGTTAAAACCTGTGCTGGCTTGTAGTAGGGAGCAGGAGCTGCATGTGCTGGCTTTTTCTAGGGGAGATGGTGAAGCACCCTTTGACAGGAGTGCTGAGGAGGTGTTTGAGCCCAGCTGAACTGGCTGGGGGTGTCCATAGGTGTCTGGGGGCAAGCACATGGGCCCCAGCTCTGTGTACGTTGGGGGAATTTTAGGATGAGTCTGGCTATAGCTTCCAGTAAAATCACTGTACCCTTGGTATTTCCATGCAAATGTCCAGGTGAGCTCTTCAGTGCAAGGCTCCGCTCGTGCTTCAGCATCTTACTCCGGTTTCCGCAGCCCAGGAGCTGGGATGCTTTTTCTGCCTCCATCCCACCATGGAAAGCACAGGTGTCTCGGCACTGTTCACGCCTGCTGTGTGGATCCTATCCCAAACCTCTTCCCCTCTGCGCTCAGGGCACATTGCAGTCATGCAGAGGCTGCTCGGGATGGCACAGTGGTGCCCTGTGAGCTTGGAAATGCCCTCTAAAGGGCATTGCAAGGGCTGTCCTGCTAGCGTCCTGCTGTGAGGAGGATGGGGTCATCACTGCTTTCATTCCTCAGATGGAAGCTGAGGGACCTGCAAGGACAATTTTCATGGAGTATTTGGAAGGTGAGAAGTTCTGCACACCTGGTTCTACCTATTAGCAGGCGTGGGAGGTTTTCACTGCTGTCCTCGCCTGTCTTTAAAAGCATGTGATTTAATGCTTTCCCCTTATCAGTATGGTTGCTCCTGCTTTTTCCTCCTCACCTGCCTGTTTTTGTGTACAAATGCTGCTCTCAGTGCAACTTGTACCTCCTTTATACAACCCCTGCTGTGCTGCAGTTTCAAAACTGCCTTCTGTCTTCAGCAGAGCACCACGAAAAGCAAAGCACAGGCAATATTGCCCGGTGGAGCAGCTTGGAAATAACAGTCTCGGTTTCTCACTTTGCTTAACAACCTCTGTTTCTGACACTTTCTACCCAGGGTTTCCAGGACTTGAGAGCTCGTTGCCTGCTTTACTGGGTGCCTGCTGCGTGGCTCTTTCTGCTCAGCATTTTCCACTTGACCTTTCCAGTTTCTCTTGCTGCTTTGCCCTCAGCCAGCCAAAGGGCAGGTGCTGAGCAGAAGCCTGTTTGAGGCAGCAGGCTGCAGAATCGATGCCTGTGCATCCCTGTGGTAGTGCGAGGCATGACCAGAGGGTGAGCAGCTTGCTGGTCGAAGGCTGTGGGTCTTGGAGAGCCTGAAGAGCTTGCAGGGGGGAGCCTGTGTCAGGGAATACTACTCCATGAACAGAGATTATATTCTGCAGATACTGTCATGCTGAAGGGTATTTGTTTGTGACTTTCCCTCCAGCTGTTACCCAGAGGACTCCTCAAGGCCAGCGTGTGATTTTGCAAGCATTCAGTCCTTCCTGAGAGGGACTGCATGCCATACACATCTTGTCTTTTTCATCATGGTGCTGGTTTAGATCCTACATGTTCTTTCATGTCCAGGAGACAGAACGTGTGTGGTTGTGCTTAGAGAAGAATAATTTTAAAATTTGGAGAATCATTCTACTTTAAAAAGCATTTAATTTTATTATTTTTCCTTATTCTTACTCCTTTATTCCTTTTTTTTTTTTTTTAAATTTCTTGTCTGGCTTAAAGGAGCAGGTACAGAAGCTAAGCCTTTACTTTCCAAGTCTGACTCAGTTTGCACTCACGTGCTAGAGCGCAGCGTTGCCATCTGACAGCTGCCTGCAGCTCACTTCAGAATGAGATGGTGGTTTGAGTCCAGTGCTTCAGGCTTAAGGGAAACCAAAGAGAATTAAAAAAATAATAATAATAAATCTAATTTCTCCCGCAGGTTGGGACTGTGTGGGCGCTCCTGGTGGAGTGCCAGGAACAGAGATGGGAGGTGTACCGATGATGCCCTCTGCCTGGAAAGCACCTTTACCTCAGTGAGCAAACTCACCTTCCTTCTCAGCTCAGGATGTGACCCACGCTGCAAGGTGCATCTCATCAGCTGTGACCTGACTAGCAAAATGGCGATCTGGAGATGTGGTATGTGCTGGCTGCTTTCTGTTACTTGAGGGGTGTGTACCTGCTGGCTCACTTTTCTTTGAAAAGACAGTTAATTAAGTTCTGTAATTTCTGTAAAAATACATGCAATTCCAATCACATTACTGAAACTCCTCATGGCCTCCCCACGTAACGCATTTTGAGGCTTTGCAGCAATAAGGAAACAAAATCTGGCCTCTTAGATAAATCAGCTCCCTCATTTGCAGGGGCACCGCCACGTCTGTGGCTTGATACTGTGCTATTATAAGCCCACGTGTTGTCCTCAGAGCTGGTCCGTAATCAGTCTATTGCTGATTTCATGCTTTGATTTGAAGTTACTAAAAAGCTACACAGGCCCTCTAGGGGGTAAGAAGATTGGAAAGACTGGAATGGGCAACACAGGGAAAATAATCAGCAATGCCTGAGCTCCGGGAAACAAGCTCCTCTGGGAAAATGCCTTCTCTGTCACTTACAGCCTCTCTGCCCAGTGATAACCCAAGGGCCAGGGCAAGACACCAGATTAAGCCCATCAGGTATGCTGGATGGCACAACCTGGGCCAATTTAATGAGATGCTTACACAGGTGTTGTAACTGATGTTAGTTAACATCTTTGTGGCATGACTGGAGCGCGCTGCATCTTTTCTTAGGCAAAGATGTGGTTCTGCCGGCTACGTAAACACCAATCTACTCATTCCCTCTCCAACGCATGAGGGTATTAGGGGATGCTGCCTAGCTTTCAGAGGCAAACAAACTCAGAGTTTGCCACAGTGTCAATCTGCTCTGGGTGAAAAAACAGAGCAGAAAAGCCGAGCTCACATGGCATTTGCCCATCTCCTCACCGCTATGTCCTCACAAGTTTTATTTAGAGATACACAATTCACATGCCAGCTGTCCCCTGTGAATGGTGAGTGGCAAATGCAGCTCACCCCAGATAAGCACTCCTGATATTTCCTTCTTATGTGAGCCCTGTCCTCACACAGGAAGATCTGAACTTGGCACGCCTCCTGCCTGGGCTGCACAGGAGGATGTGGGAGTGGACGGATCCACAGTCGGTGTTGGGAAGAAGAGGTGTGGGGCAGGGCGATGAAGCCAAGGACGTCTGATTGTGCTCGACTCACCGTTCTGCTGTACTATCAGCAGAGCCTGATGAAAGGGTAAGGAAAACAAGTTCCTTACCCTTTCATCAAGTTCCAATGAAGCTACCCTTTCAAGCAAGTTCCAATGTTTGCACTGTCAGTCCAGACCCTGGGCAGGAAACTCCCTTAGAGGCAGGTGGTGTTAATGATTAACACGAGATGTAGGTGATTCTTGCTCGCACCCCAGGTAGGATGGCCTTCAGAAAGTCTTGCTCATAGATCACCAGGTTCCATTTTATGGCCTGTGAGAGCAGGAGCTGATGCTCAGGGATAAGGCAGTGGCTTGGCTTGGGTGGAAGAGAGGTCAAGAAGCTGTGACAGCTGTGTCTGTATCAGTAAGAGTAAAGGCATGTTGGGTCACCATCCCACTCTATGTATGGCACAGGCTTTGTGCTGTGCACACCGAGAATCAGAGTCTCTTTTCTAACCAGCTCCATCTCACTACCAGAGCAAGAACAGACATTTATATGGCACACATGCTGCATTTGTGGCCCAGAGAGAAGTGAAGTTATTTAATTTTTATTTCCTTTTGAAGCATCTAAAATGGAAGCATCCCCATGAACCTGGGAACAAATGTCTGGTGGTGCACAGTGTCAGCTGCGTTGCAACATGCAGTGGGCTGGGGCAGGAGTTCAGCGTGGTCCTGTTAAGACCAGATGCCTTCTGCTGTTCTTGACCGGATTTTTCTGAAATGGATTTAGATGTGGGAGTGTGCTAAGACATTGGAAATGTCTGGCATGAAGGGTATGATGAGTGTTTTCTGTTGCTTTAGATGACCCCTCTGAAGCTAATCCTAGCTCTGACTGAGATTGCCATCTATAAAATAGGTATTTTCCTTCCCTGCCAGCACTGCAGGTTCATTGATAGGTGAAGAGTGCAGCGGTAGACCAGTTTCTTTTTGTCTGTGACTGTTTATATCTTGCTAATTCATCATTGCCATAACTCTAAAGCCAGAATATCGCTGCATGAATTTATAGAAAAACTCAGAGGGAGACTTTTGCTTTTCAGCATGCTTAGTTTGCTGCACAATGCCACATGTTGCTTTTGGCTTTATTTGTTCTTCAGTGTTGGTTATTTTATAATATATGCCTGTGTAGGTACTTAAGCGTGTTGGAGTATGTTAGGTTTGCTTAGTGCTAAAAAATACCCTTTTGATTCTCTGTTACCTTTGTTCTCATTACAAAGTAATTGAAGAGTTTGTATTTGAACAATGAAGCTCATCTATCATTTTGCAGCATTTAGGTGGCTTTCTTGATGGTTGTCTTTTTTTCAAGCGCAATAGAAGGATAAAAGGTACATAGACTGATATATAACTCAGGGTGAGGCAAGTCAAGAAGGCAAACTGGAGATCTAAATTGCTGATTTTATTCCATGTGTTAAGTGTTCTCAAAAACTAAAGGCAATCCAGGAAACAGTTGGACATGGAAAGAGCATGTTATGATTTTTGATGTGGACTGTAAGGAAAACCATGTAGCAGTTTTCAGATTACCAGGAAAAAAAAAAGAAAAAAAAAAAGAAAAATTTGCAAGGTTATATACTGCAAGAAATTTAGGAAAGTTGGCAGTATATGGAAGTTTGGCACATGCAGAGTGGAGGCAGTCTGTATCCATGTAGGTCTTCACAGATATAGAGAGACACTTACATATGCTTTCTTTCTTAATCTTCTTAATCTTAATCTCTCCAAAACAGAGGGAAAACTTGTCTAGGTTTTTCCTGGAAATTACATTTTATTTTCCTTATCCACACAGAATGAGGAGGTGAACTCCTGTCCAATTTCTCGTGATTGACCTTTTTCAGAGAGCTATTAGTCACGAACAGGAAAAATGTCTGTACTCTCACACTATGCACAGGTTAACTTCTGTGTCGCTTTCATCCTCTTCACACATTCAGTTTAATAAATGCCATCGTTTAAGGTTATTTTCATCAATGAATAGATTACGATGAAGAGCAGCAAACATATGAGGTGCTCAGGAGATCCCCACCTTCTATTTCTGTCAGTGTGGTTGCTCCGTCTCAGTCAGTGGCATCTCTCTGCCCTATGATCCTCTTGAAAAATACTTTAATTCAGATCTTTTTTTTTTTTTGGCAGAACTGTTGCCTCAGAAGACATAAAAACCTCTGCATTGAGCATGTGTATAGAGAAATCTCTGGCCTTTGTCTGTCACAATACAACCCTCTTGCGTTACAGCTTTTGTATATACAACGCTGGGCAGTTTTCTGAGAGTAAAAGTAGAGATGATCTCCCATACAGGTTAAAACATATTCCCCTCCTCCTCCCCTCCGCTGCTTCCACTGCTTAAGCTGAAATCACCAATAGATTTTGGAGTTAGCGTTGTTCTGGCATAGCAGAATCCCCTTGTATGTCCTTGGATGAGAGATGTCCTTGCCTCAATGAGAGTACAGGCATCAATGCAGTTAAGAGTCATGACTGATACACACTTTGAAAGTGCTTTCAAGAAGTTAGAGAAGAAGACTATAATTCATTGATCTGGCTTCCATAAGCCAGCTGATACTGACATTTGAGTGAATAACAGGACACACAATCATCCAGTAAAAATTAGATGGCCCAGGGTATGGTGAGAAACCTGACTAATTTAGGCTAGATACCTAAATTTTGCATGGTGTATATTATGAGGCATTCATCCTGTCTTTGTTGGCAAAATCAACTTAATGCCACAGCAATTCATGTGGGAGGAGAATAATACCAAATACTAATAATACCAAAACCCCAAATTCAGCTTGAAATTTTGATTTAAATTTGTGGCAACATATGCTTAAACTTAGTATAAATGCAGCAAAGGAAGGAACTTTTTCATTTTTTTAGTTCTTTTCAAAGGGGTGACTGTGTGTGTGCTGGTCTGATCATGTCAGCAAATGGAGTCAACCTTCAGCTGCTGGGGGTGGCCTCATTTTGTTGGGGGCAGGTGGTTTCACAAGTCTCTGCTGGTGCACTTTGTCCCCTAGCAGAGAGGTAGAGACGTGCCTGATTTAATGCTGGCAGCTTTCTACATTCATATGCATATCACCAGTCTTATTGTTTGTTCATTTGGGCCTTTCACATACCACCAGTAGGGAAAGAAGCATTTATTTTAGTGAAAAATGTGACTGTGGAAATGTAAATTATTTGCAGGCTGCAGGCATAGCTTACTCTCCCCTAACGTTAATTGTAGCTCACTTTTATTTAGCACTTGACATTGTCCATTTAATTCAGCACTGAAGTTTTAGAAAGGTTTCTAAAGCATCACTTACACTTTCATTGTCTGCCTTCAGTAGCAAAAAAAAAAAAACAAAAAAAAACAACAGCATAGGTGAGCTACCATTTAACTCTAAAGCAGTAATAACAGAACATATGCCCATTAAGCAGTAACAAAAGAATCCTACTAGGCTATTTCTAAAATTGCTTGCCAAACTGGGAGTGTGCATTCCTCACATATGTATTGGGTAGTCTTTCCCTAGAACAAACTACGTAGTATTTATTGTCAACATTAACGCATTAATGTGCCTGTGAGAGGTATGCTGGCCAATGACAGACTGCACTATGATCAAAGTCGTGTTGAGATGTAGTTATGTGTCTTTCTTCCTGTTGGATAAAGACTTCCTAATTTCAGTTTATCTAAAGAAAAAAATGACAAAACATTCAACTCACTTATTCATAAATTAGCTGTGGGTGGATCTTGTGCAGACAGCACAATCAGGAAACTAAGTCTACTGAAATCCCTGCTAAGAAATTGCAGTTTTCTGAACTTTTTACTATTTTGAGAATATTGAAAATTATGGTTATTATTCATTCAAATGAAAAATTAGTGATCTAATATACAACCACTTTATGAAGCACACTAAGTTAAATATTTGTACGTGGACTTCGTGCTAATACATATTAATATACCCTATCGTATCCGGAAAAGTAACAAAACAGTTGTTTCTGAATTCTCAACTCTGCTAACATTTGTTGTGAAACCTTTCTTTTTATCCCAAACCAACATTTCCTGTGCAGCTGTCTTTTCACTTTTTTCGCCGCTGGAAGGAAGAATTAATGGACCATTCAAACAGAAAGGCACTCTGCAGGGGAAGAGACAGATCCATCCCCTGTGGGGGGCTGCTGTCCCTGCACAGCCCCTTGTGATGGGTACCGAGAGGGTGGAAGAGGACCTCTCGCTGGTTTGGCTTGGACAGAGCTGCTTCATCCTGAGGAAGGTGATTTGCTGTTCTCTGCTGGGTACAGTCACAGAAACATTCAGGTTGGAAAAGACCTCTAAAGTCTTTTAAGACCTCTGAGGCCTCTAAGGCCTCATCCTCTCTCCTGTCCCACACCTCAGACCAGGATTGTCCCTCTGCCCACCTTCTCCAGCATATTCTGTCCCTCTGCCCACCTTCTCCAGCATATTCCATGCCCAGGAAGAAAGACAAGAAAGATATTAAGGAGAATTCTGGCTGGGTGCAGAGTATCTGGAGAGAGCAGGGACTAACAGAAATGTCCCTGGCAGAAATAACCACCTGGGGTGGTTATTACTTAAAATCAGTGAGGAACAACTATCTGCAGCAGATTAAATTTGCTCTTTTCACTGTTTGTCAGGTTAGCTGTCTGTTGTAAGGAAAATCGGAAGTTTCTGAGGAAAACAGAAGGGTCTGAGAAGATGCACAGGCTGGTCTTGGGGCAGCGTCCCTGCTGCGACAGCTGGTTCAGGAGTGAAACTAATGTGAGCAGTCCCATCACAGCCACGGCCCAAACTGTTCTGGCAAGACTTAGCAAGGTATACCTTTTTTTTTTTTTTTTAACACCTTTTTAAAGCCCTGAGTGTGCCGGGGCCCCCAGGAGGGGCACAGGCACCACCTGTGTTGTCTCTGTGAGCCCAGCCAGCTTTCTGACCAGCTCCTCTCCTCTCGGCCCACATGCAGGGAAACAGGCACATATTTCCTTCCACCTGTTTTCTGCATCAGGCTGTACAGGGCCACATGCTGCCTTTCACTCTCTCACAAAAATTTGGTTTACCTCACCATTATGATTATATATGCCCCCAGTACAAGGGTGCTGGCAGACATCCCCGAAGTCATTACCTGCACGGTGCTTTGGATCGAGGCCTAGTGAACTGCAATTATCTGAGGAGGGTTTCCTTTTGGAGCCGACACCTTAATCACTAGACCCTTGGCTCTTTACAGAGGCAGAACCCTCCTGGCTGCAATTAATAAAATCTGCAGGCTGTGGCCCCGTGCAGCCTGTGTGAGGCAAAGCATAGTGCTTTAATGGTTTAACCTTTTGGGTTGGTGCTTAACACCTAACAGGTGCCACCAGTCAGCATAACAATGGAAACCAGAACTGTTTGTGTTGCTTTGTGTATTTCTGTCCAGGTGAAATAACCAAGCAGCTCCTCTGCCTGGCAAAGAACTCAGCATCTACCAAGGTGGGAGGTGTTGGTTTGACCTTATGGACTTACTTTTAATCAGTGATGGGATGATTGAGGACAAATGTGTTCACTCACAAATTTCACACAAGTCTGCTAATGCAAGCCTCTGGAACACACATTCTGTATAAATCCCACCAGAAGGGGGCTTGCTGGAAGCAATGAGACCAGCTGAACCCATCAGGACCACTGCTGCCTGCAGCTGTGCGTGGCGGAGTGCAGCCTCTCTTTTGAGATAGATACTGGTCTTGGGTGCTCGTATCCCTGGGGTCTGATTCTGCAAACAGGTACAGCATGCAGAATCAACCAGAATACAAGGCACCTGAGAGCTAAATATAAGTGCTACTTAATAAATAGCAGCCCTGCAAGGATCACTTGCTTCTAAGGAGACAGAATTAATGGGGTTTTAGTCCCAGTCTGGAAGTTCATGAAGTTCTTTTTTTTGTATGTGAACAGTCCCGTTGAAATCACTGGGATTAACTACCAAGGTCAAAGCAACGTTTGCATCTGCCGCTGATCTGAAGCCTACTGCAGATGTTTGCCCAGAGCTTGGTTTTTCAGATTGCGTGCTTTTGTTGACTTTGATAGGATTATTTGCCCCAGTTTAGTGCATGGTGGGCCATTATGTGTGGGTCTGGGCTTTGATCTGCTAGCAGAAGCCTCTGTTCCCATTCCTCCCCCTATCCCTGTACTACAGATTTCACCTTCATGCATTAGGTGTACTCAAACCTGCTGCAAAATGTGTTGTCCACTCACAGTTACAGCTGAAAAATCACAGTGCTTATCCTGTGCTTGAGAGCCTTTATAGAGCTACAGCAGGATGACTGAAACTGGTATGGTTATGAAGCTGCCTAACAAATTATTTAAATTGCATGGGTTTATATATATATATATATTTGTATATTTATATATATATATTTGCCTACATTTGGGTTATACTGCTGGCACTGAACTCATGCTTTATGATGAAAACCAACATATATTTAGGCTTAACTACATGTAATCACTTCTTAAATACTGTTGTGGTTTTTTTTTTTTATTATGAAGCTACTTGAATCAGCGTAAGTATGGAGTCAAAGTATCATTTGGAACAGAGGACTAGGAAAATAATTCTACCAAAAAATTAGCATGCTGGCCAAAAACATGTGGACATATTGATTGCAATCAATAACACCAAAAGATTTTAAGACTGAAGTCACACCAAAAGAAGAAGTAAACACTCCCTGTCTGCTGGCAATGTTCTGCTTTCAGCTGCTGTTATCATTTCAAAATAATCCTCATCTGAGTGGAAGAGAATTCCTTGTGCTGCACCTCAGCATGGGTGCTGTCAGCTTGTTCTTCCATGTGATGCCTATCACAGAGGAAGAAGCTGAAGGAACTCACTGCATGTGTTCTCTTGTCCTACCAAGTCCAGAAATCCCTTTCAGAGCAGTCCTGTACGGTCACAAAACTGTACTCAGTTAAAAGATTATTGTGACATTATTATTAGAAATAGCTGCAGCAACGACTTGCCAAATGAACCATTAAAAGAAAACCAGGTTCACTGAACCACAACAAAATTCATTAAAGCTTGCTTTGGGCAACATACGGTCTTTGAAGGTCTTTATCTTTTTAACTATTCATCTCTTCCAGCATCTGTGGCAAAGCCCTCCACCTCTCTTTTTATTTCATTTGAATGTAAATACTCATTTCCAATAATGCACATTTCCTTTATTGACAAACTCATTTGACAGTGCGTCACTGGTAAATCAGACAATCTGCCAACATACAGAAATGTGAATAGCAAAAAAACAAACAAAAAACACACACACAAAAAAACCAACTTTATACTGTTAGCGTGAATGATAAATTCTTTATGCTTGGGGAACACTGGTTAAAACTTTTTGGCTGTTGCTTTCACTCTCTAGCTGAGTGTTTGCTGGTCTTCAGTCTAAAGTTTCACCGATCCTAAACAAGTTTTATTTCAGATGACAAAAGAGGAGGTCCAAACCTGATTCCTCTAAATGGAGGACTCACAACTGGAACCCACTGTGTAAAATACAGGCAGTAGCTTGCCTGTGCCTCGGAGCATATGCCAACACTGCCGTCTAGCTTCTGCAGAGGTTGTTGCATGCTGTTGCTTCATTCTAGCTGATCACATTCATATGCGAGGCAGCATTACGGAGCCACCTGTAGTGGCTGGGGCATCATAACATGGGCTTCTGTTCTCAGACAGGGTCCTCTGACATGCCACCCTCCGCTGGTCTCAGTGTTGTCTTCCATTTGCTGTTCCTCTCTCCTGTCCTTATTCTGTGTCTTATGGTATACCATGCATACAATTATTTTTTCTCTAACACCACAAAAATCTGAAGTTCTGTCTTTAGGACTACAGGCATTTTATATATAGTCACCACTGGGATTTTACAAAGTTTTTAGGCTTCCATTTACCATGCTATAAGCTTGTGTATATTTACCAAAATCTTTATTTATACAGTTTTTAGGCTACAGGTAGTGTTGCATAAAAAGTAGGCAAGAAAATAGAAAGCAAATACTTATTATTAAGACAACAGGGATCTGTTAAACTGTGGCTTGAACTTGTGTAATTCCTCCATTTTCAAACAATCTATAATGCAGGAATTAAGCCATTACATTCCAGCTTCCTTGCTGCTGTAATTCGAGAGAAATTGATTATCATTGGTAGATTAAGGTGATTTGAGGTAGAATTCAGCCCACAGTTTCCTGTTTGGCTGATTATTTCGTTTCCATTTCTTGACTTTCTTCCATTAGTCTTCATTCAATAATTCAGCTACAGCTATCCTTACATATTCCTGTCAACCTTATAATTAACATGTATCCATGGGTACTGCCTCACGTTAGTGAAGCAAGGTCGTATCTGAAGGAGAATCTTTTGTATTGGTTGAAGCAGCTGTTATTGTGGCTGCATACCTGGATGAATCAATTAATCATTTCATTAAGCTAAAGTGCCTCTTAGCGATGCTAATCAAAAGCACGCTGTTCACAATTTTCCCAAACAACCCCCGAAACCTAAACCAACAAACAAAACACTTTGTGACCAACAAACAAGCTTTGCTGTCATAAATAGGCTAAGCTTTATTTAACATAATCATAATAATAATAAGATCTGAAAGGGATTTCATCAGCATTATGAATATGTTCCTTTAGGGATGATAGGCATTAGCAAAACAGCCGTCCCTGGTGATTGCATCTGAATGGTTAATGCTGCTTAAAGCAGGGTTTTTATTTGCTATACCATTTTGGACAGGAAACATTTTCTGATCTTCACTGCATTTTTGTGGGTCAGGAGAGTCCTGGCCCTTCCTGCAACACCCCCAGTGCAAGCTGAGGGGTTTTGCACGTGCTGCTCCTTGACTTCCACAGGCAAGGACAGGAGAGCAAGCCAAGCACAGTTTGAAAGGGAAGGGGAGATGGAACAGACAACATAGGTGGTAGCACTGAAAGTGGGCAGCTTCAGAGGGAGCTTCTCTAGAGGGGAGAGGTCAGCATGTAAAGAAATGAGACAACTAGCATCAAAACTGCATAGGAACTGAATTTTTAACACTGTTACTGCTGATATACTGAGCTCGTATTCTCTTTTCTCCTGAGACTAGGTATCTGCTGAATAATTTCTTAAATTACTTTCAATCCAGGTCTCAGGATCTTAATCCTGGACACTGATCCCTATGGCCTCAGCATCAAAACAACGCACAGCCGTCGGGCACAAGAGCCAGAGTGAAGATCTTCTCCAGCGTGAGAAACTGAGCTGATTCTAAACCTCAAGTTTCTGGGATTTCTCTGGTTACTTGGAGCTCCACAGAGCTGTGGGCTCTGCTTCGCACTCTAGGGAGCAGCCGAGGGCCTCCGGAGGCTGCTGGAGACCCGCGGGGCAGGCAGGGAAGCGCTGCCGGGGCTGGGGAGCGGTGCTGCGGTGCGCTTCTCCATCTGGTGGCCGCTTATGAGTAAAGCGGTTCAGGGTGGTCACAGCAGCTCAGCTACCCTGAAGGCACAAGGCTCCCTGGAGAAAGAGAGGCAGAGAGAGTTGTCTGTCTGCACAGAGACCTTTGCAAGGGGCACCGCGGCAGCCTGTGGCAATTTTTATGTATTTGTGAGCAGCCCCGCTGGCAGTCCTAGGGCTGCGGCTGCTGCTCGGGGCATGGGAGCAAGTCCCCCGCTAGGTGGGTGAAGCTCTGCTGCTGGCAGAGGCTCCGAGAGGCTCTGGGAGCAGCGCCCAGCCTCGCAGGGGAAGGCTGCTCCCCAGCCTGAGGAGGTCTGTGGGTCTAAGGGGGTGGCATAGGTTGGGGCTGGTTCTGGGCGAGGAGCCACCAGGCTTCTGCTCCTGCCAGTTGCTCAGAAACGGGCTGCCACGCCCCACATTGTGATCTCACTAACTTTCAGAACTTTATTCCTAGCTCACAGGTGAATCGCCCCCCATGAAGGCGATTGGTGTCCTCGCCTGAGCCAGGCGTTTTTGAGTGAGCACCAGGTAGCAGGCACAAGCAGCTCACAGTGAGGAAAAGACGCTTCCAGCTGCCTGTTTTGGAGACTGTGGAGTTGCAAATGGTCTCTCCAGGTGGATCTGACCTTGCCTAAAAGCTGACACGTGCATGCAGCATTTAGGAAGTGAACTGAAGAGGACCCTTGTGGACAGCAGTCTCTCAGATATGCCAAACGCGGGAGCAGGTAAGAGTCCTGGTGGCAGCGATGAAGGTAGGTGATGGGGAAGGGCTCAGCCCCAGTCCCCGGGACAGGAATGGTGCGTGTGTCCCAGGTGCAGCTACTGGGATAACTGGAGTGAGTAAACCCAAAGGGAGTGCCAGCACCAGGACTGCTGATCACAGCATGTGTGCCTGGTATTGCTGAGCGAAAGTGTTTGCATCTTCCTCCAAACCCCACAGGTAACTGTGGGTGTGCAGATGGATGTAATTTGCTAGCAAACTTCCAGCCTGCCCTGGGAACAGACAGGGCTATCAGGTGCACAGAGGCCTGTGCTGATGTCCTGTGAGGAGCGGCTGAGGGCACTGGGGTTGTTTAGTCTGGAGAAGAGGAGGCTCAGGAGAGACCTCATTAATCTCTACAGCTACCTGAAAAGAAGGTGTGCGGAGCTGGGGGTCGGCCTCTTCTCACAGATAAACAGTGATAGGACAAGAGGGAATGGCCTCAAGTTGCTCCAGAGGAGGTTCAGGTTGGAAATGAGGAGACATTTCTTCTCAGAAAGAGCAGTCAGGCATTGGGATAGGTTGCCCAGGGAGGTGGTGGAGTCACCGTCCCTGGGGGTGTTCAAGGATAGGTTGCACGTAGTGCTTAGGGGCATGGTTTAGTGGGTGATACTGGTGGCACGGGGATGGCTGGACCAGATGACCTTGGGGGTCTCTTCCAACCTTAATTATTCTACGATTTGGAAGACCCACGGGTGCCTGCGGGTGCACGCCGCTTAGCAACGAGCACCAAGCTAGACCAGCCCTGCCCCACCGCCCCCCCCTCCCGCGGCTCCCTGTAACAAAACAGCGCGGCGACCCTTCACCTCGTTGCCCTCCCTCAGGGAGCACCGTGCGCTTTATCCTCCCCTCAGAGCTCCTCGGGCGGCGTCCTTCGGCCTCTCTCCTCCTCTTCCTCCTCCCCTCAGGGCACCGCGGTCCCGCTCTGCAGCAGCCGCTTCGCTGCCTCCCGCGCCCCGTACAGCACGTAGCCCCACGACAGCAGCACCACGGCGGCCAGCACCTGGGGGGGGAAGCGACAAGAGGGCGTGATACGGGGATATCGCGATACGGGGATATCGGGAGACGGTCCCCCCCTCACGCACCAGGCGGCACAGCGGCCGCGGGTCCCTCGGCGTCATGGCGGCGCCTGCCCGACACTAAGATGGCGGGGCGGGGAGCGGAAGTGACGCCATGAGGCGGCGACCGGCCCGTTGCCCCGCTGCCGGGGAAGCGGCGGCGGCGGCGGGGGGATTGGAACCCGGTTTCCGTGGCAACGGCACTTCCGCCGCCGATGTCGGAGCCGCGGCGGGGCCTGGCGGAGCGCGGCCGCCGCCGCCCGGGGCGGGAGGAGCGCCGGGACCGGGATCGGGACCGGGACCGCGACCGCGACCGGGACCGGGAACGCGCTGGGGACGGGGCCGGGAACGGGAATGGCTTCGGCCGCTGCCGGGCTCGGCACAGGGGGAAGGCGGCCGCGGAGCCGGGCCGGGCCCGGAGCGAGGCCACGGCGGCGGTGAGTGCGGGCCTGGACCCTCCGTCTGTCCGTCCGTCCGTCTGTCCGTCCGGTGGCGGTGCCCCCCCATCACCGGGAGCCCCTTTGTTCGGGCAGCCCGAGGCTCACGAGCACCTGTTGTCAGTTCCCGTGCCTGGTGCGCCGTCTGTCCTCGCTGACCCCTTTGTCTCCTCCTTTTCTAGAGCACAGCCCCCGCCGCCAAGGAGTTCCCAGGGGATAGCAATTTCCTGCCAAAAGCCAGCACCAGCAAGCTGCACCAGACCATGCCAACCGATGCGTCCCCTGACTCCAAGTGCCCCATTTGCTTGGACAGATTTGACAATGTCGCCTATCTAGATCGTTGCTTGCACAAGTTCTGTTTCCGTTGCGTCCAGGAGTGGTCGAAGAACAAAGCAGAATGCCCGCTCTGCAAGCAGCCCTTCTTTTCCATTTTCCATACGGTTCGTGCCGAGGATGACTTTGAGGAATACATACTCAGGCCTACAGAAAATGGCTCTTTTGCCAGCCCTGATGGCCAGAGGTTTCGTTACCGGACCACCTTAACAAGGCAACATGACGCCTCCTCTTACGACCAAGGCAGTTCCTCATCTCTAAGGACACAGTCCCCTCCGGATACTGGGATTTTGTTTGAAGATTTGTCAAGCCAGCCGGTTCAGCAGAGAGATGGGGAGATTCAGCAGATGATAAGGAGGCTGGCCTTGAGGAGACAGGAGAGTGCAGAGGGCGGATATGTGGTACCGATGTTGGAGCAGGAGATGATCAACTTCCGCAGGGCCCTGTACCGTGCGGGGATGCGTGTCCGTAGCATTCAGGATGGCGGCCGCTACCGAGACATTTCAGCAGAGTTTTTCCTCCACAACGCCGCTTGCTTTCACAGGTTGGTTCCCTGGCTGAGGCGAGAGCTTGTGGTCTTGTTCGGTTCCCACGGGGCTCTGGCTACCATCGTGCACCGTGTCATCGCCAGGAATATCATCAGGTACGATATGGAGAGCCAGGCCTTCGCTGATAGTTTGAAGCCATTTTTGCTGAATCGGACCGAACACTTCCTCCATGAATTCATCAGTTTTGCCCGTTGTCCTTTTAACTTAGAAGCATACGATTACAATGCCAATTATGACTGTCCTGCACCGTCGTATGATGAAGGAAGTCACTCAGAGTCATCAATCATTACTATATCTCCCGATGCGGCAGATTCTCACAGGCCAGACCACCGTTCATCCATGACTGGTATTGGCCAGGCCCCCTGGGATGATGAAACTCCAGGGCCTTCCTATTCCATTTCAGATGATGTCCGTACAACCATAGCTTCTCCTCTGGAGACATCAGAAAGTTCTGATGAAGACTCTGCTGCAAGGAGAACCGAACGACAGACTCAGTTACAGGCAAATGCTGACTCAAATGACAGTGATTCTTCTTTGGACAATTGTGTTATCGTTGGGTATGTTAAGCCACTAGCTGAGAGGACACCAGAACTGGTTGAGCTGTCCTCAGACTCTGAGGAGTCCATCAGGGAGGAGAAAAGGGAGGATGTGAAAAAAGAGCAGTCAGTCCAGCATCGTAGCTGGAGTGACAGCGAACAAAGCAGGAGCTCATCACCACGCTCCCCCATGTATAAAGAGAATGTAGGAAGCTGCAGGAGCTCCTTATCCCCTGCAGTCGAGAAAACAGAGTTGAAGGATGAGGAGAAAAACAAGGGTAAAGCAAAAGCTCTGTCTCCACAGGACTCGATCTGGAGCCCCTCTTCGGAGAGGGACACAATGTACTCTCCTTGTAATCACAGATTGTCTAGAAGGAGAAAGTCCAGGAGTCCGCCGTCCTGTTCACAGAACAGTCAAGGCAGTCATGACCATCTGTATAGGAGGGAGCATCACAGCAAACGCCAGCTTCAAAAGAGGCGATCAAGAAGCAGAGATAGGAGCAAACATAGGAACAAAAGAAGCAGGAGGAGGTCGAGATCTCCTTTCACTAGTGTCTCCCAAAAAAGCCAGAGAGGCTCCCTTAGTCGTGAGAGCACTACATCCAGGGAAGTAAGCAGATCGCGGTCGCGTAGCCGTGGCAAAAGGAGATCGAGGAGCAGAGACAGTGACCAGTGTCATGTAAGAGACAGTTACCAAAGTAGATACCACCGGGGTTATGCTTTCTACAGTCGAAAGACACCTGGAGAGGGCTCCTCCTGCAGGAGGAGGACTCAGTCCAGTGCTCACTGTTCAAGGCAGTCTGCTAGTCCAGAGTACAGGTTACAGTCTTCTACTGAAAAGACAGATCCGCACAGCCAGAAGGGAGTCCATGAGAGACATTATTACTATTATGAACGACGCAGATCAAGGAGTCGGTCAAGCGATAGGTCAGGGACCCCGTCTGGAGGGACTGACAGAACGAAAAGCGAAAAGCCCGGTGGGAAAAGGAAGTACAAAACTCGGCACTTGGAGAGTGCAGTGAAGGAGAGCACAAGTCTAGAGAGAGAAAACGACCGCAAGAAAAGTTTCTCGAAATACAGCGACTGCTACAAAAACGAAGATAGCCTTTCAGACAATCAAGCAAGTAGTGAGACAAAGCCTAAGAAAAAGAGGAAGAAAATGAGAAGCCCAAGTGTGGAGATAGTCTATGAAGGAAAAGTGACAGACCCGACAAAGCACACGAAAAAGAAGAAGAAAAAGCATAAGAAGAAACACCGGAAACATCACGTACATTCCTCACCAGTGGTGATTACAATTGATAGTGACAGTGGCAAGGAGCCAGAAAGTACCGAATGTGACAGCAGCGTTACTTGGACAGGCGCAACCAGGTTAAACGAGAGGGAAAATGAGTCTCCATCATACCTTCCGGGAACGACAGGTTTTGAAGATGTTTACAGAGTGAGCGAGGAAACTGGAGAAGCAGAAGAAAAATACAGTATTCCTACTGCAAGAGACTTCGATGGTGACATTGACATGAGAAATGCTGATGCTGAGCCTCAAGAAGCAGCCGGGAAGAGTCTGGTAGCGGATACGACAAGCAGCAACACCACTCACACAGAAACTGTAATTAGCCATGGTCAAGGAGCACAAGCAATGCCTTCCAGTCAACTGTCTTTACCCCAGTCTTCCTTACTAGAGTGTCCAGAGAGACCACCGCTGATACTAAGGCTGCCAAAGAGATTTGTCAACAGATCCTGTTGGTCTGAGTCCCCAGAAAAAAACATGTAGCGTATTTTACACTGAATAATTCTTAAAATTCTGAATTCAATAACTTTTTTTCACCCGTGAGAACAAAGCACGTGGTGTAACTTGTGTGTGTTAAAAGATATTTGGGAACTGTGGAAACCCCTTGAATGTGTATGCACTTTTACACTGGAGAAGATAGAGCATTGTTAGTATGTAACTTCTGGGGTTTCCTAAAGGACTGCTTGAAAGCTATAATTTCATAAAGCCATCGTATTTTCTCATGGTATGTAAAATATATCCACAGTGTTATTTCAAAGCTGTGTTTAAAAACAAAACACACAGCAAAAGCATACCAAAAGACAGAAAATACATTTTATGGGGATTGTTCTTCTTGTACCTTGAAAAACTTGCTTAGTTCATAAAAAAATGTTTCTTGATGTGTTGTATTTTGATTTGTGGGGTTTAAGCTGATCTCTGCTGAAAAGCAGTTGGCAATTTCTACATAGATCTTGAACAACACTTCCAGTAACATAAATTGAGTTACGTCAAAATCTGAATAAAGCAATAAGACTTTTTTTTTTTTTTATAAAGAATTTAAATCCATAGACGGTGTACTTTGCCAGCAAAACATTTCTCTTTCAGTTTTGGGTTTACGGACCATCCAACATTTGTGCTGTTGGTGGTACTCCAGGTTGGGAAGTTGTCAGATCCTAGCCCTCACTGAAAGCAGAAACACCTTTGGTCAGATTGCTCAGGGTCTGTGCAGTTTGGAATGTTCCCCAAACTGGAGATCGCACAGCCTCTCTATGATACCTCTTTTAATGTCCGAGTATTTCCTTGGGATTTGTTGCTGTTGTTGTTTCAAATGTCCTTTTTGTATTTCTCTTGTTGCAGCCTGCGTCTATTGACTTGCATCCTATTGCTGTGCAACCCCAGAAGAGCCTGGGGTTATAGCTGTCTGTAGCTCCTCCTGAGCTTGCTGCATAAAGCATCTCCCCCAGCTCCCTTCACAATACATGTCCTGCTGTGTGTATGTACAGTGCATGGGGCCAGGCGGGGTCATGGTCTCTCGGTTGGGCACAGGAGTAGTTCCCCGGTGCTGATACGAAGTTGCCTGCTGTCTCTTCTGTGTAAGGGCCTTCCTGTGTGGTGGGTTTGGCCTTGGCTGGCTTCCAGAGGCCCACCAGCTGCTCTCTCACACCCCCTTCTCAACAAGACAGCCTGAGAAAATAGCATGGGAGAGTTCCTGGGTTGAGATAAGGACAGGGAGATCACTTGCCAGTTACTGTCATGGGCAAAACAGCCTCAGCTTGGGGAAGATTAACTTAATTTACTCTCAGTTAAAAATAGAGTAGGATAGTGAGTGACAAAAAACTGAAACCACCTTCCCTAACTCCCACTCTCCACAGGCTCAACTTCATTCCTGATCATTCTACCTCCTTCCCCCCAAGTAGTGCAGGGGGATGGTGAGTGGAGGTTGAAGTCAGTCCGTAATGATTTTTGTCTTTACAGCTCCTTCCTCCTCATGCTTTCTCTTTGCTCCAACACGACCCACTTCAAGACCTGCTCCAGCATGGGTCCTTCCTACAGGGTGCAGTCCTTTGGGAACATGGTGATCCAGCGTGTGTTCTCCATGGGCGGCAGCTCCTGCCAGGAAACCTGCTTCTGCACTGGCTGCAGCTCCTACGGGGGGCTCTCCACGGGCCGCAGCCTCCTCCAGGCCACATCCACCTCCAACACCAGGGGCTCCTCCACGGGCTGCAGCGTGGAGATCTGCTCCATGTGGGACCCATGGGCTGCAGGGGGACAGCCTGCTCCACCAGGGGCCTCTCCACAGGCAGCAGGGGAACTGCTGCTGTGTGCCTGGAGCACCTCCTGCCTCCTGCTGCACTGCCCTTGGGGGCTGCAGGGCTGTCTCTCTCTGATTTTTCTTAATCATCTCCCAGCTACTACACAGTGTTTTTTACCCTTTCTTAAAAGTTTTCCCTTGAGGTACCATCATCATTTCTGCTGGACCCATCTTTGGGCAGTAGCAGGTGCATTAGAGTCAGATAGAACTCTCTGTGTCTGGCATGGGGCAGCTCCTGCAGCCCCACCATAACCAAAACCTTGCCACGTACACCCAGTATGCCTTGGCCTGGCAGATATGGATCCTCCAGGTCAATTGCTAGTTGGTTGTGTCTGCAAAGATGGCGATGAGGCATCTGACTGCATGATAAACTCCAGCTTAGTACCTAAATCCTAACATGATTCATTTTAGCATGGTACTGAAAATATGTTTCAGGCTCCATTATGTGCAATGCACGGAGATTTCATTACCGTTCTGGATTAACGAGGTGACACCACAGTTTGTAAGGCTTTCCACACTTTCAAAGGTGCCGTCTTGTCCTGTCCAGAGAATAGGAGATTTTTGCAGAGGTTGTGAAGTTAATTATTGAAGAAGATCAGTCTTTGGGGCTGGGTGAGTTCACCTGTTTTCTGGCTCTCATGGGGCACCAGAGCTGACCGTAAAGAAATGACATGGTGGCAAATTGAAATTACTGTAATTCCACATAAATCCTGAAATTTGGAAATGGGACAAGGTATAGTGAGAGGTACTCCACTAGTGAAGGTTTCAAAAACCTGTCATAAAACTGGTGGCACCTATGGGGTTATCTAAGAGACAGGCAGTGGAACTGTGTCAAACATCTTGGCCCGCTACAACCACATTTGGTGCTGCAGAACAAAGGTGGACACAAGTTGGCAGTTTTAATGTCCATCACCTAAACTTTTTGTGATTATTATTGGAGGACCAGTTTCCTGACCTAGCTGGTCTATTGGTGAATATGGACAATTTGGAGAACCAAAATAGTCAATTTAAATAAGTCAAACAGTGGCAGGAAAAAGGTTTTGTCTCTGCAAACTCAAGCAATTGCTAATGCTGACAGTGCTCCTGTTGTGCTGCTATGGCCTTGGTTTCTTCTTCTCTGTCCCTTTCTGCACCCCTGGCTGCTTATCGTGCTCTGCCAGGTCTGTTAGAGGAGCTCACACTGTCTCCGCCCACCTCATGTGCTGTGAAGGCAGGGCATAGTGTGCATGTGCCTGTGGCATGGCAGATAGAATGGGGTGTCAGCAACAGATGCTGCAGTTACAGGAAGATCCAGGAAAGGTGTTATGGATGTTTAGAGGTATAGTTAGGGCATATGATCCAGTATGGACAGATGTTTATCAGTTGTTAGATGCTTTGTTTACTCTGGATGAAAAAAAAAAACAAAACTTAATTTTGACAAAGGGACAGGGCTGCAGCCCAGCAAGACAGAACTGCATGCCTAGAGCAAGAACCAGGTTTACCAGAATTACCAGACTTGGGCAGGGGTGGATGCAGTTAAAATGGGTTAGTATCTGCAATAGACGCAGCAGGGCAAATGATGGTAAATTGGACAAAGGTAAAAGACTGTCAGCAAGAAGCAGAGGAACACCCCTCTGCTTTTCTAACTAGGTTGGAGAAACAGCTGAGAATCTGTGGGGGACTCTGCTGCTGGTCTGCATTCTTTATTCCACCCTCTGGAAGTCAAAACGATGAATTGAGACTCCAGGCTGTAGCAAGTCACTTCTTGTCATGAAGAAGCCCAGAACTTCCAAGATACTGTAACTTCCCCTTGGCTGAAAGCCGAAACACCTACAGTCATCATCCAAAAAGGATGGGAGCCACCTGTCCTGCAGGCCTACAGAGATCACAACAGAGCTCAAAGGATTCCATGATACACATGGACACAAAGGTGTTGTTCACTAGAGATTCCTGTTTGTTGCAAATCAAAACAAATCACCACTAGCAAATATACTTTCATTATAAGGCAAATATACAGCTATATATATTTAACCGCTATTACAGACAGTACCAGGAAACACGGAACAGGAAATAGTTTAAAAGTCACAGCAGTAGCAATTGGTGGTAGTAGAAAGGCAATTTGAAGTGAGGACATCAGCAAGATAACAGCAGACAGGGTTTGGGGATCACTGTACATTCCAAAAAACTGTCAAGAATACTCTGGCATGGCAAATACTTATGGATTACAAAATTATCAATGCTCTAACAGCAATCTGACTTATGAGAGGTCATACATATCAGTCCTATGTTTAGGATAGGGTATGCGTCTATCTACATATACATAAAATTACCTGACATTTCAGCGAAGCTACAGCCTGTTTCAGGAGCAAGAAAAAACACAAAGACACAGAAGAGAGAAAGGAGGACGTGCAGCACAGGAGGTTTACCGCACATCAGGGGTTGCTCATCACATGTCGGGGTGGCTCTGTCTCCCTTTCCATGTTCCTCGGTGTGGTGCTTTTACTCAGCTGGGCAGCCGAGCTCCACCACAACCGCTTTCTCACTCCCCCTCCTCAAAAGGAAAAGGGGAGAAAATATGATGGAAAGGGCTCAAGGGTTGAGACAAGGGCAGGGGGATCACTCAACAATTATTGTGACGGGCAAAACAGACTCAGAGTAGGGAGATTAGTAAAATGTATTGCTTATTACTAGCAAGCTAGAGAAGTGAGAAACAAAGGAAACGAACTACAAACACTTTCCCTCCATCCACTCTCTTCCACCTCCTCTCCCTGACTGGTGCAGGGAAAAGGGGGAATGGGGGCTGTGGTCAGTCCATGACACTTCGTCTCCACCTCTTCTTCACGGTCCCTCTCTGCCCCTGCTCCACGTGGGGTCCCTCCCACGGGATGCCGTCCTTCCCGAACTGAGCCTGCGGGGGCTGCCCACAGGCAGCAGCTCTCCAAGAGCTACTCCCACACGGCTCTGTACCACGGGGTCCATCCATCCCCCAGGAGCAAAATGCCCCAGCACGGGCCCCCCACAGGCTGCAGCTCCCCCCAGACCCCCTGCTCCTGCGTGGGCTCCTCTCCACGGGCTGCAGCTCCGGCCCGGGGCCTGCTCCTGCGGGGGCTCTCCATGGGCCGCAGCCTCCTCCAGGCCACATCCACCTGCTCCACCGGGGGCTCCTCCACGGGCTGCAGCGTGGAGATCTGCTCCGTGTGGGACCCATGGGCTGCAGGGGGACAGCCTGCTCCACCAGGGGCCTCTCCACAGGCCGCAGGGGAACTGCTGCTGTGTGCCTGGAGCACCTCCTGCCCTCCTGCTGCACTCACCTGGGGGGCTGCAGGGCTGGCTCTCTCACATTTCTCAGTCTTCTCTCTCAGCTGCTGTTGAATAGCAGGGTTTTATTTTATTTTTTCCCCTTTCTTAAATATACTCACACAGAAGCACAAACATAATCAATTATTGGCTTGGCTTTGACCAGCTCCCTTTGGAGCCGTTTGAAACTGGCTCTAATCTAACATGGGGCAGTTTCTGGATTCTTCTCACATGCCAGCACATGCAGCCCCCAGCTACCAAAACCTTGCCATGTAAACCCACTACACTAGGCCAACGGCCCAGGCACCCAGGGGAGGTTTCAGGCAGGCAGACATTTTCTCCTGTTGGTGTCTGGCAGACATTTTCTCTCAGCTTGGCGCAGCCCCACCAGGTTACCCCTGTTGCTCCTCTGCAACAACTAAACCTCGGTGTGCTATCAGCATTGTTCTCATCCTAAATCTATAACACAACACCATACGTGCGAGTTGGAATAAAATTAACTCTATCCCACCTGAAAATGGGATGGTTTGTCTGAAAAGCAAAAAAACCCTCCATACTCAAACAGTAGTCAGACTTACAAGAGGTCATATTTTCCAGTACTATTTATAGGATAACGTATATATATATATCTATTTATTCATTAATTTGTGAATTTTATGAATATAAAAATACATTTTGAGTTGTATGAATATCTAGATATTAATCATATAGTTTTTAAGTAACTCGACATTTCAGCAAAGCTTCATCCTGTTTCAGGAGCGAGAAAAAACACAGACACAGAAGAGAGACAGGAGGACATGCAGCATGGGCAGTTTCTGAGAGCAAGCAACTGCATCCCGGGCGAAAATCAGGCCCTTTTGAGACCACTGAGATGACCAGGGGTGTAGGACATTGGCACTGGGGCCACCAGGGGGTGCTGTTAATGCCAGTCTTCTTCCTGAGAAGGCCCAGACGGGATGTTTCTTGCTTTCTGCTGCTCCCTGAAAGCAAGGGCTTAATTTCTCGAGCTGTCTCCCCCTTCCTGAAGCGGGATGAAGCCATTTGCCAGTGTCCTGCTCCATCTTTATGACTGCCATCGTCCATCTGCACCGCTGTGAGGTGCTCTGCACACGTCAGGGGTGGCCCTGTCTCCCCCTCCCTGTTCCTAGGCCAACCCAGCGGAGGCTTCAGGCAGGCAGACATTTTCTCCTGTCTGTGCCTGGCAGACATTTTCTCTCACAGCTTGGTGCGGCTCCACCAGGTTACCCCTGTCGCTGCTCCATCCCCTGCATCCACCTGGGATCGCAGCAAAGAGCCCAGCGGGCAGGTGGTGAGCCCTCCCTCAGACAGGGGAAATAGGCCATGGCAGTGCGTTGGACCCAAGGCCATCATCACTCCTCCTGAAGGCACTGAAACTCTGACAGGCGTGGCTCCCTAGGCGACATTTAAGGCAGGTTCCTGCATTTGTCCTGTTGCCCTGTGCTGTGCGTAAGGCAAGAGAGGTTCTCTGCTAAGAGAAGAAAGGGCTGCAGAGTTGCCACCACGCGGCCTTCAAGTGAGATTTCTTTGCCCAGAAACTTCTGAGATTTCTGGGTCCTGCAAGGGTCCTCTGAAGCCTGGCAGAGAAGGCACAGGACCTGCGGGACGCTCACAGCCTTCTTCCTTGGAAGGCACCTGGACTCCGGAAAGAGCACACAGGGACTATCAAAGGGCCCCAGCTAACTCTGTGTGGGCTGCTTCATCCAGCATCATTGCTGGTGGAAGTCGTCTTGCCTAAAATGGACAAAATGGAGCCAGGTGACCCCTGCAAGATTTCTGTCCCCTTGTGCATCTCCAGGTGTGTCCACGTCAGGGCTCAGCACAGCCCACAGTCCCTCCTCAAGTACTTCTGACACACCTGGTGTTAGAAACGTCCCACACCTCTGCGTGCTCTGCAGTATCTTTCCTTAAAACAAAGAGCTAGGACTCCTAACTTTAGAAACCTCAGAAATGGCAGCACCTTCCTTGCTGTGCTCAGCTCTTTGTATGTCACAGAATCCGTCCAGTGACTTTTGCAAGCTCTTGTGTCACTTTCAAGGGGAACTAAGTGAGGACACCAGCACTAACAGAGGGACCTGTTGCTGCCATGTGCCCCAGTTCTGTTGGGGCTACTCCTGTTCCTTGAGGACGTGTGAGGCAGTGAGGTGGCCGGTACCCCAATGAGGAGCAGCACGGGATGTGCTGGGGAACTTGTGGATGCAGTGCTGCTGGCAGGTCCAGGGCTGGAGGTGGGAGTTCCTCCCCAGGGGGACACGGGATGGCCACAGGGCTGTTCTCCTGCTCCCTGTCGACGTGGGGCTCCTGCAGGCCCAGCAGCCTCTGGGCCTCCTCACTGCACAGGCACACGATGGTGTTGACCAGTCCATTCACGAAAGCTTCTGTCCTGTTCCCCAGGCATCTCAGCAGCTGCTGGACTAGGACATTCCTTTCCGGCCCGGCATGGCACGGGGTCTGCAGGATTGTGCTCTCTGCTACCATTGCTGGCCACCAGTGCGCCCTGTAGATGATGGACAGCTCCCAATGCAGCCAGGGCAGCACAGCTCAGCGCCTGCCCCTCTGCTCCCTCTGCTCCCCTCATGAGGGAGCTGCAGGCCGCCATGTGGTCTGCATCCTATTATGTGCTGTACATTTTTGAGAACAAACTGTGAGAAAAGTATCGAAAGCTTTGCGGAAATCCAAAAAGATTACATTGACTGGCTGCCCTTACATAAATAGCCAGTCAGAAGAACTATATACTCCATCTGGCAAATTTTCAAAGTTTTAAAGGTAATTTCTCCTCAGAAAATCTGCAAGACCTTGTATTAAGATTTTTGCCACATGCTGTCACATGTCCTGCTCTTCCAGTGCTCTTGGGGACCTTGGACCACCATTGCAACCATGTCTGCAATGTGTACTTTGAACAGGAGTGAAACTTGCTAAAATTTCCAGTGTGACTGGCAAGCTTCCTCTGAATCTATCTGTTTAGTTGAGCTTTCCTGGGGATGCAGATTTTATTTTCCCAAAGGAATTACTTCTCTCTCTTCCAGGACACAGACATAAGAGAGAAGTGATATTTTGGATGCTTCCCTCTAATTCCAGATACTTTGAATTGATGAAGTAATTTTAGTTCCATCAGCACTTTGCAATAACATACTTGGTTGGCTTTTAAGCTACACACATAAAATAGTGAGAGTTGTGGTGATCTTGGGAAAGCATCACACATCTCTTGCTCTAGGTCCCAAGAATTAAAGGAAAAGGCAGGCCTGTCAAGCCAGCAAACTGATAAAAAATGCATGGTCGACCCTAAAACCAAATCATTGCTTTATAAGACATCTTTCCTTAGGGAGGTATCATTTCCTACCTGCTGCTGATTAATGCTGTCTGTGCTACCATCTTGTGGTGAGTTCATGGTAAGGTGAGTTAGTGACATTAGAGCATTTTTGATTCTTTAGAAGTTTCTTTGAAACTCTGGATAATTTTCATCAAAGCTGACATGGTATCATTTTTCAGCACCTTTAATATAACACCATATTTAGTCTTTCATGTTGCTGCTGTTCTTTTCAAAAGCAAAAGGTACAGGTATATTTGCTCATGGGAGATACGGTGAGAACTCTACACAGATGGCAGTGTCTTTGGAGGCCTTATCAAGAGCCACATTTTCCTTCTGCTGTGTGTTCTTAAAAGCATATAGCATTAATTCAGGCTTCTGTGTGAAAACTGTGTTGTTTTCTGCTGCCTTGTGTTTCTGTGTGCAGGTGGGGGCTGCCTGAGAATCCCGTGATAGAAGGTGACACAGAGGCTGGCAGTTCTATTTCTCAGCAAGATGTTTCCAACCTTGGCATTGCTGTAGGTTTAAGCAAGAGAGTGATGTTTGCAGGGCCTTGGTGTACCTGAGCACTTCAGCTGATGCAGACAACACCTCTTCTTTTCCCAGACAGGTGCGTCTCTAGTACCAGTTCTCTCTGGTGTATCTAAGCCTCCCCTGTGAGCAGCTAGGGCTTTGCCTGGACCACAAGAGAGAGGTGCTGAGGTGCTGCCTTCTGGGGTGCTCCTGAGGTAGGAGAAAGAGCAAGGAAACAGCAAGGCCATTCCCAACCCGAACAGAGAAGTGGCGGCAGAGATGGATAAGGACTTCCAAATCCACACCTCATAGCACAAGGAAGAAGGAGGGCAAGGTGTTTTCTTAGCTGAGCCCAGTGGCATCATCTCCAGCTCAGCCCAGACTCCAGCTCCTGATCAGCCTGCTGTGAGTCAGGAGGAAATCCTCACCCCAGGTTTCTTCCACACCAGGAAAGATCACGTCTCGTCTCCTGTAGGGCCTTCCCTTGGGCTGCAGAGCTGTGGCTTTGCTGCCTTCCCCAGGCCTGCAGCACTGTTACAGTGCAGTTGTGACAGTGTTTTAATTCACCTGAAAATGGTCTTGCTGGTTCTTGTCCCTCCTGAACACGTAAGTGAGCAAGAGGATGCGGAATGAAAAGTCTCACAGCCAGCCTCTGCTGTTCAGCTTTTGCTGCCCAATGTCACAAGAGTCACAAAAATGTGTCAGACTGTCACCATAAAGAGCCCTAGTTTAGGATGTTGTTTTGTGTGGCCTTCATATGAAATAGTTTTAGGTACATTTTTTATATGGAAGCATAATTAAAATATAGCAAAAATATACCCAAAGAGGGAAGAATTACTATAGCAGTTTAATTGGAATGAAATATGGTTTTCCATTTGTTGGTTTTGGTTTCTTGGGCTGACTAAATTGTCACCGTTGGTTCCAGCGGTGAATGCTAAGCAAATAAATATTGGTTAGGATATCGTGCTCTGAAAACCAGTCAACAAGGAAGGTGAAGATTTAATTTGCTTATTCAATAGATTTAACTGTAGATTGCTGCTCTTTTGAAGTTAAGCTTGTGCAGTCTAAACATTAGTACATTTTTCATTAAGTATTCCTCTTCTGTCTGATTTTCCACACATGCCTGTCATGTTTCTCTTTCTCCTTTCTTTACAGCCTGCAGTTCTCTCTAAGCAGAGGTGTTCATTTGCTTTCAGTTCTCACTCCTCTTCCAGACACTGGTGGACCTACAACAGGACGTGGGCAAGACTTGCAGCCGAGAGAGTGACAAAAATACAGATTGTCAGAATAGCAGAACATTTCCTGAGAGAAGGGTCACTGAAAGCTCACCCAGGTGTTTAACTGCTCCCCTAAATGTCAGCTTCTCAGCATGGGTTAGGGTTAGAAGGGCCATCACTGCCCATGCCTCCCATGTAAAGTCTGAAGGTTAGACAGAGGGAAGAGATACAAACAGTTTGCAACTCTGATACAACTGGAGAAGTGTTCTTGGAGGATATGGTCATCCTATGTCATATCCCGAAGACCTTACATTTCACAGGTGCCAGGCTGCATGCCATTTCAGGGGTGGAAAGCTTTTTCTTTTCAGCACCTGGCATTTTGTTTTCTTATTTAAATAAGGGAACAAATATCCTGCTGCGATATCAGTGCGTGGTTTAAAAAGCAGCGCTGAAATACATATAAATTTTTATTCCACCTCAATTAGAAAAGTGAAAACACACTTTTGTAAGTTTCAGAAATTGTAGACAGTACATGGAAGATGATTTATTATGGATATAGGAAATACGTACTGTCATCCCCCACCCCACCCCCAATTACAATTACTATTACAAAGGAAAACAACTGATAATTCTCCAGTGCCAGCTCCTGGACCATTTGGTGGCTTATCTTCATGTAACACTGCTCTGACTCACATGTACCTATCTTTGTGCGTCAGCATGCGTGCCAGCTGTGGGGGAAGACTTTGCTTCACCTCGCCTCTCTTGTTGAGGGAAAGGAAGGAAGGCTGTCCCCCCACACACAGCTAGCCTTCCACCTAACATTACTTTTAGGCCTCCCTGGGTCTCAGTAAGGATCTGGTCCAGAGCGTTTGCTATCTTGGGCTAAACCTGCCTAGCACAAGCTTGTTCTGTATGCACGAGAGTGGAACTAGCTGTTCCCCAAAAGCAATGGGTCTACAACAGGCTTGTAACAGCAAAAAGCCTGGGTCTGGACAGGTGTCGACTTCAGCCTAATATGTTGTGTTTTCATGTGAGATGTGCAGCATCAGCCTCATGAGAGCTGTTCAGGGAGGAATAAATGGCATCTCTTGTCTACTGGCCAAACTTTTTTTTGTAGTTATACTCAAGTAGCAATTATTTTATTGGAGATTAAATGAGGTAAACAGTCTGAATTAGCAACTGCAATGTCATCTCTTGTTTCACCACTGGAGATGTACAGCAGGTCCTAAAACACACCAACTGCTGGCTTTTGGTGCATCCCTAGTGAAAGCTGACCCAGGAGAGACTCTTCTGGATTCCCCACAGTTAACTCTGTCCCTCAGATCTCTGTGGAGATGATATGCTTATGCCCTGACAGGAGTCCCCCTCATTGTGCTTGCTGACTTTTCTCCATTTCTATCAAGCCTTGGGGTCAAAAACGCCCTTTGCACAACCCAGCAATTTCCGTGTGGTTTGTTTTGCAGAGAATTCTGCTTCTGCCAAGTTTGGCCTTTTCAAGTCATGCCCACTGAGAAGCACTTTCTGCTGAAGCTGTGCTCCTTGCCTTAGCAAGTGGTACAGCACTGGTGATGGAAATGACACAGGGACCACAGCAGCCCTGCATGTCCTGCACCAGGACTGAGCCTTGCTGACAATAGGAGTAAATGGAAGCCTTGGGGAATGTTTGGACGTTAAAGCTGACCTCGTTGCTTGGCTACTTACACCCACAGTAGCTGTCGGTCTATATTCTCCTTCTGACCACTAGAAGTCCCTTTTCTGTACTTCTTTATGCTTCATATTGTCGTGGATCAGCTGGAACCATTTCGCCTTGACTGTACAGACAAATGTTTCAGTATCAGTCATCTGGCATTGTAACACATTGAATTAATGCTGCTTTGTAAGTATATGCTGCCAGTAGGTATCTCTTTCTATGTTTTGCTTGCTTTACTATGCTTTAAATTTTCCCTGGGTCCCACTTTCTTTTTTTTTTTTCCCTTCTTTACAAGCAGGTACAGCACAAAACTTTTACCTCCAACCATCTATAGCTTTCCTTGTTGCCTTGCTAAGCTGGATTTTTACACTGCTTTGATGTATGAGAGCATCACATGTGTATAAGGGTGCTACAGATGGGTTCTGGAGCTGAGGTTGCAACCGCACTGTACCTCTGTATTATGGTGGAAGTCAAACTGGGCGAAGTTATGGTCTTTTCTTGCCTGAATAGATGTGAAGGAGGCACAGGGGGAGCAAAAGCATTCAGAACGGACATGTTTTGTATCAGCTGCAATGATTCCACTCGGTTCTGGAGCTAAACAATTTACCTGAGCTGAGGACGGGTCCTAGAGAGATTTCGGTTTCCTAAGGGGGAAGAGAGCATTCTTTGAAGCTCTTTGAGTAGGTGTTTCATGCCCTTAAGCAACATGCGGAAGCCTTTGCTTGATGAATGCACATCCCAGAGACAAATCTGAAACAAACATTCCAGCAAAAACATTGTGTTTGTGGGAGAAACTCTTTGAAGTGATAACAGTAACAATATTTTCATTTTTCACACTCTAAGTGTTATCATATGGTTAGTTAATATTTACAAAATCATATTCTAATTAACTTATTTCATTATTTAAGAAAATCCTAGTGCCTTTTCACAACTAGAAAAACATTTAACAAATATCTAATCGCTGTTACTGGAAATCCTCATCGTTAACCTGCTTGTAATATCTACCAGGCTACACTTTTTTGAGATTAAAATTTAAACTGGCAGGACAAATTGTATTTGGATATGCCTTGTGAATCAACTAAGATTTTCTGCAGAATATATCTCTGTTTTCTGAAACTCACTCAAAGTTTTCAGAGCCAATAGTTTATCTGCTACACACAGTAGATACCATGACCCTTCTGGCTCAGCAACACATTTCCAGACCTGGGCACTACCACCTGCACCAGAGGAGTGTAAAAACCGATCTTCCTGGAGAAATGCAGGACTACATCAAAAAGTATTTCTTTCATCAGATCTGATTTGATATGGACAAAAGGATGACAGATTGTTCCCTTTGTCATTCTCGAAATGGTGAGTGCTCTTACAGCCCAGCAGATGACTGCCTTTAAGTGTTACAGAGCTTCTGATCTCAGCAATATTCTTGGCAATGAGTTTCACAAGTTAATTATCAGTAACAAAATGCAATTCCATCTGTTAGTCTAAAATGTATTATCTGTCCCTTCCCTTCCCTTCCCTTCCCTTCCCTTCCCTTCCCTTCCCTTCCCTTCCCTTCCCTTCCCTTCCCTTCCCTTCCCTTCCCTTCCCTTCCCTTCCCTTCCCTTCCCTTCCCTTCCCTTCCCTTCCCTTCCCTTCCCTTCCCTTCCCTTCCCTTCCCTTCCCTTCCCTTCCCTTCCCTTCCCTTCCCTTCCCTTCCCTTCCCTTCCCTTCCCTTCCCTTCCCTTCCCTTCCCTTCCCTTCCCTTCCCTTCCCTTCCCTTCCCTTCCCTTCCCTTCCCTTCCCTTCCCTTCCCTTCCCTTCCCTTCCCTTCCCTTCCCTTCCCTTCCCTTCCCTTCCCTTCCCTTCCCTTCCCTTCCCTTCCCTTCCCTTCCCTTCCCTTCCCTTCCCTTCCCTTCCCTTCCCTTCCCTTCCCTTCCCTTCCCTTCCCTTCCCTTCCCTTCCCTGTGGTTTTTGCAGGTGGTGAGGACATCAGTTCACCAGCCTGCTGGTGCTGGTGGAGATGGGGCTGCTCCCTGGGGAATATTCTCCAGGCCTGATGTCTTCCCTGCCAGCAAGGACATTTTGGGGCTCCTCTGGGGGTGCTGAGGAAGCTGACACCTCCCCTATTAGCCTGTTAAATCCTAGCCCCCTTCTGTGTGTGGCGAGGCATTAAATAATCACTTTTTGCTTCTCAGTTCTTAAGTGCAAAGCCTTTGTGTGAACAGCTTAAAGCAGCTGCACAAACTGACCCAGAAGAGGTCAGTAATAAGCCCCTCACAGAGAGGAAAACAAATTCTGGAAAAAAATATTTCCTTGAGCCAATTTGTCATGACTACATCTCTAGAAATTAAATGCAAAGTTGCCCGAAAATGACCTTTGGTAAAAGAACTCTTAAGAATCTGAAGTAATCTTAAGAGTTGTTTTCCATGGAAAGTGCATGCAAAAATTATTCCAGCTGGTAGAGCAGTGCCATGGTAAAGAAGTTCCTCTTGACATATCTTGGAAGAATTTTGCCATCTATGACAACTACATCGGCGCTGTGCTGCTTCCTCTGAATCTCTCCAATACCGCCCTGTAATTCTGCACTTCATTTGCTTCGGGTCAAGAGAGGCTGGAAGGAGCACGGTGTCCTTCCCTCTGTGTGCCCGTGCTGCACGACAGGCACCACCTGCCTCTTTGTGCTTTAAGCTGGCAGTGCTCTGACCGCACGGCTAACAATTCCAGATCAGACTGACCCAGAAGATGGCAATAAGAGGCTAGCAAGTCTTTCCACCCATCTGTATGTCACACCTAGTCATGGTACAAGGGATACTTTGGTGAGGCACAGTAACATTACAGATGTCAGGCTTTCCAGTGATTGCTTCACCAGGTGCAGAAAAGTGCCGGCACAAACAAGCCTGAGTACCGGCAGCACCACCAGCACGAAACTTCCTAGTGATGCAGAAGCGTCCTTGTGGGCAGGAATATTTTAGCCTCAATAAATGCAGAAAAATTCCATGAACTATTGGTGCTCTGGAGTCCACCATTCAGAGTGGTTTTGTGCTTCCTTCTGACTGCTGATAGTTAAAATGGTATCAGGGCAACTCGTGCCACATGGAAGAAACTTGTAGAGATGACAAGTACTGAATTGATTTGTTCTGCATTGGGTCTGTATGGGCAGATTTCTTTCACTGTCCATAGAGACTCCCAGAAGGTTTTGTAAATTTGTGTTTCATTCTGAGTTTGTTTTCCTCCATGGGCTCCACTGTTGCTGTTTAGCTGGGCTGATGAAAAAAAAAATGAGAAGAGGTTAAAAATTCTAAGGGGAAATGCTCCTGTCTTTTACCAGCTAGTTAATAAATTAGTTATTTAGGAGATTATTTAGAAGTTCTAATTGCTTTCTGAACTTCTCTGGGGTTAACTTTGGAGACTACATCTATCACTGAATGGAAAAATATTTGGATTTGAGATATTTGGATATTTGAATATTCGAATATTTGGATATCTGAATATTTGGATATCTGAATATCTGGAATGATGTGCATTTCTCACTGAAATGCTGGTCATATAGGTACACATATTGTCTGCAATACATTGTTACCAGACCAATATACGAAGCACCTGATTCAAAACATAATACCTGGAATATACCTGGCACTTTATCTACAGTAAATGAATTTGGTTCCTGGAAGCCTCTCTCTAAAGCCATAATCAAGATTCACAATTTAATACCAAAAAGACAACAAAAGCCAAATAAATAAATAAATAAATAAATAAATAAATAAATAAATAAATAAAATATAGGAGTTTCTAACAAATACATGAAAAAGGATCTCAAACTTTTATTGTATTTAGTTTTTATTATCTGACAGGAACTACAATCTAATCTCTGAAACTATGTTTTAATTAGAATTTGGGAGGATATTTATGCCATGATCATTGTTGATAGCTGAGATACTTAGCCTTCATATTCTCCAGCCTCCACCCCAAACAGAGTAAGTAGTGGGGTCATACAACATTTTCTGTTAAAACATATGACAGTCTTGTAAGTAGTTATTGAACAAACACTACAAAAATGTTCATTATGATGATTCAGCAATTTTCTTCAGTGTTCTGTAAAGTAGAAATCTTGTGGACTTTTAGATTATTGTGAAATATTGAATAGTTAATGTATAGTATTATATACACTTCTGTTTATAAATACAATAATGTTCTACATATTTATAATGTTCACTTTGACAACCAGAGCTTCTATCCTATTTGTAAACCCTTGATTTTACTAGTTTATAATTTTAGCGGTGTTTATAAAAGCGCCTTGCTTAGCTTGGGAAAGATGTTCTTCTGTGACCAGTAGGAACTGAAAAGTCCCCCACAATGATTTTGGATGCTGGCTGCAGAAGTCCAGAATGACTGAACTTTTGTATCTTAAAAGTGGTTAAAATGTTTGATCGTGTCACTTAGCAGTGGAAGAGAATCATTCTCTTTGTTACAACTTTCGCATTCATGCATGACTGATGTAGGCAGGAGAATTATCATGACGAGTGTTTCCTTACTTCAAACGTCCTACTCTTCCAGTGAAAGTGCAGGATACAGCTCTATTTGTAAACAACTGAAGCATAATATCTGCAATGCATCATGTAAAGGTATTATCACTGTCAAAATGACAAGCCAGCATCACAGAGAGTGACTGCTGTAATTGACAGAGATGGTGATCAGGCTCTGGAACTGTTTTCTGATTGCATATTCATGATTCCTTTCTATGATATGCTACAGCTAGTCTGTAAGCTATTCTAAGCAGATGTTTTAACAGGACTAGACTGACACCTCATATTTTGAGATCTGCAAGTCTCATATTTAGCACAGTTCCCCCTCCTTTTTTTTTTTTTTTTCCAAATGCCCAATTCCTGACATGTGGACTTAGTTGTGGAACACTCTTTTCCTTTCCAATGTTGAATATTGTTAGAGAGCTCAGAGAAAAGTTTGGATTGCAAAATGCAAAGAAATCATCTGATCCTGTTCTTTCTCTCCTCACTTCTATTTCTGACACAGTAAGAAGGGTTGGGCAATTTTCCAAATAAAAGATGATTTATTTTTATTTTATTTTATTTTTCCTAGTCCCAAGAAGCAACAGTTTATCAAAAACTGAAGCTCTATACAAGAAGCACATTCCTGAAGACTTTCCATATTGTATATATAAATAGCCAGTGGGACAAAAAAGAAAGTGACTGTAAGTGCCATTTGGGAAGAGTTTGAAAGAAGATGGATGAGGGAATCAGATGCTAGTGCCTGTTTCCTCATTTTTCTGATCCTATTGCTAAACACATACAGAAAACTTTTAAATTGGTCACAGTGCAAAGTAAGAAAGATTTTTTGTTATTATTATTATTATTATTTTTAATCTTAAAGATATCTTGTGCAATGAGGAACTACTAATTCCTTCTCAGATCTGTTCAGGAGCAATGGGACCATGTACTAAATGGTGTAATTCAAGACCCGAAAGCACATGGGGGATCCCAAGATGCTGTTGCATTGCCTGTTCACTGTCTTGCCTTATCTTTGAGCTTGCTCAAATCATACTCTATCCACCAGCTTCCTGGCTGCTTTGTCCAGTGTGTTCATGGCAGAGAGTTCAGAAATCATACAACCTCTAGTGCTGCTCTCCATGCAGCTCACTTTCAGGAGCCACCAGGCACAGCAACCATAAGGTTTCGAATGCCATCTTTTGACTTAAATCAGCTTCTGATTCAGCCAGGGGAGAGGTTGTTGTCTGCAAAGTGGATGAGCTAGCTAGCAAAATGCTCTATGTACTGCTGAAAACTCACTTCTGCTCATGAAGGACAGCAGGCAAGTGGTGGAAGGCTGTGGCTTCAGTGAGACACAATACATTGCAAGGATAAAGGGCCATGGAATGAAATGCTCTCTGTGCATCTACTGGAAACACTTCTCCACTTGTTGCATGTTAAGCATGACTACATCACATGACGACAGGATCTGCTGTATCCAATAACGCTATAAATCCTGGTATTTTGGTACAATAAATCTAGACTTTCAAATCAGTTAACCTGAGTTGAGGACATTTGAGGAGAGCCAGCCAACCAGACAACACTGTTGAGTCTGGACCTATAAAAGGAAAAACAAAGAAAAATATATAGCAACACCACAGACTGCTTGCAACATTTCTGCAGTTTCAGTTCAACTTGCAGCAGAAGCCAAAGTATTCAAACGACCAGAAACCTTTGCTTATTATGTCAATTTTTGATGCATACCTAAATCAGGAGAATGCATTTAAGAAGACTGGTGGAACTCCCCGAAAATCTTTCCTTTCACAAACAGCATGAAACCTTTCAAGTATCTCCCAACGTCCAGGCCAACTGGAACCCAGACTGGAAATGTGAAATTGCATAAAATGTCTGAGCTGATCAATCCTTGCTATTAACACCAAGAGAAGGTCTTGATGATGACTTTCTCATCCACCTGTCCTGTGCTGTAGAGACCTACCTCCTGCTGTGAGAGTCTTCAGTAAGCTGACTCAGCTCTCTGTCCCTGGGAACTCCCTGCATGCAAGAGAGCAGCTTTTATCTAAGGATAGGTGTCTCACCCCTTGCTCCCTCCAGATTCAATATGTTGTCCTGGTGTCTTCCTTGGGAGCAAAGCCACCTTGGACATTGGCTTGCCATATCCCAGCCAGCAGCCCAGGAATATGGAAACAGGCCCTACAGCCTGAAGGTGACCTCATTTTTTCATGTGGGTGCAACCCAGGCTGAGGAACAGCTCTATAGTTCTGAATGGTTTCCAAAGCAGTTTGAAGTTATATTGTGGATTGCCCGGGACTGTTCTTGTCTCCTTAGTGCTGCTCTGAAAAAAAAAAAAAAAAAAAATTGGAGCTGGGCAGGAAATGTTTTCACACCATTTGTGAAACCTTACAAACCTGAGCAAAACATCAACTTTCCAGATGGGGGGTGAAACTTCAAAGAAGTGTAAAAAAAACTTTTTCTAACTAAAATATATAGTTGCATTTTATGTTTGGTTATTATGCTTTTTATGTTGTTGCTTTTTCCTTTCTTTGACTTTCAAACTTCATTTTATTTTATTTTATTTTTTAAATGAATACGTGTGTGAATATTAAAGAAGGTTAGATAACCTAACTATTCCAGGTTAACAATGAGAGTGGCCTCCCTCCAAGTGGGTGACACTTAATACCACATGGTTATGACTGTCCATCACAACTACAGTCATTCGGGTATGTCATCCAAATACGTCATTTTTTTTAGCTAGCACAATATGTACTGAAAGATGACTGGAATATGGTTTCAAACATCCTGTTGAAGGTCAGTATTGCAACTGGAGTGACAAGGGCTCTTTCTCCTACAATTCCATAAATTATAGGAAATAATTTATGCGTTGGCAGGTCTTCCTGGTAACTCTAAAGTAGCATTAATTCATGGCTTTTCTCCCTGCTCAGTATGGTCATACTCATTTCAAAGACAGTGCTCTGGACATTGTCTTTATTGTTCTGAAATCCACATGGTAGCATGTGCCCCTATGTATCTTGGCAATCAGTTAAGCTGCATCAAGCACTGCTTGATTACCCATTCATTCCTACATGTTTCTCTCCCACAAGCTAATTCATCTCAAGGTTATTTAACTTTTATGGTCTTGAAAATCCTGGTTTTCTCAGCTGCAGGAGCAGGGAAGAGAAATAATATATTTGTGAATTTCCTGCTCGGACTTCAGAAGGGGTTCTCTCTTCTCTTTAAAGGACTTGGATGTCCCATCTCAGGTTACAGAAAGAAAAATATCCCTGCATTCAGTGGCATCCTGATAAGATGGGAAAAGCAATAGTATTACAAAAAGGAAAAACAAACAAACAAGGGTGCTGGTTATTGAAACAAAGTAAACTTTTGTCACAAAAGAAAATCACTGCAAGCACCCCATCAGAACACAGTGTGTAAGGGTTCAAGACATATCAGTACATCTGGAACACTCATCAAGTGCAGAAATGCATCACATAATACAAACCAAAATGACACTATTTCATATCTTGTGTACAACAAATAACTCTTGCATCAGGTGAGGGGGCAGACAACCCATTAGACTGGAACTGTTATCCTTGAAATAAACAGGAAAAAATTGTCTTTCCCCTGCGTGGCCTGGAAAATATGTGTGATCATGCACATTTTGAAAGATGCAACAACAAGGAAAACTATTTTTATTTTATCATGATGTATCTTTGAAGTATTATCACTTTTTAGAGATGTCATATGTTGATCTGAAATATTGTACATTTTGAATTGACGACCTGACAAAGGACATTCTGTGAGTACTTCTCCATTTTTAGCACATGCTGAAACTTTTTGGAAAAAGAAATCCACAATAAAATGCAGCTTTGTAGGAATATGTCCAATTTTGTCCAAAGATACAGGAAAATAAATAAATGCTAACAATTATTTTATTTTATGTTTTTGTTATGTCAGAACATTTAAAATGTCAAAAGAGATGGTTTGGTTTACTTCAATTTATATAGTATTTTGATGTACTATATGTATATATATATATTTAGTAAGGTATAGTAGCATATGCTTAATATTCCACCTTTAAATTTTTATAATAAAATGTTCTCTTTTCAGAACAAAGTGTTTTGATGGTGTTGGGAAATGCTTAGAAATTTACAGAACGAGTATTTTCGTTTTTTAATTTTATGGTAGATATATGAATCTTATGACATTTCTTTTCTGTATGAAGTAATATTTTTTTCAGCTAACTGCTAGAAATCTCTTCAGAACAGAAATTATATTTCATCATTTTTCTTCCCTTTTTTTTTTTTTTATTTTTTTTTTAAGATCTAATGACTACACAGCGTTTCCCACGAGATGGCAGTGATGAGTTGTGAAGCTTACAGATGTATGGAGAGAAATCTCTGTGAAAACAGCAGATATAGTCTTGATAAAGCAACAAGAATGAGGATATTACAGAGTTCAAAGCTCCAGCTTTGGTTCACTCTTCTGTGGCCAGAGTAGCATATATTTTATTTTAAGTACGGTCATATACCGTTCTCCTTTTTAAGATGAAGCCAAAGTTGACTGCAGGATCTACTACAGTCACCTGAGATAATTTTTAACTGAAGTGTGTATGTGTTTGAGTACAGATTTCTATCACAAGTACATATTATTATATTCATGCAGTTGCAGTGCTTACAAGTTAATTCCGATGAGATGTTGGTATTTGAAATCTGCTGTTAACTGAATAGCAAGAACCTACAAGCTGTTTTGCCTAGGAAAAATACTGTAAGCAGAAAAGATATCTCAAGCAACAAAAAAGGAGAAAGCCACTACAAATGCAGTGACAAATGCATATTAGGAAATTAAAAATTTATTACGAATATGAATTAATATTTTATTATGCTTAATCTTACTCTGAATCTTATTCTAATTAACATTAACAAATAAAGTCAAGAAATTCTACGTAGCAATGAGTTGCCCCACACATTCAATAAGGAGTTTGTTCAGTCATGACAGAAACTGTTATCAGGTTGAATACAGTGATTTTCCCTATTCCTAACTGAAACGCAAACACGTCCCCATCATCATCATAAAAGTCCTACAATTCCTTTCATATCTGATTTAATCTAATCTTGGCAAGAGAGCACGTGGGAGTAGGGAAGCTGATGTAGAAAATTCTGAGCCTTAAGCAAGAGCTTTTTTTTTTTTTTCATTTTCTGTCAAAAACAGGGGCAGCTTGGACCATGCATGTCTCTCTACAGACACACACACACACACACACACGTGCCTGCACATGCACACTGAGTATTTTAATTTCTTCCAACCCTATTTCCTGGCACTGTGTACTCCTGTATTCATACAGATGAATGCTACTTTTCAGTGAGAAAACAAAGAACAGATTTTTTTCTGAAGATGTTGGTAGAGAGTAGGTGGTAGAAAGCAGCGGTCTGCAGACGTAGGGAAAATGCCAGCTTACATTGTCTGGGGAGCTGGTCGGGAACCTTTTGGGGCAACCCGTAAATCACAGCTGCCTATGAGGGGTGACAGATTTACTAGAGGTAATACAATGCCTCAGCAAACAATTTGTTTGAGCAAAAAATTCACCCAGACAGATTTCAGCTAGAGCAAGGACAGGTACCACCTTGGCCACATCCAGCATCTACACCTGTTTCAAACTCTTTCACGTTTGTCACTGTATTTTTTTTTAATTTATTATTATTTATTTTTTTTCAAGTGTAATGCCTGGGATCAGATGCAGTATGCCTAGAATCAGTGCATCTGACTTCACTGAGAAAGGAGTTCCCAGCATTGTTTGGCTGAAATGATTTTTTATTGTGCTGGCTTATTGTTGTTGTTGTTGGTAGTGCTTGTTTGTTTGTTTTTCACTATTCACTAATGACAAAATTCTCTAATGACCAAATTCTCAGTTGCTGTGTATCTGCTACAGCCTTTGAAGGTTTTGAAGAGTGATTTGTATTTCCTGTAGGTCTGTTTCTTGACCACAATAACTGTTTGTGTTTTTTTCCTTCGTGACATTTTATGGCCTTCCTGCTCCATTCAAATTCATTTTATTTCCATTTGCTAAGACTTGGATCTTACTTCTGCTGAAAACATTGAGAGTTGTACTGTTTTGCCAAGAAAAGTTAAGTTCAGAATGTCCAAAAGCTAACTGATGCATATTGCATCATTTAGGTATTACATTGACAAATGCAAATAAGGTACAGGCTGTCTTTGCCTTTTATTGGTATACTTTAGTGTTTACCGCCTACTGAACAAAAGTGACTGTCAGATACATTTATGTTTTCAAAAATACTTTGAAATATAGAAGGTCTGAGAGGATTTTGTTTGCTGAAGTGAAAGCTTATGTTACAGATGTTAGATATGCTTTTTGACTCACTGCAGTGTCAAGCTGACATTGCTGTTTGGATGACTCAAAAAATAATTGATTTCTATAAATGCCCAGCTTTTACTGAGTTGGAGTAAGTTGTTTTGATCTTTTATTTTTATTATTAGAGTGTTTCTTTTTGTTTGTTTGTTCCCTTTTTTAAAAGTTCACCAGAAAGAATCATGAGTACATATACATATTCTTTCCCTTTCTCAGGCTTTTGGGCTGACTTTGGACTTTCAGATGTTGTTAAAGGTAGCTAAAGCAAGAAATTACAGTAAAATTTAGCTACACAATGGAGTGAAAGCAAACCAAGCAGACCACAGTTTGTACATATTAGTTTATCAAAACAAAAAATCATTTGTACTTAAGATTCTGTGGCTCCTGGAATGAAATGCCTGCAAGAATAACCACAGAAGCTGACGTTAAAAAGATAATGTTTCCTAAAATATATATTCACTTTTCTTCTTCCAAGGTATCATCAATTTGCACAAAAACTGTTGAAAAGTACAAATGAAAGGGCATAAGAAAACAAGTGACTTTGCTACTCCTGTTTGTGGAAAAAAATACATCTCTAATGTGATGCTTCAGATGCTGTTTGTACTGTCTCATAAGCATATGGTAGCTGTAGTTAAGCAAGAGGGGATAAAAGGAGTTGTCATATTCTTCTTTTGAATTGCTGATGAAGAATCTGGATTACAAACTGAAGCGAATGTTGATGAAACATGATATAACTAATTACGTTACTTTTCATATTCGCACAAGCATAAACAAGAACAGAAACTGCTCAGCTTCCCACATTAGGCAATAATGTTGTCTTGTGTGTATTATGCTGTAAACACCAGAAAAAGCAACATGCAAAAGGTTTAGTATTTTCTGTTCACACGTTACTTGGTTTTGGGGAAGCAGAAGACTGAATTTGGGATGTGTTTCAGACTCACATTGCAACGAAAGAGAAATTAATTCAAAGCACCATTCTACTCTGAAAAATAAATAGGATGTGTCACCCCAGGAGCATCATATTTGCCATCTCTTCATTGTCTCTTAATTTGGGCCATTTACAAGTAACATTAAAACATTTTATTGCTGCTGGCTCTGAAAACATCTTGGAACTTTAAAATGAAAGTTTGCCCTTTATATTTAATCAGAAATAAGGATTCTGAGACCATCACTTTTCCAAATATACTGCTGATAGCAAGGCAGAAGAGTACCTAACTCATTCTCCTAGCTATGTTCTTGGACTGATGATAAAAGAATGAAAGTATTTTGTTCACATAAATCTACAAACAACTCTCTGAATACAAACAAGGAGTAGTACTTTTATCAGCACTTTCTAAATTAGAATTTCTGCAGCAGTGAATTAAAGAGTGAAGGGAAAAGAGTGAATTTACTATACTGCTGGATTAACCAGTCCTATTTGACTTTTACCCTACAGCTGCAATACTTTCTCTGTCCCTCAAGTATTTTCAGAATTTCAGCTGGCATTTGAATAACTCTGAGACTTTTCCAAGCTCTACTTTCCTCTGATTGAGAGACTGCATGTTTTTAATTACTGCCAACAAGCTGAAGAGATCTACCAGGATATGTAAAAACTTTACAAGGTCCTGTAGAAATATAGAGCAAAAAGATAATCCTGCCTCCAAAAGTGGTTATTACCCGCTCTGAGGAATATTACCTGCAGCAAGTTTTTCAACAAAGCAAAACATATAGCTAAAATTCAGGGAAGATATCACCCTTTCCCCCTGCTTATTTTATGAGAAATATTTCCATTTTTCAAACAGTTTTACTATCAAACTAGGCCACTCTGAAAAAGCCAAGAAAAACAAAACAAAACAAATACTTGCATATGAATGTTACAAGCCCATGTTTTTATATCTGCCAGGGTTTGTCTGGTTTCACATCAAAATGGTGTGAAACTACAAATCTCTCACTGTACCACTCTTCAGAAACAGCCTCTCAGACGAATACTTTAGAAAAGAGGAATAAAAGCCTATCTGTGTGTATTCTCTCCCAAGTTCTCTCTTTAAAGTTCTGTTTTAACTGATTTTCTAGATATTTTCTTCAACTTTTCAGACCTTACAGAATAAAACCTCTCAGCCAAGGCCATTATCTGGGAAAGCCTAAGGTCTTGAATTAGGGACCTGGTCATGAAACTTCCTGTGTTTTAATCACAGTAGCCAAAACAGTGGTATTGGATCTCTTCAACTTTCGTCAAGGAACCTTACTGCAGAATTACCAAAACACAGTTCATTTTTGGAGAACTGTCTTTTTTTACCCGATCGGCAGAGCAACTCACTACTGCCCTCCCTAATTGTGACAGGTAAGCTTTTCACAAAGCACTTTTCATCTTCAATGTGCACCACAAATATTAATTAATGTGTTAAAACACAAGGCAGGCAAAGAAACAGCACAGTCTCTGTAGGTGAAGGGTGGGGAGGTCTGGAGCCTGATTCTGCTGGAAGTTACCTACATCCAGCCTCTAACTGACTCCGAGCATCTTCACACAGCTGGTAGTACTTTCACAATGGTTTTAGACCCCAAATACCTGTCACAAGATTTTGCATAAAACAAAGCTAGACAAGGGTGCTGGTGTGGTTTCCACCACCAGATTTCCTGATGCACCAGGCTCAGCAGATGTCCCCAGCTGCATTCTGACCCAAAACTGACCATGAGCCTGGGCCATGCATGACCCAGTAATCACACATATCGTGGAGTATCTGGAATAAAATATCCCGTCTAAAGGATAAATAGTTCTGTGAGCACAATGACTGATGTGTGAATCTGAACATCAGATTATCAGGCATGCTTTTACTGCAGGTTGTTTTTTTTTTTTGTTTGTTTGTTTGTTACCTAGCCTCCTTTGTTATCGTGGCCTTATTGCTGGGCAAATTAGTTGCTTTACCCGTGCCCCAGTTTCTCTAAATGTACAGTAAGGAAGTTCACACTTACTGATATACTTAAAAAATCTCTGGGCAAATTCACTGTCTTACAGAGCTATTTGTCATTAGCATTTATCACCAGTGACAAAACTTTGCAGGCAAAAAGTTTTCTCCAGGTACAAGATATACTGCAGGGTGAGGCTCCCTGCAATCGCAGATGAAATTACATTGACCTAATGGTCCTTGACACACACACAATTGTTTTCATGCTGGCAATACAATACAACCAGGCCTAAAAGACCAAACACCATCCCCAGGGTAAGTACCAAGCCTCAGACTAGTAATGACATACAAATCTAAACAGGTGTACTTCAGCTCAATATGTACAGATTTGTCCCGATGACATAAATGACATCTGGAAACTAGAGCCCATATATGTATTGACAGTGAGTGACAATCCCCACACAATTCCTATACAAATATTACAACTGAAAGGCAAACATTAGGAAGGAAAGATTTTGGCATGCAAACAAACAAACCCTAAAGCATCTAATTTCCTCTTACTGGGGTGGAAACACACAGCTCTAAGTTATACTGCATTTCCTTCAGTGCACAGCTTCAGCGACAGGCATTTCCAACTGGCCTCTGAAAAAGGGAAAGAACAACATTTTGTGCAGTTTGAAATACTTTCCAATATTTCCTGTGCTTTAGAGCAGAACGTACAGCCAGGTTGTACCACCATTAGTGTGCTGTCCATCACACATGGTCGTGCATTGCCCTCTGTGCACAGGTTTGATTGGATTTGGTGGCATGCAGCTCCCACCTGAGATGCTTGAGCTGGACTCCTCTCTCTTTGGATGCAGGGAGCTGTGCACTTACAAACCACGACACTCCTGGTGGAGCTCTTACTATGAAACAAAGTCCTCTTCCTGCCAGCTGTTTTAAAATTCACTTTTTCTCCCGTGTCTTTGAAATTCAGTTGATTTGTTAGCACAGGATTGCTTTCATGAAGTGTTGATAGGCCCCTGCGAGGACTCTGATCTGCAGAAGAAGGTGCTAGAGTTTTTTTTTGATCAGTCACTTTATTTTCTGGTTTGGATCCTGAATTTATCAGCTTTATATGTTGTTTGGTTTTTGGTTCTGATTTACTGTTTCTCCCCTCTTATATTCAAACATTCTGTGCTATTTAGCAGAGCTGTTGAATTCTCTGGTTCTCTGAGGATAATTAGGTGGATAGGGAGGAGGAGCTCTTTATTTTAAGAGACTTTCTGATTTCAGTGTTGAACTTAGTGAATTTGACACGCACTGTAAAAGACCCTTTCATTTCTTTAAGGAAAACTCAGAGGGGAGTGGGTGCTGAAACTCTCTGCTCACGGAGTAGCCATGGTTACCACCAAAATGCTTTGGCTAACTGATGGACCCAACTTACCTGGTAGAGAAAAGGCATGGGAGGGTTGTTTTGCACTTTAAAGATGTTATGTGCAGATGACTGGCGGGTGATGTATCACCACACCTCAATGGCAATCAAGAGATATGCGCAAGTACCTACGTACAAACATTATGTTGTAATTTGAAAAGGGGATTAGCCAGCCTGATGTGAGGTTAATTTTAGTTAATTCATCTGGGCTTTCCAAAATTTGCCTTAAGCCTCTCCTACGGTTTGTGCTTGATCCCTTCCCTCAATTTCCCCATGACTTACTATTTAGACAGTTTTCCAAAAGTCAGTCAATCGCAGTTAATGTCCTCTGAACCTGTGGGCAACGTAAAGTACAAAACTGTCTGACCCCAAAGTAACAGTTAAATATAATGAGTTATCTAAGCACTCTATTAAAATAAAACATGAACACACCACTTGTACTTACCCTGCAGCCTAAAAGGCAGTAGCCAGTATTATTTGCAGTGCTGTAACACCTTCAGAAACCACCCTAGTGAGTGAGTCTTGTTCCACTTTTGTCATAGTGTTTCTGAAATTAAAACCTGAAAGACAAAATCACTTCAAAACTGTTAGGCAGATTCAAACTTCTTTGTCTACAAAACTCTTCTGAAAGACAGACTTGAGTCTTGTCTGGGAGCACCAACTGGGTACAAAGATCCAACACTGCTGGCATTAAACTAGTTTACTGTACATGGACACAGTTAGCCTCGTACAGATTACTCCTGACCAGGAGGAGGAAAGAGCAATTACAAGAAGCATTGATGTCAAAGCCCATTTTGCTTTATTGAGAAAGAAATGAAAAGGGAAGGAAGGACGGGAGGAAGGGAGGAAGGGAGGAAGGGAGGAAGGGAGGAAGGGAGGAAGGAAGGAAGGAAGGGAGGAAGGGAGGAAGGAAGGAAGGAAGGAAGGAAGGAAGGAAGGAAGGAAGGAAGGAAGGAAGGAAGGAAGGAAGGAAGGAAGGGAAAAGTTGTAACTAACATTGCTATATATGTGTAAAATTTGGCAAGGGCATCTTTCAACGACATTGAATGTATTAACTGCATACCAACAGAGTATTAACTACATTTTATTTTTTTATCCTTTAAAGCTCTTACCTTAAGAAATGTTGCTTACCTGCAACTTCCAATAACTGAAGCAGTTCTTCAGCAGACCTCCAATCGTGTCCCAGGAAATTGATCTTCTAGTGCTCAGAGTGAAGAACCCGAATGAACCAGAACTTTGAATTTGTCTTGCACTCAGGTAAACATGATTGAGAAATGATAAGGCATGGAGAATTAACTTTGACAAGGAAAACTTCCTCACAAACTCTCCCTCTAAAAAAGATAAGAGGAAATATACATTAGCATGTTTTCAGCATTGACATAAAGATGTATTTAAATGAAAGGATAGTAACAGCAACAGGGAAATATCATTTGCAGTGAAAATCCTGCTTGAAATAAATGTTGGGGGGGAAGATAGAAAAAGATATATATATATATATATACTTTTATGGTGCTGAATTAAGAGTTGTGAGTACATTTATCTTCAAGTTGTGTTCAGTACTGTTAAAAAACTGATGCTTTTATTGCCAATTCCTTTAAATAATAGAAACATATAGGGCAATGGACACCCTCCCACACACAGTCTTTATTAGTATACAGATTATTCTATTTCAATGTTTGTTTCAAAACCATGAACTTTGGGTCATTTTATTAATTCATCTCACTCCTGATTTCAAAAATACCACGTGGGAGTTTTCTTCTTTATATAAGTTTACAGCAGTGAGCCTGAATAGGGCTCCTGTTAAATATCTAATGCTTAAAGGAGCCTCGTTTCATATTTTTTCAACTTTTAAGTCAAATTAAGTCCTTATAGCACAAAATAATGAAAAACAACACTTGTATTAAACTGTAGTAACATTTATTAATTCATGCTAAAACTCAAGAGTTATATTTCCTCTCACTTTGGAGGTTAAACAGAGATCAGTCTTAATTCTTTCAACAATAACAAGAAAACTTCTCCAGTGCAGTCTGAAAACTGGATATTTAGGCTGGCCTCCAGTGTAATAGAAAGTTAATTCAGCTCTACGATTCTCTTAAAGGTGGTCTGTGGCCATGCTTTTAACATCCAGTCCTTAGCTGTTCTTTGGTAAATGGTGGTGTTGAACATTTCCACTCCTTGTACACGACAGTACCTTGTGAGGCACAGCTGGTATGTTCTCCAGACACCAAGGGCTAATCTGCATGTGCAGAATGACTTTTCACAGAAATTAAGGACTCTACACATCTCACATTGTACAACAAGATCAAGGAACGTGGTTTAACTTCTGTAATATGACTTCAGAATGATATTCAAATTTAAAGTTGTGAGTTGTCTTTGGGCATCTAGGGCAGTGAGAGCAAGACAGAACGGCATCTGTATGTTGGATACACCCAGCACCTCTGTTGGGGAAAGTCTGCTGGGGGTATTCTCAGAGACAAGAGACATTCTCAGAGACAAGACTGTGGGCCAGACAGTCTCTCCATCAGGACAGTATTTTGGCTGAGCATTATAAAGCTAGCAATAAATCAGTAGTCTTATTTTGTCTCGTGCTTGTATAACAGCTATCAAAATAGGCATATAATCTGTGAAAGTAGGTTTTGTGCACTTGTTTAACAGTGAATGACATTTCAAATACTGTTGGTGTTGGAGAGATAACTGTATTTCCAGGCTTTCCAACCATCATGGTTTCTTCTAACTGTATTGCAGTGCTTAACTAAACATTATTATTTATTTATTTTTTATTTCTTCCAAAGGAAGGGCACATTTCAGGCTTATTTCCTAGCTTGGGCAAGCTTAGGTCAGGAGTGAAGCTGAATGAAGTTCTTTCGGCAGGTGCAAATGCAGCAGTTCAGTTGGATCCAGCTCCAGTGCCCTACTTCTCCAGGAACATGAAAAAGCAGATGCAGTGGGCCCACTGCTCCTCTTGGGCAGTCAGCATCTCACCAGCTTGAGACCTCCTGCCATCTCTTTGTGGGTTTTGATGCCCTATGTGTGGGTAGGTGGCTCACCTTCGTGGCCCTATGCAAAGTGTCTCACGCCACAAGAGAGGAGGCCTGGAAGAACCTCCTAGTTAGGAGATGAAACAGCTCTGGAGGAGGACCTCCAGTAATGTGAGAAGAGATGGAAATGGCCTGAAAATGCGGGGAGAAAGCTGCCTCCACATGTTCATGTTTTCTGCCTGCCATGGGAATGGGTCTGGTTTTCCCAGGGTCCCTGTACCAGCAGGGACCTCCTGGATCACATCCTGTGCCCAGGGGAGGTACAGAGCTTGGGGGACAAGTGGCTCACACGATGACCATCCTACACTGGGTGCTTGTGAATGTGCTAAAAGCCAGGCTGCACTTGCATCAAGTAATCTGCTATGTTGGACAATATCCTGGCCAAATCCTGTACCCATTCCATCCCCAATGAGAGCCCCTTGGTCTCTTGTAGATGGTAAGGTTTTGTTTTATAGTTCTGTTTTTTAAAGCCCACAGCTCTACTGAGGTGCTGTCTAAAATCTGGTACTGGATGAATAATAAATAAATAATAATAATAATTTCAAGCTGTCCCTACTGAAATACAGTGTGGGTGTTGCAGTGCACAAATAAACACAGAAGACCAGCTCAGATTTACCAGTTTTTATTCAGTTTGTGATCAAAACTAGCTGTTAGTTCGTCTTCCCTTGAGGAACGGAGCTAGTTCATTAACCCACAGCACTAAGAAGACCTTGCGTCGACACCTTGTGTTAGTGACTTTTCACACAGAACCTGTCATTCCAAGCAAGAAGTGGGTTTGTGTCCTTGGAGCTGGAACTAGAGAAAATGTCATTGCAATTTAAACAACAGTGATCAAAAGTAGCTGTCACAAATCAACAGGACTCAGTTCCAGCCCTTTATACTAACCCAAAGTAAGCAAAAAACATTGTGTTCAAAGAAATGATTTTTGTATGAGACTTGACTTTTAAGTTTTACGAATTTGTGTGCAGAAAATATTCCTTTTGATCTCAGTTTAGTGACTTTCCCACATGTATAAAAAGTTAGCAGAATAGGTAGTAAATTAAACTGGAATATAAAATAAAGACAGCACCAGACAACTGTTTCTTTATGGTTTTACCAGCTCAAGAATGAGCCATGTTAAGAAATTATTGATAATGCTCTTAGAGCATGTGATTGCTGTGGAAAAAAAAGAAGCAGGGAGAGAAGCTGCAGACTCAGGGCTGGGTTTTGCCATTGGGGTTGAGCTCCTGTGACTGGCAACAGTTTGGGCAGTTGTTCCTTTGGTTCACATGGTAGATGTACTTAAAAATCATTTGTGTTAAAGGCGATTGTTTGTAAAGATCATCTGTTGTTAACATTTCTCTGTTAATGGCCTTTTGTGTCATGCAGTGACAAATTTTCGAATCTGTTGGGACGAAGAGGTGATACGAGAGTTTCCACTGTGTGGTGGGAAGAAGAGCCAAAGCTCTGCTCTCATTTCAGTGCAAATAAATTGTGTTGAAAAGTATGCACTGCACGTAGCTTTGTGCGACAGTTGGAGCATTTTAAATGAATTACAGGTTAAATCTCTGTACTACAAATTCACTGAGCAGCAGCATCTGCACTGCTGATAATTGCTAATGAATCAATCTATACATCTCCAGATGCTCGAGAACAGAGCTGGCCACTGAATTTAAACATGTTGGATTTTGTAAAGCGACAGGTAGCAAAGAATTTCAGGATTTTTTGAATTGTTTTTGGTCAGAAGACATTTTTGTTATCTTTTGTTTGCAAACCACCACTAAATATGTTGATAAGGATAGAGAGTCAAGTAGCAAAAGGCTATAGCTTGTCTTCTGTTTCTTTGTCTTCTGTAGCCATGACCCTGTACCTTACAGTGTTGCTTCTTAATTTTCCATTCAGTCTTGCTATATTTACCTAAGTAAGCATGTGTTATTTTAAGCTGTATAACTCCTCCTGGGTTTGCTCTGATTTATTAACTTTCTATTTCCTCTAGGATTTTAAATCAGCAGGGGGTATACAAATCACAAAAATCATTTACTCAAGAACTCACTCGCTGAACTAAGCTCACTTAGGTAAAATATATATGTAAAAATTAAAACTTTTGGAAAATATTAGAAAGAACACGTGAAATTTCACACTGAAGGTGATCTGCAGCAGGTAGAGATGTTTGCTTTTATAGCAAAACATGGCAATAGCTGCACTGTGTAGTCTGTACTTTGGATAAAGCACACAGCAGAAATGCTGTCATGCCCACAGTCATTCAGCAGGGATAAGAGTAACATTTTCCAAATGGACTACTTTATTCAACCTGCCTTCCATTTTGCGGGTGACAGCTCTATCTCCCTGCTTGCCTCGCAGTGGTTCCCATCCAAACACAATGCTCCGTGAACTCCTTTGTTGCAATAACTCCACTTCATAAAAAATAAACCAAAGCTTTGTCTCAAAGAATATCAGGACAGCTTTCAAAAGAGGTGAGATTTGTTTACAAAGAGAACAAGAAGTAAATGGATGAGGTAGAAGCAGAGTGAAAAGGAAGAGTCATGTCTAAAGGTTAATGTAAAATGGAACAAAACTCACAGGAAGCACTTCAAGGAAAAATCTGAGGCATCTGAAATGTAAGAGAAACTACATCAGAGAAAGTCTATTAATCACTAGGCCATGAAATCATTAAAAAGCCTTTTTGTATTTATTCTAGAATCAGAACTGGGCAGGTTCTCAGACCATTTTCCTATCCTATTCAGCAATGGAAAATGTTAAAATGTTTATTTCCTACTCTCATTGTGTGGAGACTGGCATTAAAAACACTGTATGTATTCTCTTCCAAATGTTTGCTCTTACTATATCAGCACAAAGGTGTCCAAAGATATTTAAAAGATGTCTAAAGTCACAGTGAAACCTGTCTTTTGTAGTCCCACTGAACTGATGGGTAGTCTTTATTTTTATGATGATTTAAATATTTATGATTAATTGTATTTTGTGTGGTTCAAAGGGACATATCTGGGCTTAAGCACAAGGGTGAATAAGCAGCACCAAATAATACTGTTGACTCCAAAGGAATTACTATCAATTTCTGTTTCGATAACTACTCTGTGATTAGCACCTAGAAAAACACTAGTGCTGGAAATAGGACACCAAATCCATGGCAAGTTGCATTTCAGATTTTAGCTTCCTAACATGCAAGAAGGTAATTAGATTTTCTTTATGTTTTTATGATGTATAATAGCATTAGTGATCTCTGGGTCGGGTGTTTCCTGGCAGTTAATGGTGGGTTGGGTTAAGAGCCCCTGGGTTTATCTCAGACCTTTTACTCTTCCAGCTAGTCATTAGCTGCTAGGAAATGTTTGACTCAGAGGTCATTATTGCTTAAATATTGCCTCTAAAAGCTTCTTATTACTATCAATTCATTTTGCTTTTGTGCTGTATTAGCAGGCCTAAGTAGTAATACAATTAACTATAGTAACGAATCAGGCAAATAATAAAAGCTCTGCCAGCCAGGGACTGGACCAAAACCAATTACTTTATTTTCTACACGTTTCTAGTTTAGGGTTGGATGTTGACACTGTAATAAATCCAAACAGGGAGAATAAGTGTTAAGTAATCTGCTGAAAGAGAAGAAGGAAAAGGAGGAAAGGAGAAGGAGGAACAGTCAGCGGTGGGGATGGATTGTGGAGAAAGAGAGAGAGAATAGTGTAAAGCAAAAGTTATACCTGAGGAGTAAGAAATGGTGCACACAAGTAACGTAGTATGCCAAACAAGTTCATGTATTTCATCACCAGTAACCTTCTTGTGTCTTTTTTTTTTTTAATGTGTGTAAACGATGGGCTGTGGCTTGAGGCCACAGTACAAATATTAAGCAGGGCACTTTCCCTTTGATTCTGTCAGAAGTTTCCTGCAAGGAAAGATCTCATTTAAAAATTTCCTGAAGCAAATCTAAATGAAACATTATCTCAGTAGCAAACAAAACTTTGTCCCTTTTTCACCTGGAGAGACTATAGCTCAGTTTCCAATCTGCCTCCATTCGTTATCATCCATAATTTTTTTTAAGCTCTCTTCATCAACCATCATGCAGAATGGTTTATTTTATTTTATTTTATTTTATTTTATTTTATTTTATTTTATTTTATTTTATTTTATTTTATTTTATTTTATTTTATTTTATTTTATTTTATTTTATTTTATTTTATTTTATCTTATTTTATACTCAGTAGTTCAGCTTTTCAAACTAGTTCATCATGAAAACAAATGTCAGCCTAGGAATTTCTTTCTGGGAAGAAGTCATAGGAAAAAAATCTGTGTTAGAACACAATTAACACAATGTTGTGAGAAGATATGAGTAAGTTTAAAGAATATACTAAATTATAAATATATTCTAAGTATTCCTAAAACACAGTTAAAGAGTATTGCAGTAGCTTGTGGTGATGGCTGTTGTTAGCATGTTGTCTCAGAAACCACAATGTTCCAGTTAGGAGGCTCCAAAGGTCATCTTCAGTTGTCCCACATCTTCTGAAGAAAGTATGGGCTGGTTCAGTAGTACAGACTTTACTGTCAGCAAGAGATAGTCCCAGCATGCCTGATCTGGCAAGGTGTTTATGGATGGCTACAGGAAACCAGACAATGACAGGAAAATATGCATTTGATACAAAGCTTGCATGTTTTCTGACTATCGTTTTTGTACAACAACCAAAAAAAGGCATTGCAAGTTGAAAATAGTATGGTACACCATACATCCTTCTTATGATATTAGGCTGGTGTTGAATTCCTAGGCAGTCTTTTGCATTGTATTGACAGCTGTTTTTCACTTCAACTTTTACTTATGTAAGGCATTCATGAAGGAGTCTATGTTCAGCAGCGAGACTTCCCACTGACCCGTGTTTTAGCAAGACCTTTCTGTCAGCACTCAGGCCAATCAATGTTTCAGAAAACCTTAAGCAAATACGTTTCTAAATTATTCAGGAAGCAGGTTTACAGCTGTGCTTAAATTAAGCCTATTGTGTGTGTTGAAATCACATTTAAGCATCTCAAATATCAAGCCTGATTTATCTTGATCCTATGATAACAAAAAAAAAAAAAAAAGAAAAAAGAGAGAAACCAATATTTCTGTAATCAGCGATGTACCTATCCTGGAGACCACAAATAGTACACTTCCTTAACCACAATTATTTGATTGTGTCATGATATCTCAGAACTGAATAGAACTATTAACTTGACCTTCTACATTAATCTGCAATAATAACTAAATGCCATAATTAGTTATTTACCTTAAATAAAACCTAACGTCTGAAGGTATGTGATCCAATTAGGATCCTAAGTGAGTCTCAACAGTAGGTTGAAAGTTGGTTCCTCAGAAAAAATGTGAGACAAACTGTTATAATAAGATGATACGTAGTTTCTATTTTAGAATTAATTTCAAGTCAAATTAATTAATTCAACCTGATTTTTTTCAGAAAAATTATTCAGTGTTATAAGGAATAGTATCTTCTGTGCTGGAAGGTAAGCTACCCACGGCTGAGAATCCCATTCTCTAGAGCAAAATATAAGTAAGGAGCCAACCATCAGAATTAATGATTCTCATATAATCCTTTTCCCTTAATTCTTCATCGTTTTAGCATTTGTCACCACTTACCAGCTATGTTTGCCAGATGCCTTCAAAAGCAACCATTTTTTTTTTTTCTGCTTGTTATCTTCTTGTAATCTTGGTCTGAAAAGGAATGAAAACAATCAAAACAGTGTCCTCAAAACTCAGGAGCCCATGGCTTTCAGTGCCAGCTCTCTAAGCTATAGATTGGTTCTTATACAGCTTACTTGAGAACGGAAACTTGAATTCTGCATTTTTGAATGCTGCACTGGGGTGTGAGTGATGTGTAGTTCTAGGTGGTATGTGGCTAGGTGTCAGAAACCTAGTGAGCTGATGTGTTTGTGTCCTGCAAACCCAAGCAAGGGCTGCTTGCCAGGGCTTGTGCATTGAATGTGGAGCAGCTGCTCATTGACTCGCCTGGCAATTCTTTGCTCTTCAGAGGATGCAAGTTAGAAAATAGTTGTTACAATGAAATCTCAGCTGATTCTTGCTGATTCTTAACAAAAGCAAAAACAATCCTATGCAAGCTTACTAATTGTTCTGCATTGTAGCATAGTTGGTCATGCAACTGTCCGTTTTGCTTATCATGCCACCACAGCCTGTATAACACAAGGATAAAAAGGAAAAGAGAGGTCAGTCTTGCAGGGCATGGTAATAGATTATATCATGCAAATTATATGAACATCATGTGAATTACTGTCTCTGAGTTGCTTTTACTTTTATGTATTCACTGAAACAGAGTTTGTGTTATGCAAACTTAACTGTTGCCTCTTTCTCTTTTTTTTTTTTTTTTAATCAGTCCTGTAACATACTATTTCGATGCCCATTTTTTACTAAGTTGAGATAGAATAGGATGCCCCAGCTGGAGGTTTGTTTGATCAGTTCTGCACATATCTGTAGTAAGAATACGCTTTGTACGGTAAGAAAAACATGGAGAAAAAACAGATACCAGTGAGGACTGAAAGTAAAAAGAGGAGAAAACTTTAGTCTTCAGTCTTTTGCATGGACTGACTGTGGATACACATTTTGCCTACCCAGGTGTTATGAGCTAGTAGTTTTGTTTAAACAACCAGATGAAAATAAGTCTTAAGGAAAATAAGGTCTTTTAGGAACAGATGACAAAATGAGAGCATCGTATACATGGATGTCCAGGAGAATCTGTATATAGATAATTGAAAGTCACTGAGCAATGTACCTGTTTATTTCAAAATATGAATATGATGAATATGGTCTATGAACAATGCAGACAATGAGAACAGGTCTGCCTGAAAGACAGAAATAAATTAGAGCTCAAAATGAAGGACAACTTTTCTGAAGAATTTTAACACGACAACTTTTCTGAAAAATTTTAACACACTATTTAACAGTGTGTTCCCAGGGATTTGAAAAGCCAGGAACTAGTAATAAACTCAGAAATGTCTTGCATTTAGTACAGATAAGATAATTAGTAGCTCTTAAGATGCAAACTGTTAAATAAGAAGTGTCAGTAATTATTAATTATTATTAACACAATCTTAGGTTTATATGGGATCACAGAAGTCAAAGAAATATTAATTCAAAACTCCGTTAGCAATTAGGACATGATTTAGTTTACCCCAATAACCTCATAATGTACACATGGTTTAGGCTTTTCAGAACCAGGTAGAGCTTCTCTCTTGCTGTGAAGTTTATTCATCTCCTGACTGTGAAGCACTCACTGGGTACCAAACTGGTGTGCTTCATCTTGGTCAAAGAGGAAAACATGCCAAGAGAAAGGGACTCATACCATGTTATTTTCTTTACCAACGACAGGACCATAAGGGCACTATTTTTCTGCATGCCAGTTAGATTTTTCTGTGTCACTTGGTAGGGGAAATGAAGGCACTAGTGGAGGCAGTGCATGACACTTTCTTTCTACAACAACACTTCAATTTTGTCCTGTGTCGGGACCTCACAGATTTACAGCAGTGCTCCTCCAGGAGTTCCCCAGAGAAGCCAGCCCTGCTTCAATTGTTCTCAACCATGTTTCTGGAAGATACGCTAATGAGTTTTCATTGACATTTCTTCAATAGACAAATTTGGAAGAAGAGCCTGAGTGGGCTCTTCTTTGGGAGAACGGTGGTTTTCAGAGAACAGGGGAAGAATTCTCCTCTTTCTTCTCTAGAGCATAGGAACAAGACTAAATGCTTTGTTTCCTAAGAGGAGAAGACAATAGAAGATTCTGGAATAACACGTCTGTAACTGGAAATGTTGATATCAAAAGTAAGGCCAAACTTATTCTCGTTGCAAACGAAGAACTTGCCAAGCCTTCTTTCAGCTTTCAGCTGTGTAGAACAAAACTCTGAGCAGTCATGATATGCATGGCTTTGCATTTTCTAAATATCAGGATCCTTCTGCATTTGTAAAAAAGACTGGTGTAATTGGACACCTTTAAAAATCACCAGAGAATCAATGCATAAATGTGTGCAAACAACAACATTTCATACTACTTCAAATGCTTGAAATTAATGAAGATAATAAGCAATTTGGTAATTTGAAAAATTTTAAAGCAAATAAAGTCAACTTTTAAAATTCAGAAGTTTTTATTATAATCCTTGAAAAGTTTGATTCCACCACCTTTTAAATAAACAGAAGTGCTTCCTGTGATGGAAATAGTTGCTGAGTCACTCTTCAACTAAGAAAAGCCATATCTACAAGAACAAAGAGATTATTTTCACATTTTGAGAATTTCCGAGTAATTTTGTTTGCATATATTACATAAATATGGAAAACGGTAGTCCATATTCACAGAGCCACAGAATCCTATATTTGCTGAGGCTACCAGGCATCTTCTGGATATTGTCCAGCCCAACTCTCTGCTCAAAGTAGGGTTTCCTAGAGCAGGCTGCTAAAGACTATGTCTAGTTGGGCTTTAAATATCTCCATGAATGGAGACTCCACAGCTTCTCTGAGCAACTTCTTCTAGTGTTTGAGCACTCACAGTAGAAATATTTCTTATTTTTAAATGAAATTTCCTGTATCTCATTTTGTGCCTTGTCTCTGGACACAACTGAGAAGAGTCTGGCTCTGTCTTCTCCTTTCCATCAGGTTATATGCATGGTTAAAATATCCCTGAGCCTCCTCTTCTCCAGTCTGAACAGTCCCAGCTCTCTCAACCTTTTCTTACAGGAGAGATACTCCAGTGCCTTACTCACCTTTGTAGACCTTTGTGGGGTTCTCTCTAGTAGTTTCTTGTCTTTCTTGTACTTGAGAAACTCAGAGCTGGAGTTAATATGTGTGGCCTCACCAGTACTGAGCAGGGCAGGGGAGGATCACTCGGCAAGTAGCCAAGGATACCATCAGCCTTCTTTGCAGCTAGGGGACATTGCTGGCTCATGATCAGCTTGGAGTGCACCAAGACCCCCAGGTCTTTTCCTGCCAAGATTTCTTCCAGCCAGTTGGCTCCAGTGTGTTCTTATACCTACAGTAATTCCTTCTCAGGTGCAGGACTTGGCATTTCTCTTTATTGTTTGTCAAGACATTCCTGCTGGCCCATTTCACCAGCCTGTTCATGTCCCTGTGGATAGCAGCACATCCAGGCAGCCTATCAACCATTTCCAATGGTCTTGTGTCATCTGCAGACTTGTAGGTGCAGTCTATAGCACTCCAACCACCAGCTGGAGACTTTGTGCCACTGTTCACAATCCTCTAAACACAGTTGTTTAGTTTCCTGCTCCTCTACATGCTTGTTCTTCCTGAAGACAGGATATTTGCTTCCTCACAGTCCTCAGTAGCCTCCTTAGTCACCATGACTTTTCAAAGATGATGAAAAGTTGCCTCAAAATACACTTGTGGGTGCATTCTGTGATGCCCCATGAATTTATGTCTTTCTGGTTTGTTTAAATATTCCCTAACCTGATCCTCTCCACTGAGGGTAAATCCTACTTTTTGCCATGCCCTCTTCTCTCAGGACCCTGAACTCCACCATCTCCTGGATCATGTGTGCATTATTCTGTTGCACATCTTACAGATATTGCAGTTGTTCAAGTCACCTATGAAGATGAAGCAACTGTGCTAGATGAAGCAACCAGTTGCCAGAAAAAAAATCATCTACTTCCTGGCCAGGTGGTCTACTGTAATATTGTGCCCATACTGGTATTCTCACTAACTCAAGTCAATCCAATCTCAATGGTTTATGATGCCTCCCTAGGTGGAGCTTCACACATCCTCACTGTATTCTCACTAAGCTCACTGCCACGGGCTGTACTGCTGTACCTGTTTTAGACATGAACGACTGTTCGGAATCTGGGACTTGATCTGAACTTCTGGCTCTGACAAAAGAATGACACTAAGTAGTCAAAACTGCTTGCCAAAGTTTGCCTTTAAACAACTTTTGGCCCTTAAGCACAGGCTTGCTCATTTGTTTGCTTGCTTTGGGAGGCTTTGATGCTGTTAGTATAGTTACTAAGTCTCCCTACAGGTTACTGAGTCAATTTTATGGTCCAAGCCCTGGAAAGAGCAGTACTTAGAAACCAAATTTTCAGTTATAGGTAATTAATTGCCTGTTCTTTGCTAAACTATGTACATTTACATTTGAGTTTGCTTCTCCTCAAAAAGTAGAAGAGCAAACTTCAGAGTGTGGTGGAGGCACACAGAAGACTGGGTATGTCTTGTTTAAGAAGTCTGTGTGGAGCAGATACTAATGTGTATCTAATCCTACTGAAGGGGCTTGTGTGTTATTCCTGAGTTTTTTCCAACTTGGAAAATATTTAAAGGTAATAACTAAGTTACATATACAGGTGGGGTGAAGAAGCAAGTGGAAGATTACTGGCACCATAAGTGACTCATTACTAACCCTGTGGTAGAGTTTTAAGTAAGGACTTAAGAAAGCATGGAAAAAAAAATATGAAAGGCAAAACACGCTACATTGATTATCTAAAATGTAGTAAATGGGTTAATTTGTATTTTAAAAGCCTTATGCAGTATGCTCAGTAGCAGCTAACATTTGAATACCAGCCATCTTTGCATGTCGGCTTTTGAAGCCCCAAGAGCTTTTGCCATTTGTTCCGATTAGGTCTGTCTTCAGGAGATAAGTCTCTCAGGTAATTTGAAGCACAGGCACAAAATGAAGTCCGTTTGATGGTCTGAGACTAGAAAATGTCTCTTACCCAATTAATTAATGCTGTTCTTTAAAAATTCCTGTTCATGTTCCATTTTATATGCCATTCCCTCAGATGTCTGAACCCCAGCGCATTTATTCCAGGATTTTTTTCGGTGGCTCTGAAGAGTTGCCTCTTATGTAAGTAGTTACACTTTTTACCACAAGGTAGACAATGGTCTGGATCCCTTTTCACATGTACATGCATGGTGGCACACTCCCACCAGATCATTTCACGTGGTATCTGCTGTAGGGTTTAAAGCCGAACTGACCTTTTTTTACTGCAATATATTACATCCACCAGACTGAGGATTATTTAGCACCAGAAGCAAGCAGAGGGTAGAGACAAAGGAGCTAAGCTCTCACTCTCCGTAACGTTGCCTGCTCCATCTTCCTTTAATATTGCAATTGAATTTACATGCTCTGAAGATTTCCTTTAACTTTCGTACCTTATTTTTTTTTCCTTTGAATCTGTGGCTGCTAGTGCTGAGTGCAAAAGTGATTTCTAGCTATAAAGCCACTGCATTATTTAAGCTCTCGTCTCTATTATGTAGTTACTTTATTAATACCTTCTTTAAGATCATGACCTTAATTCAGTGTTTAAAGGAACAAAGGCAAATGTCTCAGTCAGTGACACATTTCTCATTTTAAGGGGAGATAAACCTCCTGCTCAGCCCAGAATTATGGAAGTTGGAAATGTAGGAAGCATTTCCCAGCACACGTATTCTGTAAAATATGCTCCAAGGCAGAAAATGCGACTTCTGAGCCCACTGCTGTCGTCAGCCATTTTACACATAAGTAACGTTTTTGTGTGCGTGGCAGACATCTTGCAGAGAAATAATATCACTTGTGCATGGAAGCCAGCAGGAGACATTGCTAAACAGTACCCATTCTTTATTAGAGCTGTGTTAACAAGCAGGAAAAAGATACTGTTTTATTTTTTGAGCACTGCGAAGGCACTAGGAAATTATACTGCTCTTACAGACAAACAAGGATATTAAACATTTTACTTTTATTGCAGACATATCGCAGTACTGTGAGGTGGTCTAACAGATATAAAATTAAAGTGCTACACCAGCTGGAGAAATTCTGATACTTGTCCTTAAGCCGGTAATAGCTCTGTGTTGAAATATGTGTGAAAGTGATTCACAAATAGCTCAGAACTGGACGTAGGCCTGGATTTTCCTACTCCCAGTTCCTTCATTCCTTTTTTTTTTTTTTTTTCCATCCTTCCTGCTGCTTTCATCTCACTGGTGATCTAAATGTACTCAGTGAGATGATATACTGGATCTGGCTGGGATGTAGTTAACTCTCCTTGCAGCATCCCATATAGTTTGTGCTCTGCACTTGTAGCTAGATCAGCACTGATAACACACCAACATTTTGTCTATTGCTGAGCTGTCCTGGCACACCATCAAGGCTCTCTCCAAAGCCACCCAATGTCAATAGACCAGGGGTAGTCAAGAAGTAGGTAGGGGACATCACCAGGGCAGCTGACATAAGCCAACCAAATTTCTATATTCTATGTCCCATGGTGTCACACTCAGCATAAAGAGGGGGAAAAGGGGCAGAAGAAGGAGGGAAGGTCTCTCATCGTGAAGATATCTGTCCTCCCAAACATCCACTACATGTATTGAGGCCCTGCTTCCCAAGATGTGTTTGAACATTACTCATTGATGGGAAGTAGAGAAAAATTGTTTTCTCTCTCTCTCTTTTTTTTTTTTTTCTTCCTTGCAGCTTTTTCTTGTTGTTCACCCTCCCCCTGTCCATTCCCCATTAAATTATCCTTATCTCAACCCATGAGCCTTTTTCCTTCCTATCATACTTTCTTACCCTCCTCTCTCTTTGAGGGGGTGGAAGTGAGGGAGCACTTGTGGTGGATTTCATCTGTCCATCGTGGTGAAACCACCACAGATACTGCAACTGGTAAGAAAAAGGTGTTTTCCTATAAACCGTACATTCATAGAGAAAAATAAATGGGAAGCGAAAAAATTCTGCTAGGGTTTGCTAATGTCATAATTTCAGTAATTTTCTCTACATAATGTGGTTCTTTAGCACCACCAAACTTGTTTTTTTTTTTCTTTCTTTTCACATGCTGTAAAGCACAACTGCAGTGCTAAATCCAATATCAGAAATTAAAATGGTGCATTGGGTGTACTTCTAAAAGCCTGGCATTCTGTGGAGCAGAGAGTACTGCTGCTGCTCCTTGCATAACTGAAAGAACAGGGAGAGATTAAGATTAAAAATAGACGTGAAATAGAGAGTGTTGTCAGATACAATTTGCCAGACTTTTGATCAGAAAAATATTTTCTATGACATTTTTTTAATCAGTAACTGAGATCTGTAGTACTATTGTTTGCTGTAAGAACTGTAGGAATTTTTAACCATATTGGTGCTTTACCTGAGCATTTTTCCTGGGTTATTATGTCCATTTGTAAGATAATTTTTTTTTAATTTTTTTTTTTGAGGCGAATCTTTGCTTTGCTCTTGTAAACACAATCTGTTTGACCACCCAGTATTGATTCATGTTTTTATAGGTGGCTGCCTCCCACAGCTGTGACACACATGAGGTGCTACGACACAAGTGAAGTGTTGCTAACCACTGCAATGTCCAGACCCTGCCTTGAATCACTCCTCCTTTATGCAATTTTCATCATGTTCTATGCCAGATCCTTGTTAATAACAAAGGATTGTTCTGTTAGTTAAACTTCTGTGATTTGCCCAGAATTTGATATATGACATAAATTGGAGATCTTGAGACCTGAGGTCTCAAAAACAATGCATTTTTGCTCTTGAAGAAAATAATAGCAGTAGATCACTGCAGAAATTTTGATAAGGTATATTTCACACAATAGTGTGTGCATTTAAATTAGTAGTTGGAACTCATGTCTTTGTATGGTTATAAAACTATATGATTGAAATCTTGATGATCTTGCACTGACACATTGGCACTCGTCCTGGGCGTATCCTGTCTCCTTGGAAAGCCTGTGGAAGGTGTTGTCATTTGATTGTCCAAGTTTCTTTAATATCCATCTAAACATCACGAAGCACTTCTTTGCTGTGCAGGTGATAGAGCACTGGCACTGGTTGCCCGGAGAGGTTGTGGAGTTTCCTTTCTTCAAAAGCCATTGGGAGATGGTCCTGGGCACCTGCTGTAGGTGTCCTTACTTAAGCAGGGAGGTTGGACCAGATGACCAAAGTTCCCTTCCAATCTTAATAATTTTGTGATTCTGTGATACTTTGAAATAGTTTTTCTTATTTGTTTCCTTTATTTTAACTACTTTAACTACTCTTCTTTCCTGTCTTTCATTCTACAGTTTCTAACTGGATTAAAAATATTAAGCTTCATGAATGTAGTACCTTTAAGTCTCTGATTGATTGATTGATTGATTGATTGATTTATTTTCAGACTTTGTTAAAAATGTCCACCATCTTCTGAAGAAGAAAGAGGAACAGAGGACAGTCTGAATTCATTTGTGAAGGTTAGCTGCTTCTTATTATCTGTTGTATACAAAAGAAATGTTTCTTTTATATCTAAGCCTGGTGACTTTCCACTGGTGAGGGAGAAAACCATTTGATGAGGCTAAGTATTTGGGGAGAGTATTAGGTATTAAACGTCTCCTACCTTCAGAATTTATGAGATACACATGGATTTTTCTCTTCTAGAGCATTAAGGGGGCTTGTGCCAGACAATGATTTGTCACAAAAAAATCTGAAAGAGAGGGAAAAAAGTGGGGCACAGGGAAGGAGTGTGCTTAACAGAAAAGAAAGCCCAAATTCTCTTTATTATCATTAGAAAGTGTCAAGACAATGCTGACACAATTTGCTCAGTATCTTAAAACTAAAGATTTTCACACTACTCAGGGTTTTCTGGAGCTGATTTATACATCTGGCAGTGAGCTCCAGTTTGTACATGCTTTGAGAAACCTCTCAGGCAGGCAACTAAACGTTATTCCTCTGGTCCTGTACTAATGTAATGTATTAACACTTTCATTTTATTTGCATTTTTGGTTGGGTTTGATTTCTAGAGATGATCATGAAAGTACATTACTTTTGGAAATTATCTACTGGAATTTGCATTGGAAACCTTATTATAAAAGTTACACTCATCCTGAGAAAGACGTAACTTGACCCCCCAATTCAATGCAACAAAGATTTCAAATATCAGAGTATCTCTTTTAAAATAATTACTAAAAGACAAAAAAGAAAATTGGGTAACAAACTATCAATTGATCATAGGCTGAGAGCATCAGTGAGTAGAGTAAGGACAAAATCTAAAATACACTATTCTTTTTGATTTGATTTTTTTTTTCCAGTTATATTGTTTAGGTTACAAACATTCAGACAAGAAGGTGATGAATGACAACCCAAATGCCTTGATGAAGTCTCCAGATTAGTAGTAGAGACGGAAAACATTTTTGGTAGTTGGTTGAGCCCTCATTGTGGGAAGTCAAAGCACCTGTTTTAAATGCTGTTGTCTTTCTAAAGTAATAAAATGGAAATGCACTCCCCTGATCTGAAAATTAAGCCAGAGATTGGAGATTAGTCAGAGTTCTTAGGAGATCTTCTATATTTTGTTATATCTTCCAGCTGATAATAAGCTTCCTCATTATATTTTACTACTTGTCCAGTCTCTGTAAGAAACCATTTTGTCTTTGATAATCCTTATCTACTTTCTATGTAGCTTTTCTACTATATCCTGTATTTCTTATTCACTGTTCAAGATTCAGCAACATAAAAGTAAGAGAATGACTTCTGTTTCATTCCATACTTCATTTCCATTTCTATTCCCATTTCTCATTCCATTTTCATTTTCCACTTCCACTTTACCTCTCTTTCATAACACTTTTGAGACACTTTAAGTGTCTTTAATGAGAGACCCGACTGAGTGTTTTTTGGCCCAAACCTTAGCACACTATATGAGCTAGATTTCCCTTGCCTACCTAGTAGCTGACTTTTTCAGCAAACTCTGGTATCTTTAATATCATTGTGTCATCGATATATATGTTGTCAATATAATTACAGCTTGCTTACTCATGTGTTCACTTACTACTATTCAGAATACATTCTATCACTTTTCTCCAAAGGATCTATGCTGACCTGCAGATCCCATCTGCTCCATCAAATAAATAAAAAATAAATAAAAAATAAATAAAAATTTCAGCACTAGAAACCTCTCAGTCCTTTAGCACAAAGATAGTTTAAAGAAATTTCTCATATTTAAGCGTTCCACAGCTCAGTTCCTTTAGGGGTCCAGAATTTATCCTCGGACGTATGTGTGGCTCGGCTGAAATAAATAGATCAATGAAAAAAAAAGATCTTCTAGGTGCTCAGGGGTAAATAATGTTGTCCCACTTAAATTAAGGGATTCAACTCCTAACTTCACCTAAACCTACTGCTTTTAATGAGGGTCATGTTTTAAAGATGTTTCCAAAGAGTATCAACAATTGCTTTTTCCTGCAGGCTTTATTGACTTTTCAGAATGAATCATTTTTCTCCTAAATCAGTAAAGCAGTTTTCACCAGGAAACGTGAGATGACCAATGCTCAGCTACTAGTAAATGTTAGTTAATATGGAACAATTTATGCTACATGAAAAGTCAGTTTCATACTAGTGGCAATTTCATTGCTTAGCTTTAGAATCCTGAAAAGTCACCTCCATACCTGGACAAACTGATTATTAATATTGCTCCATGTTATTACAGCTAGATCATCATCAAACTCAAGGAGATTTTCACATAGGGAGGCAGAAATGGAATTTCCATTCTTGTTTGGATGTCCAGCATATGGAGTTTGACTCATGAAGTCTTTCCCAAGCATCATTTAAACTGCTAAATAAATTGTTTCTCTTGTGACTAAAAGACTTTTGGGATATTTAAATGTCTCTATTAAATCTTGCTGTCAGGATGGACTTGGTCAACTAAGAGTTACATGTTGGCAGGCCTTAATTTGAATGGCTGCTTGCAGTCATTCTTGGTGTGGGAGCACTGTATAGCATCTTTCCCATCTGGACAGAAATGTCTGCCAGTATACCATTTATGGCTGTATTGTGTTTATTATTGTTATTGTTATTGTTATTGTTATTATTGTTATTGTTATTATTATTATTAATAATATTATTAATATTAATATTTTTCTGAGAACAGTGTAATGCATTTTAGAGCTCAAACTTGAAAATCTTTGTGATCTTTTATCACACATGAAAATGGTGAAATTTGATGAAATAATATAATTTATGAAGTCTTTCTTCTCTCCGTGACTTTTTAGTAGACAGTTAATTTAAAAATAATAAATTAACTATCCAGATTGAAACCTGTGCTGTAGTTGAACCCTAAAATTTGCCAGTAATATACCTGAGTGGCAAAACCCATTCTCAGCTCTTTGTCATTCTGGGAACTCTGCATAGACGATTGCTTCTGAGCAAGAGCCGAGTTGTCAGGGAGCACTCAGGGCTAAGGAGGGGCAATGAATCACTAGCATTTTACACAGGAGGAGTCTCATGAACTCTTCTTAGAAGTATTAGTGTTATCATTACTTGGTAAAGGCTTCAAGGAAAGGCAAGGTGCAGCCAACCCCCATCACCACCTTGTGTTATGTCGTGTCCCCAGCTGAAGTTTTCAATTATTTCTATTTGGGCCATCTTCTCTATATGTATCTCCAACTACATGTTATTTTCTGAAGTTTATGTCAAGATTTGTTTGGATAGCCTGGTCTTATTCGATTTCATTTTCTAAATAGCAGAGTTGGAAATTTGACTCAGTTGCATTTACTGTAATCATCCTTGCTATGCAAACAGCGATCTCTGAACAGGCTTATGCATTTTTCAGATCTTTGTATGTTTTCACAGCAAATAAAAATGTCTATGACCCTTTCTACTGCTTGACGCAGGTAAATTATTCTACTGCTCCCTTTACTCTCTACATAGATATGGGAAAGAAAAGAAAAAAAATGTGTCTGGTGAGTGACCAGTCTTAAAATATTTGTCAGTTCCTGGAACCACTGATTCAAAAATTGTAGTATACATCCTTTAAAGCAGTAGCATTAAAATGAGGAACAAAATGGATATTTTTTGTTCAGATAGTGTAATTTTTAGTCTTTCTGTGTGTCTTTGAGGTAGGCATTGAGATTCTTTGCATATTCAAGTTATGCACATACTCTGAAAAATAAACAAGTATTCAAATCTATGCTTTTTAACTTGTCATTTTTAGAATGATTTTGAATTTTCAAACCTCCTCATGAGTTTGCATATTTCACAATCATACCATCAATTTCAGTAATCCTGTGTTTTCATTTTTCCCTAAGGGTCTGCTTAAGACTTTTGAGATTAATAAAAAGAGCCAAGAGTTCAATAGACAGGAGGATCCAGGAAACAAGTTCTACAAAATTGTATGCAATGTGTGAAGTATGTAGTAGGAAAAAAAAATATTTTTTGGTGAGGTTTTCAGTTACCACACTATTATGTTGTATGGAAACGAACAGGTTTAAAAAGACTATGAAAAGGTATACAGTTTTAAATCAGCAGTCTCCTGTTAATTGTGGATGTCTGGAAAATGATATCTTACTAGGCAAAAAACAACTTCAGATTTACTTGGCCAACATGATAAATTTATTGAACTTACTGCTCAGAAATTTCTGCAGAGGAAGACCTCTTCATAAAGTCCAGGTGGAGAGGCCTTTGTACTCCAGTCACTGTCCTGTGAGTTTTCCAGTCAAAACAATACACAAAAACAAAGCCTTTAAGTGCATGAAATTATTAGTACTCATGATAAAATGATAGTGCTGTGCGATGGCACTCACATAATTGTTTAAAATCCTGATAAATTAGTTTACATGAGAGTATAAATTGTAATGTTAATTATGACAGATGTGTTTAAATTCATTTCATTGATACATTCATGTTTCATTATTAATATTTCCTAGCACAACGTAAACCCATTCAGCTAATCAGCATCTAAAACAATAGTTTTAATTATAATTAGATTGGTGTTTAAAAAGTTAGAAGATTTCAAGCTTGGCTTTAGGAACAAACAATTAATTCCTGAGCAATTTTTACCTTATTTTTTGCCTCTATTGTTACCTTAGTAGCAAAAAATTGACTGGACTTGAGCTAACAGAATTGGAAATAGAACTTTAAAAACTCAGAGGTCAAAGTCGTCGAGAAGGAAAACATGTGACTGGTGTTTCAAGAAATGATCAAATAAGTTGTATATGTAATCAAATGAAAAATATCATTTAAGCAAGTTGAACTGTTTGTATTAAAAAAAAAAACAAAAAACATAAAATGTGAATCAACAGGTAGCATTAAAAGCAATTTATAGCTATTTAACCAAAAAAATCTATACTGATATTTTCAACTCTTATATTTATGTAAATACTAAATATGCCCCAAAATTCATAGACTATCCTGACATCTATAGTTAGACCTCACATCTTAAAAGACCTAACACTTTAAACCTTAACAAAAGATATAAAGTTATTAGATTCTGATGAAGCTTTCATATTGTTTGTAATCTTTTCATCCTAAAATTGCTACATCTCTCTGCAATTTTATTGCATGTTTGGTACGAAGAAACATTAAAAATAGAATCAAAACAAATCAAAACAAAACAACAAAAAAAACAGTAAGACTTATTGATGTACCACTGAGGACAGATGTTGCTCTGCTTATATACAGCATGTTGAAGCAGAAAATTCACTTTTTTATGCAAGTACTCTTTTAGTAAGTCCCAAGAAAGAAAAGAATGGCACAAATAAATCTAATCATTTATTTATGGTTAGACTAAGTAGGCAGAAAAAAAAAACAAACCTAATCTGTGACTACATTTATGAAGCAATGTAGTTCACACAATTTGAGGATGGTTGACATCATTGACAAAGATTTTTTTGTTTTTGCTGTTGTTGTTTGTTTGTTTGTTTATTTATCATGGACCATAGCCAGTTTCATGTGGAACATCAGCTGTTGTCTACTGCATACCCATGGGACTGGAAAGAAAAGAGGTTGCTGGTCATCATGTAGACTGAACATTGAGAATAAAGATTCTTAGAGTGTGTCTTAGCTGAAAGTGGATTTAGGTTCTGAAATCTAATGTCTCACGACATGGGAAGAAAGCCTATTCCCTTCAATTATTGGTAGCAGGAAGACTTATTCTTCATTTTTTATACAATGTGCTTTATGCTTCTTTTGGTAACTCATTGCATCTTGATGTATTTTATATGTCAAGAATGATTCAACCCACAAAAGTGCGAACATTGAAAGATCTGTCTTGGTGGTTTTCAGTGGTTTTGCAACATACTGCAAAGTTTTAAAAAAATAATAATAATACAAGAAAAGAAAAAAAAAGAAAAAGAATTAACAAGGAACAAGCAAACTGAAGATAATTTTCTATATAAAAACATCCCTAAATGCAATAGTTTCTCGGGAAATATTCTGATCAGATTGCCTATGTCCTCACGACTCAGTACATTGCCCCATGGAGGAAGCTGGTCCAGTGATTTTCCTGTGTGCTGTTGTATTGTCTTCCTCTGAAGCCTGTAATAGCCGTTTTGTAGATTCTGCAGTGCTATTCCTGAAAAACACGTTTTCTTCCTCTGCTGCAATTTAATCTCAATAATATTGTTTGCAGCCTCAGTGAATGTACACTTTATCTACTTGTACAGATGATTTGGAGAGTTCCAAGTATGTATTTTCATCTGCTGCAATGTTTGAATAAAGTTTTACAAGGGCAGATTGACTTTCAGGATAGTACAAGTCAATGAGTTTCCATCTTCATTTATTTGATCCCTGCCAGTCTATGTCTCTTCATTATGCTTGGGTCAGCGATTTTATCCCCTGTTTTAGAACTGAAATTCCCTGTAATCAGAGGATGCTGAACAAATTCATCTCTCATGTAGCTCCACTGTAGTCAAAGCACTTACACGAGGGATGAATTTGGCTCAGAATATTTGGCATAATGTCAGTGAATTACTATAGCTGTTCTAGTTCTTTTCATTTTCATCACCCTTGGCTGCTCTACTTGGTACTTAAACCTGAGCAGTGGTCAGATTTATTGGGTTTCTTTAGAGGGGGATTAAAATAAACTTGACACAGCCTGGATTATATCCTATTATATGGTGCTCTTTACTCAGATCCCTCTTACACCTTCACATGGAGAGCCAAAACTAAGTACTCTGAATGGGAAGTAGGACCTGAGGATGAACAAAATCCATTAACTCTGAGGGAAATGGGAGTTGCATATGTTAAAGCTTGAGAACCAAATTCAGAGCATAATATGAGCTGCTTTTTGCAATATGTCATGAATTGCACAATGTCAGTTTCTCTAAAATATAGGAAAAAAAAAAAAAGTTGCAACTTTCGTCAATCCATGGTGAAACTCCACTCCCCTGCTGACTATTCCATATAGCAACATGATTATGATTTTGAACTCCCTGCTCCTCTGCTGACATCAGTAGAAATTCCATACAGATTTGGTGATGTTCCATTACTTTTTGTGTTTTATCCAAAATACATATCCATAGATATCTTTTCCATTGGCAAGAAAATTCCCATGTTGGACAATTTGAACAGTGATATCTGTCCCTGTCTTTGCAGTGTGGCAATATCTGCCTATAAAACTAGAAAAGACACCAAATTGCTATCCCTTTATGTCATACATCATGCTGAGGTACAGATTTAGAGCTTTTTTGGTCACCTGCAAGGGCCTTGCAGGGTATTTTCCCATTGTGATATCAGGAAATATTTATTACTTGATAGGAGAAAAATACAGTCACATTTTATTTCCTTCTCTTTTCACATCTTCTGAAGCATGACTACATCAGGTGACAAAATATCTAAGTGATACTAAAAATCTCAAACCTATCTGGCCTATTCACAAGCTCATGTTTAAGAAAACTCCAGATTTTGAGTTCAGGAGGAGTTTTGCTTCAGGTTAGAGCAGCCATCTTCTCTTCATGATTTTTGAGAATTTCACCTAGCATGTCATTCCTATAAAAAGAAAGTAAAAGTTTTATAGTTATTTTGATGTCTCTTTCTTAGTTGAGTAGCACTCTGTAATTGTGGCTTTTTTTTTCCCCAAATTTATTAATTTGTCATATGATATCAGCAACATTGCTCTAGTGCCTCGATCAGCTGTACCAGGGGACCCTAAGTCATTATGTCTTTGAGTGGTTTTCTTTCCATTCCAGTAGTGCTTGTTATTTGTTCTTTCTTTATTTGTTGCATACTGATTACATAGTGCCTGACGTCTCTGAAGCAGCACCATAGCAGTTATGTGTATGATCTGAGGAGATTTAATCAATTTCCAGTCAGCATGTGTAAACCCTCACTAGGTATTGAGCTGACACATATTTAAACATGATACCCTACAGAGACTGTCAAATATAGAGAAACTGATTAGAGGATTTGATGAAAAGTGATCAAATTCATCAAGCCATTTCTATAACTGGCTTAAACATGGTCAAGTATCAGGAAAATCAATATGTTGAACCAAATGTATAATAATGAAAACAAGATAGTGGGACAAATCATTTTGAATCATTTTAAATATTGTATCTCTAGAGCAACTAGTTGGAAGTTTGTACTAAATGCCTTTGTAGAGGCAGTTTGCAGGATTAAATTGGCTCTTTGGGCACTGAAGATGGACCAAAAGGAGAAATTGAGCTGGGTTTTGTTGATTGCATCTAGAACAAGTCAATAAAGAAGATGATGAGGGAAGCAGACAATAGCTACGACCTTGTCTGTCTGACGTAGATATTTGGCAGATCTGAGTCAGCACCCAGTGGTCATATTTCCCGATGTTTTACGACTCTAAAAGGCCACAGTTCTTACCAGGGAGCACTGTACTGGAGAGCTGTCTAAAAGGTGGAAAGCTCACCAGAACCTGACACATCATTCTGTGTAGAAAAAGCAAAAGTTTCACTATAGCAATGTTCGAGTGTGAGAGTGTGCATCATGTCCTTTATTCACACAGAGAAAAAGTAGCAAACTCACTGGGCAAACAATGTCCTGATAAAATATTCAGTTGTTTCATAAGAGAGAGAGAGAGAGAACACAAGAAAGAATCTGTTTTGGTATACAGAAAACATTTTCTTGCAGAAGGTCTATCCCTAAAAATTAGGTCAGCTTTGTAGCTTATTTTTTTTATGTAATGAAGCACAGAAACTTCATAATTTTTGCTGAATTATTAATGTACATTAATATCATTCATGCACAGGAGTTTCATGGTATTTTAATATGTTTTGTTTAGTTAACAGAAGCAGAAATCTTGCTTTCGTGGGATATTTTTCCTTTCATAGTTGTTTGTAGGAGTGACCAAATTCTTCCTTGTTTTTGAGAGCAACTACTTACACAAAATAAATAATTTATTTTTTGTGTTTGAGTACGTGTATATGCTGGTGATTGTGTGCATGCCTCTCTCTGTGTAAATGATGTACACACATATCCTGTAAGTAGCAAACTGGTATTTTGAAACAGAATTTTGGGGAAGACAATTGTTTTTGTAACTCAAAGACTTCTGAAATAGCAAACAATTATCCACCTTGCTTGCAACAGTAAAGATGGATAATATAACAACATGATTTTAAAATTAATCTTAGCTCCACTCAGCTAGGCATAAAAGAAAATATATGACATGCTGAGGAGACGTAGTGAGCCTGCAGCATATTGTATATCACTGCCAAAAGTTAGAAAAGACTTTGAAAGACCTTGCTACTGAGAATGGAGTTTTCTGTCTTATGTAAATTTCTAGCTAAACTTCTATTTGACCTCGAGAAACTTCAAGTATAATCAATGATCACCTCAAACCAGCAGTGCAGGTATGATATCCAGAAGACTTTGTTCCATGCATATTCCAAGCATCACCTGTGAGAGGAAATAATCGTCCTCAACTCACGGGAAAAAGCCAGAGACTTTTCCATGTTGATATCATAGGCTGCATGGTCTTATTGTAGACTATTATAGCTTTAGGCTCCTGGCTTGATTAGAAGCAGACAATTTTATTTCATTTTATTTTTTTAACCAAAATATAGAAGACTGAATTTACAAAAGATCTTAAAAACTTGCAGTTCCCAGCAAAACAACTAAAATAGGGGATAGATTTTCCGAACTCACATCTCATTGACAGAGTTAATGATTCAGAAATGCTACTGAACTACTGCAACAAAATTCAGCCAAAACAAGATAATGTGTGCTCATAAAAGGAAATTCAAAGGTGCAGGTGTACTCTTGTGTAGATAAAAAATGGGAAAGAGTTAGGCAAAATTTCAGTAAAATAAATTAAAGTGAATTACCTGTCATTTGCCACTGTCTCTGAGGAAATCCACAGTAAGTTTCTGCATGTCAGCTGATGTATGATTATTTGTTAAACTGTGACACGTTTTCCAGTGTGTCTCAGATGCTGGGATTCAGTTTCTCCATAGATTTGAAAACTTGTGGGCACTTCTAGCAAGTTGATTCCAGTGCACCTCAGTGCATTTTTAGTTGGTATCTGTTACAAAAACAAAGGGCATTGACGATGCAAGACACCACCTATGTCACCCTTAAAGAAGTTGTCCCATTTGTTCTTAAAACCTCCCTATTTTTGTGACACTGAAGGGGAAAGCCTTGAAAGCTTTAGCCAGCAAAAATTGCTACAAAAAAAAGTGGATACTATTTAAAGGTAATATGATAGAAGGGCTGGGTTGTCCCTAGCACTTCCAGCAAAAAATCTGTCATTTTTGTTGGTTTGTTTGTTTGTTTGTTTGTTTGTTTCCTCTTCTTTGTAGTTCATTGCCTTAGCTGAAAAGAAGGGAATCCTTCTTCATTTGGTCCCTCACTACTGCAGGTAAGATATCTGTGAAGGAGTCCAGGTTGCACCAATGAAACAACCACAAATCAGGCCAAAGTTCCTACCACAATGCAGAAAGTCTACAAAAGAAGCCTGCCTAATCTCCAGAGATAAAACACAGCCCATGTTTGACCTTGATTAACTATGAAGTCTAAGCTATCAACTGTGAACCAACATCAACAGTAATTTATGTGAGTTATAATTATTCTGTAATTCTCTAGCACAGCTTCTGTGGCTCCACAAGTGTAGCTGGAAGCAGCCTGAGGCACCATCTCATCACTTCAGGCTATTAAGTTTATTCATTTAATCACTGTTACTTTGCAGCTTAACCTGTCAGGCTCTGGACTTTTCTTTGAAGTGGAATAGAGGGAATCAAAGTGTAGGCCACTTGAAAATAATAGTGTCTATCACTTGGGAACAGTAGCTTGATTTCAGATCCCTGAACACAGCAGCTGTCCTCTGTATTCAGGACATGCTTACTTTTTTTTTTTTTTTTTGGTAGTTACATATGGCATGAGATTCTCCAGTTCTAAATGCTTGTCATTAAAAGCTTTCACTGTTTATCAAGGGCTGGTGGTGAGGCGGGTGGGGAATCTGGGGACATCTTGACCATTTTTAAACAGAAGAGAATATAAATCCCCTTTCCCATTCCTCCCTTAATCACTGTACAGTTCCTCCTCCACATTCATGTGGAAATGTTGATTCTTTTCTTCACTTCAAATACTTATATAAATCAAAATCAGTGGCCCTGCTTATGATCTCATTTCCACTACTTTTAAACTGAACAAATCTTCTGAACTTGGTGGACTTAAACTGATTTTAAACCACAGAGAGGGAGAATAAATTCCACTCTCTTTTTAGATTTTTTTTCCATATAGATCAGAGTGACTTACAGCTATCTGAAAACTGATTAAGAAAAACAGCTAACTTGAAAGGTGTCCTCTTAAAAGACTTTTAGAGGCACTTATGGAAAGTTTTGCATAATTTAGTGTGGATAACACCAATGTGGTTGTGCTGAAACTGCTTTTTGAGCTTGTAAAAAAGTAGCCTGAATAATCTTTTCTGTAGGATTTTAACACATCTTATTTTTGGCACAACAATCTTTTATTTGTTTCAGGTAAGTTGACCATCTGAAAATATGGAAGAACCATTGATTGCTTATCTATTAGCGTTTGAAGGATTTATATATAGGAAGCATAGCAAATATCACAGAATCACAGAATGGTTTGGGTTGGAAGGGACCTTAAAGATCATCCACTTCCAAACCCCTGCCATAGGCAGGGACACCTCCCACCAGACCAGGTTGGCCAAGGCCCCATCCAGCCTGGCCTTGAGCACCTCCAGGGATGGGGCTTCAACAGCTTCTCTGTGCAGCCTGTTCCTGTGCCTCACCACCCTTACAGTGAAGAATTTCTTTTTAATGTATGATCTAAACCTATCCTCTTTTAAGACCAATACACCCATTTGAAAGCCTGAATATTCATTTCTGATAGCTTTTCTCAATATTTATATTCCTCTTTTCATTAATTCTCTTTAGGAATAGTTCAGTGCTAGTCTTTGGGCTGATCTGTCAAAGCAACCTGGAAAAGAACACTCAACAAAGCTTGTAAAGGTTAGTTTTCTTTGGGGAAGCAGTATGGGTGTTGTACAAAGCATTAAAGGAGATGAATGTGCAGGGTGAGTTAGTGAGAACAGCCCAATATAAGGGTTGCATAGACAATTTTCTGCTGATTTGGAGATCTCTGAGTAAGGTATTATGACAAACATACATAGCTTGACTTATATGGATCCTGCTTGGAAGGCATGGTTGTGGTATCCTCACCTTGGCCAGTGCCATGTGAGATTCTTGCTCCAAGAAACTTAGTATGAATTCTGCTGCGAACTTTACAGTGCATGGTTTCATCATGCTGAAAGTTTCTCTGGTGCTAAGAAATTAATTCAAATCCCACCAGTTGTACCCATACAAGAAATCTCGTTGATATCACAGTAGAAACGGGGGGAGTAAAGATTCCACTACATGAGAGCTACTGCTCTCATCCCCTTCATTATGTATTTGCTATATAGTAATTTCATTCTTGTTATTTTCCTTTTTCTCTGTTGCAATCTACCTATCACACAAGCGTACTGTGCATCCCGAGGTGCACTTGCCACTCCTCTTCGGCAGCTGAGTTCAGCATAGCTGCACCATTCAATCAGTGAAGCATCTGACCCTGCTTTTTCAATTGCTAATTCATTGAGTTTTGTGAAAGCCACTTCAAAGATTACCATTTCAGGAAAGGAAAAGGGGAGGGTTTTTCATATACCTGACTGAACTGTTCAGAGGGATAGGAAATACAGAAACGGTTTACACACCCATATGGTACATCATCCCTACATGTACTCATGAGGAAGGCAGTGTGAATGCTGTCTCATCCTCTAAGCACGCAGCTGCAGCATTCAGTGGCACTTCACAGGTGGCTGAGGCTTTTTTCAGGTTTTAGATCCTACTGAGAGTGTCAAACTGCTTCTGATTTATTTATTTCCCACCCCCCCTTTTTTTTTGTAAACAGGAAATAAAACCTGAAAGGACATGAAAACATCATTTGAAATGCTGCAAGCATGGCAGCTGTGCATTGGAGCTGGGAGAGAGGAAGGAGGAACTAGAGATTACAGAAGGAATATTTTTATGGTATGGAAAATCTGCAAGATTTGATTTATTTTCTTAATTTTAAAAATGATCCCAAATGTCTTAAAATATTACTTTTCCTCTGTGTGCACTCAAGAACATGCAGAGAGCTGGAAGAAAAAGAAAATGTAAAAGAAGAAGAAAAGCAGAAAAAGAGAAGGAAAAGGCAGAAAACAAGAAAAAAAAGGATAAAAGAAAAAAGAAAAAAAAAAGAAAAAAAGAATAAAAGAAAAAGACCACCAAAGAAAACCAGCTTTCTTGCACTTAAGTGAGAATATACGAACAGGTATCTTAAGTTAGAACAATGCTCTGACCCTGAAACTCATCTCTCACAGAAGCTGGTGGTGCTTGTCTAGGCAAGAGCATAAGAAGGTCAGCAGGACATGCTCACTTTGAATGGCTCCACTGCACTGTGGCTCAGTGCCCTCTTGAGACTGAGGGGGTGCATGCTTGCTTAACAGACTTCCACAGATTTGTTTTCCTCATAAATTAGCATAATTGGTTTTGAACACAGATAAACTGTCAGTAGCCACAGAATACGAGGGCAAAGAGTTTTCCTATATATTCTTTAAGAAAGCATTGTATTGTCCTTTTCTTGAACCTACTACCTACCTTTTTCCATGTCTTAAAATGTGCTATCAGCATGAACAATGTACAGCTCAGGTGATGAAACTGTTGTGGTTGAGACACACTTGTATTTGATAGGCAAAATAGATGGTCTGTTATCTTATAAATGTAAAATTTCAACAGTATAAAGCCTATGAAATTCTATATTGTGATAGCTATAATCTCGTTATCTATAAATAGATAGATAGATTTATATATATATATATACACATATATATATATTGCCCAGTATATTAGCATGAGAATGGTAAGAAAAATTAAAGTATGTTATTTTCACTGTAGAGATCAGTGTTTGAAAAACATTACCACACAAAAAAATGTGTAGTATGAACTTTTCTTCTTCACCATGACATTAAGCCATAATGTTAGCTATTTAAAGGATAATACTACATACTTGAAGCACTGTTACAGCTGAAGTGATGCAGATCAGGGGCACTAAACTAGCTCTAAATTACCATATTCACAATAGATAGATAAAGTTGTTAAGGCAAATAAACCTAATTTTACCTCTACTGTTTAACTCATATTACGTTTCATTTCTAAAGCAACAATATTTTGTCAATGGTGAGGAAGAAGGGGAATGAAACCACAAATGTCCTTCTCTATGATGTTGGCTTTATTCCTGCAGAATCCTTGCACTGAGGAACACGTAGGACAAAATATTGATCCCACCTGAAAGAACAAGCAAAGATAAGTTCACCATTAATGTTGAAAAAGTGCAGCTTTTCCTTCCACACAGCACTGACTGCACTTTTGAGAAGAAAACGGTATTTTGGAGGCATTTAAGTGAATTAAACTTCCCACTGATAGAGAGTTCTGAGGCTAGGTTACTTCATAGGCTTTTGTAAATTTCACCATCAGCAGTGGAGCAGTGCTGAACAGACACCAACAAAACTGCCGCTCAGAACAGTCAGAATGAAGCTCATCCAAAAACATAATGCATAGCACAACTCAAAAACAATGACATACGGGTAGTGTAATACTTAATAAAACAAGAAACTTATGTGGTATTTCTTAAGTGCATGGATATTGATAGATAACAATTTCAACCAAGAAATCTGGAGATTGTGACATCTGGTGCATTTTTTTGTTTTGTTTTGTTTTGCGTTTTTTTTTTTGGGGGGGGGAGTGGGGGAATGATGCCTTTTTAATGATGGCTGAGCTCAGGGAAAGGAAGAAACGCATGCACAAAGACCACATGCAACCCAAATTTAAAAAAAAAAAAAAGAGAGAGAGAGACAAAGCTCCAACAATGTTCCCATCTTTCAGCAGGAATAGGAGGAGTGGTAAACAAGCTGGTGACCACCATTTGTGACACCAGAACCCATGGACTGCTGCACCAGAACAAACACAGCAATGCCCATGAATAACAAACTACGATAATGTCCTCTATATAAAGCTTTTGTTAAAACCTGTAGGACTGTTGAATGCCCACATTTCACTGGCAAACAACCTGTAACAGGTAAACTGTTTTCAATATGTAGTTCTTCTGAAGTACAGCAACTCAGTGTCTGATCATTCTCCTCACATCTAATTTTCATCTCAGAGCCATACTCTGATTTCATTTTGTTTTACACGTTGGAATTTCATTAAAACCAACATATACAGAGATATGTAAATCAGGAGCAAGTTCAAAATCATTTCTTTTGTCCCAGATGTATGCTTACTCAATGAAATTACATCTTCTCCCACAAATACATACTCATTTCAGAGTATATGTAATACTGGGTTATGGCCAGTTACATTTGTTGTTGTTGTTGTTGCATACTTCCACTCTTTTTCTATGCACTATTATAAAAAAATAATATTTTATTTAAATATATAAAAATTATGCAAATTATTATTATAAATTACATATAATATAAATTATTATTAAATTATTATTATATATTATTATTTAAATATATATAAAAATTATTATTAAAAAAAGATCACTGGCATATTCAGTATGATGTCTCTTCAACTATACAAATACAAAAATATGTCTAACTAAAGTAATAAGGTCAACAACTAGTTAATTTTACATTTGAGTGAATACTTACTTAAACCTTTCTTTACATATTATTTTGTACATGCCACAGGGATTCTTCCTTGGCTAAAAGTCATTGTGATTTTCCATGACACGAACTAATTTTTCAAGTAAGCAATAATATCTACCAGTCTATCAATTTATAGTTCTCAACAGTGTAACATCAGTGACTAAAAAACATTTGGCACTCTTGCCCAAATTCTCATTGACTTATATGTCAACCAGTCATGCATAAAGACCATAAAATTAAAGCCCAGAGGAGCATCACTGGATCCTCTGGTGTAATCCAGAGTTAAATTAAGCTTCCAAATACCACCATACCAGGTGTAAAACACCATTTGGTAGCACATGGTGGCAAAAAAGTCTATAATCTGCCCCTTAAATTTCGGCTTGCTCTCTTGTCTTTGCTTCTCATTTAAAAAAAATAAATTGTTTTACTTAAAAGACGTTTAAACATTTAAAACAAAAAATGAAGTATTTCAAGCTAAGCATTGCTACATAGAAATGCTTTTTTGGAAAGTCATTGGTAACTTGAGAAGAAATCAGAAAATGTTGCACATACATTTGTAAATACAAGTTTTAAATATGAAAAAGTTTTATTTATTTATTCTAATTGGGAAAAGGCATGGAATTAACATAAAACTTTTGCTAGGCTGACCATGCAACTTACATAAAGTTATGAGAAAACATTATAAATGTAATTGAGAGTTTTTATCAGTTTCTTATTAAGTTGACATTGTTAAGGCTTTTTACTTCCTTTTATGTCTTATGGCAGGAAAGCTTAAGAGAAACTATGGGTAGGATTTATGAACACTTTTTTATGACATTAGTTGTGTAACACCTTATTTAAACCATACAAAATAAACTGTGATACTTCACAATATGCTTTGCTTGTGATCTTCTGAAGATCCATTTTGTTTCTTTTGCTGGAGAAGATATTATGGGCAGTAGGAAGTCCACAGTTAGAAAGAGTTTCTAGCTTCACAGTGAAAAATTGCTGGGAAATTTGCATAATTGCTATTTGAAATAGGTTTACTTGTCTGTCCTCTACTGACAGCTGGAAAACATCCACTAAAAGTGCCATGGACTCATATTGTCATCTTCAGATTTTGAAGCCAAAAAGAGGGGGATTCAGTATTTCACTTGTTTTAGATTGATGATCATGAATGTGAAGAGTGCAGCTACAGGACGCCATAGAAAGCTTTATCTCGAGAAATGGATTCAACAGCTTTGCCTTTTCTCATGAAGTTTCAGACATCTGAGAAAAATCCCCAACTCTGGTCCAGATGAAACTGGGTGCACTTCACTGAGAAGCAAGGAAGAGAGGGCTTGAAAAAGATGTAGAAAATGGCCAGGGCTCAGCCCAGCCAGGGTGACCCAGTAGGTTAGCATGGGACATTCCCCTAAAAGTTCAACTTCTGTTGATATGCTCTGAAGATGACTGGCCATCAGCAATCAGAAGATGACTGAAGATGAGACATTTGACCCTTGTATGCAACAAAACTTCCTTGATGCTGTTTTCTTCCTCCTTCACTTGTGCATGGCAGAGTTCAGCTGCTGCCTCTGACCACTTGCTGTACTTGTCGTGTGCAAGCAGTTACACTTCTTATTGGATTGGTGAGAATTTTACCGAAATTTGCCTCCTAAACAGTGAGGCTGAGGGGGTGGGAAGTCTGGGCTGTGGCAGCCTTGTGCCTTCACGTTTGGTATTTCATGCCTGATCAGCTGCATCCCACTTTACTGAAAAATATGTTATGCAGAACTAATTTTAGCCTGTGAAAGATATTTCAGGGACAGTAACCATACCTGTGATATTTCAAATATGATTTCAGAATTCACGGCTTATCAATAAAAACACATTGACTTTCATGGAGGTTTTCTTGTGAATTTGGGTACAGCAGTAAAACATTTACTTACACCATGTTCACAGCTGATAAACCGCAGTTGCTAACAGTTTGTTAATTAGATCTTAGTTAAGCTTTGTCCTTCCTGCCTTTGTGCAAACCTTTACCATTTGAGGATGCGATTTGCATGCATCAGTCCACACCGGCACTGAAGAGAGCGCTTGTTTAGGTAATAAGATAAGGAGGTGCTCTCTCCACGTTTGGGCTTTAGCCGCCACAGAGGTGCTGGTTCCCAGGATTCGTAGCTGCTGCTTATCCAGGCAGCTCCGTGGTTTGCACTGCATATTAATTTCTGTCCAACACGGGAATTCAATTTGTACTGTACATTTCATTTCTTCACAGATTTAGATTTATTTTATGTTCTCTGCTTTTAATTAACTCTCTGGCACAGCTGCTGGACAGGATATAAAAACTCATTGCTCTCCCCGCGCTATGAGTACACCACCAATCATTTACCACTTAGATGGTGGTGCAGGAGCTATCAGTTTCTATGGCAACTGGGGCCGTGGTGATTGATTCCTTGCCAGTATGGCATCACCACAGGGAGCGAGGCTTGTGATTTTTGTATGCTTGCAACATCCATCTAATTAAAATGGGATTAGAGAATCATCCCTGTATATGTTCAACAACTGCACCACAATCCATTTATGTAAATGTCAACTCTATTCAACACTGTAGTCAGAGTGTTTATAAAGAAACAGTTGCTTTGCTCCCAGTATCTTGGAATGTGTTGGGGGAATAGAAAAAGAAAAATGTACACAGTCTTATTTTGGTTATGGAAGGAAGGAAGGAAGGAAGGAAGGAAGGAAGGAAGGAAGGAAGGAAGGAAGGAAGGAAGGAAGGAAGGAAGGAAGAAAAGAAAGAAAGAAAGAAAGAAAGAGAAAGAAAGAAGGAAAGAAAGAAAGAAAGAAAGAAAGAAAGAAAGAAAGAAAGAAAGAAAGAGAAAGAAAGAAAGAAAAAAGAAAGAAAGAAAGAAAGAAAGAAAGAAAGAAAGAAAGAAAGAAAGAAAGAAAGAAAGAAAGAAAGAAAGAAAAGAAAAGAAAAGAAAGAAGAAAAGAAATCCTTTCACTTATGCTCAAGCGTCATGCAAATAGTAACCTGTTTCCAAATCTGAGTTATGACCATGGGGAGCAAAGATGGCAGAACTGTTACAGCTCTGCTGATGTGCTGATGGCTAACCCGGGAAAATGTGCTGAGCCTGTCCTGGAAATTCATTAATTAATTTAGTGTGCATGAATTATTTATTTGTCAAAAGCCTTTAATTCATATGATTGATTTTAGTTCAGTGGCATCTCCTGAGAGCAAAATAATCCTTGTGCTCTCATAATTTTTCTTTCATAGAGCATTCCTCAAGTCTTATAATGGTTACTTGGAAATTTGTGAAGCCTTTACAGATCAGGCACGATGACAGATCTATAGCGTAAAAGGAGACTCCAGATGAAAGGAGAAGCTCAGGGATTTTTGGAGGGCTAAAAGTGAAGCCAGGTTCTTTGGGGGATTGCTAGATGTAAATGCAAGGAAAAAATAGAAAGGATACACAGTGACTGATCTGTTAGGATTTTTTTTTTTATATATCACCACTTTTTCTATATACCACTGACGAAATAATCTGTTAACATGAAAAATGATATGGTCTCACATCTGTATGCATTTCATTTTGCAATCTACTTCTGTATTATAAAACTTAGAACCATTGTATAAATTATAGATGAAGTTAATATCCCATGGGATTTTATCTAAAAGCCCACTGATAAGGGTCACATGACTTTTTTTCTTTTTTTTTTAAGCTATTTGATCTTATAAGAGAAGAAAATTGACTGTATACTGGGCAACAGTACACACACACTAAAATGACTACATATTACAAATGTATGCATGTATGCTATGCTTTGTCATGCTCTCATGGTACAATCCTCCCTCATGAGAATATCCAGCCCCCATCTGGGGTGCCAGAAATCAGTGTCAGAGAATAAAGATGAATAGTTTTGATAAAGAGGAATTATTTTGATGGGGCAACAGTGAACTACCTGTGCAACAGGCTGGAAATATGGGAATGAAGACAGCTGGATGAGAACACAGAGGGTGTTTTTGAATGAAATTTACTTAAAGTTTATAACAAATTTATCCTGCCAAATTACTTAAGGGGACACACATAATGCAGCAACCCAAAGGTCTCCATCCTGCCTTTTTTTTTTTTGGCTTTGGTTCCTTCTGGGAGAAGACAGCTCCTCCCACAGAGCTAAAGAGCATTTGCCGTTCTTTAATCCCCAGTATTGACAGAGGTTTCACACATAATTCCATTAATGCCTGGTGGTATCTGAACATGAGGAATGACTCCTTCACCCAACTCAAGCCTGCAGAAGAAAGCACGGATCCATCCTTTCACCCCTATGAATGCAGATTAAGCTCAAAATGAAAATTCAGCCAGATATTTCTACATCTTCCATGTTCCTTTGACAAGTAAATTACTGCTACATGGCTATGAAATTATTGCAAGTCCTCCCACAGAAACTGTAGAGGTAGAGGCTGAAAGTTGGTTTTACCCCATGCATGGTTTTACCCCATGCAAGTTATGATAATAAATCCACTATTTATAATAATAAATAACCACTTTGGTTCAAAATTGATTAATCCACCTTATTGCCCATCCAATAAACAAAACAAAACAAAACAAAACAAAACAAAACAATAAAATAAATAAAATAAAATAAATAAATAAATAAATAAAATAAAATAAAATAAAATAAAATAAAATAAAATAAAATAAAATAAAATAAAATAAAATAAAATAAAATAAAATAAAATAAAATAAAATAAAATAAAATAAAATAAAATAAAATAAAAGTTACAGTGCTAGTAGCAATAAAAAATCTCTAGTCATCTGGCTGCGAAACTAAAAATCCTGCCTTCCTCCTTAGTGTAAGCCCATGAGACATTCAATTGTCTTGCCTTTTGATGCATTTTACCTGATAGAGAACAATCCTTCCTTCTGGACTGAGTCTCCCAAGTGAGTGTCAGTCTTGAAGAGATTTCTGACACTTGTACTTGGTTTTCTTACAACAGGGGGCAAGCGGCTCTCTCAGACCCTTAAAAACAGCACTCCCTCTGTTAAATCCACATGATTACACCTGCCTGGACTTTCTCTTTCCACATTACACTAATTGTTCTACTTGAACAGGAAAATGTTTTGGAACATTATTATCCGAAGATTCAAGCAGCTAGAAAATTATTGTCTCAAACTGCACCTTCTGCTTGTTTTGTAAATGAAAAGAATGCTTTGGTACCTTCTGAAATGTATCATTCTAAATGGAATAATTACCTTAATAAATCCAACATTTCTCATGAAAAGATGACGAGTTATCCCCAAAATAGCAGATTTAAAGTATTTTAAATCTATGGAGGTGGAGAGTGAAGGTCATTAAGGAAAGTATTTAAAAATATTTTCCCCACAAAACAAAATGAATATTTTCCTAAGCAAATACATTGAAAATTCAGTGTTCTCTTTCAAATTCTGCCACGACAAATTTGTAGATTTGACTCAGCTACTGAACGACAATAGCAGATTCCTATCCCTACTTCAGTTACTTTTCACAATGTAACCATCCCCATGGTTTCAGCACCATCAGCCCTAGAATACCTTGGGATTACATTGCACTAGACATGGGCAATGGCTGGTTCTTCCATGTAATGCTCCTGCAGATGATGCAACTATTGACCAGAAACAGGACTGCATTTCTGTGCAACTTCATGTCCTACACAGCAACAGCAAGCAGAAGAGGTCCACCAAGCATTTGCAGAAAGGTTTCAGAAGTTTAGTGGTATGCTGTCTGTGAAGAACTGGTTTATATAAGGACAAATAAAGTATTAAAAATGGAAATTGAGATCTTTATATATAATTTAAAGAATGTACAGATTTTTCCATTTGGTTTACTCCCCATTGACACAATGCTGTCTTTTAGGATTAGCTAGCTTGCCTCCCTCCTTTTGCTTGTCGTCAGACAGACTCCATATACTGGTCTTAAACAGTTAGACTTGATACTGGATCAGTCCCATATACATGAGTAGCATGCTATTGCTGGCTCTCTCTGCAGACACAGAACTTACTCAAAGTGATACAGTTAACCTGTTATAACAGTACATAAAGGACTGCGGTAAGGTTGAGCAAAACATTGCTGCTGAAGAAAGTAATCTAGGGAAATAACTGTTCAAATTATTCACTGATAAAATTTTAAGACTTTAAAATAACAAGTATATTAGAAGAAATGAGGCTCAAACTGTGAAATAATTATGTAAAACAAAGGCAATAAAGCTTAATATTTTAAACAAAAATAGTGCATTGAAAATAAAATTATGTAGAGAATGGAGGAGCAGTCTTCTTTTGTATAGCCAAAATCCTTCATATTCCAACAGGTAAAATGTTGATAAAAACTCCAGCTTTTTTCCCCCCCTTGCTCTTCCAGCCAAGCAGTCTCACTGTCTTTAACCCATTATAGCTAGCTGAAAATGTTGACGTGGAAAGGTCCCAACCAAACCCTGACCCACACCCGCTTCCTCTACCCACAGAGTAGCCTGCAAGGGCAGCAGAGGAATAAACTTCTTTACGTGCTCTGGAGGAATTGCTCAGAACAGTGGTTAGCCTTTGACTTTAATCTGTCCTTGGTGTCCCTGATGAACCTGCAACACCCGCCATCAGCTATTAGCATCAAATACCATAAGTATTTTGATTTTAAAATGTGGATAAGTCTACTCTTAACACAGGCGAGACAGCTTACCTCATTTCACTTCAGCCATTGGAGAGCCCCTATTCAGACCTGTTTTTACATGAAGCAATATGGAATCCTGTGAGAGCAACATCACACCATCTGCACAGACGGTGTTTCTAGTCTTTCACACAGATTCACAAATTTATTTGTCTATTTATTTATTGGAACAGGGTCTCATTTACTATGCTGATGGAGGATCACTTACACTATATCCTTTAGGATCATTTTGTGTATCTCCAAGAGTGGTCTGAATGCAGGTTGACTAACCATTATTGTTAATTTATAGCTGGAGGGATACTGCTAGTGTAGTGAAACTGCTGATCTCAGCTTATTCCTTGGTGTGGAAAATTATAGAATATTGAAAGCAAGTGTTTTTATTTATTTATTTATTTATTTTCTGGAGTTTAGCTTTTGCAGGTCATGGCTGAAATATTAGTACAAAACCCAATGCTCATATTGTAGAATTTTTCAGTTAATATAAAGGACCAGCCAGGGGCACACCTGAAATGGGGGTCTGTAACACATATTTGTCCCTTGTGTGCTTTTATATCTCTGTTTTAGCTGTGGATCTGTTAGCGATTATAAGCAACACAGAGCTGGAATGGAATATGAGGCCAGAAGTGGGCTGAGAAGAGAAAATTAGTGACTAACATTTAGTCACAGGTCCTGCCTCAAAGAACCTCATCTACAACATGGTACCTTGCTCTCCATTTCTGATATCTAATAAAGGTCAGACACATTTTTAGCTCAAGCTGTGACCTTAAAGCCTTCTGGCCCACTTGGAAAGCACAATAAATTGTATATCTGATATTATTCTCTACTCTCAGAGCCTGCAAGAACATCTTGACAGAAGAACAGCTCCACCGGCCCTGTTTTCAGGGCTGAGTGGAAGTCTCTTGGGGCAGGTGAGCTCCCAGCTTCTTGAGAATACAGAATAGGGCAACCAGTGGAGTATCAAGTAAGTCTGTGCATGATTCAGGTCCCTCAGACTAGCAGTTCCCATTAAGAACGAAGGAAAGTCCTAGTCAGTAGTTCTTCATATGAAGAGTGAACACCAGTCGGGGGGGTGGGGGGCTCTTCACGATGGTCCTCTCTCACTGCCCATTGCCCCAGAGCTCATCTTTGTGGGCAGTTAGGTGCCTGATATAACATAGTATCAGTAAGAATATTTTTAAGAGATTTTATTTGTTTGCAGCTGAACTGAAATTATTGCTGGTTTTCCCACTGCTTTGAAAAAAAAAAACCCTGAAAATCTAGATGAATGATCAGAAGACAAAGGCAAAAGCAAGAAAAAAGAAGGCAGCAAAGAAACAGGCTTGCAGAATCTGCAGTTAGAATCACAGGAAAAATAAAAAAAAAGGTGTGTGTGTGTGTGTGTTAAAAAGCATCCCCAGTGGTGGTTCTTCTGCATGCCAAGGCAGGACTGCCTAAGTTTTGGTTGTTCTGGCACAGCTTTCATTAAATGTTCATACTCCAGAGATGGGCACCGCCAGTGTCATTCTCTAACTCATCTATCAAGGTGTCTCCTCCCATTAGGTCTGTTGCAACCTGCCTTGCCCTGTCATCGAGGGAGGCTCCCACTTGAGAGGCTGTGATATTGCTCCCTTCAGAGATGCAGGGCTGTGGGACTCCTGTGGGACAGCCATGGGTTAGGCTTTTTCCTCCTCTAAAGCTCCCTAATGCCACAGAAAAACAGCAGCAATAATAACACCCTTTGCTTTGTCATTTCTTCCTATCCTTCTTTCAGTCCTTTGCAAAGATCCCAAGAGTTTCGTCTGTCCACAGAATAAATGACCTTCAGTCACTAAAGCTTCAGGGAGTCAAAATAAATAAATAAATAAATAAATAAAGTAAAAAGACCAGCAGATTTGGCCCCTTTCTTTCATACGTATCCCATAGCATTCATTTGCAGGTGCGCATTTCTAGGATAAAATATTTCCCCCTGAACAGACCAACCTAGTCAGGCATTTCAAGTAAAAATGAAGACTGTACAAAAGGTAAGCATGTGATTACTCTCATATCTTTTGCCATTATGTGGGTGATAGAAATAATTACCTCTAGACATATCATTGCACTGTGCACAGTCGGCACACAAGAGATTGCCAGGTGTTGGATGTGATAGGAAATGTGCAGCCTGATTATATGTGCTAGAATCCAAGTGCTGCAAAATATCTCTTTTAAATGAGATGAGGAGCAAGAATTTAAAGATACCACTTAATTTTTCATCTGCAGTCAAGCAACACCAGTGTTTCAAGACGAATTTGTTAATCACATGGGACTGGAGATTGTATGTGGTAATAAAAGGCTAGAAAAACACTTCCTAGCAGGCAGCAATAACTGTTCCAGTCTGTTTAAGTATTTTTTTTTTCCTTTGCTAGTTTAATTTCGCTGCCCTGCTGCCTGCTCCGATTTATTTAAGTTGAAAGTGAATGCAGAGCTGGTGGAAGGCACCAGATTTGTGACTGTGGAAATGAAATCCATTCAGTTACAAAGGCTATGTGAAATTCACCCTTAACGCAGCGAGGCAATGCAAGATCTCAGCCCCACTGAAGAGGAGGTTTGCATGGGGCATGAATCTCTCTCTTCCCGGCTCCAGGGTCATGGCCAAAGTGGTGGCAATGGAAGCCCCCCATGTGCTGTGCCATCAATGTATCCCAGCACTTGCTTGTGCAGGCAAGAACCTGGTGTTAAAACTCACTTGGTTTCACCTCCCTGTGTGGACTGCTGGCAAAGGCATTAATCATGACCAGCTGGAAAAGCAGGTGTCGAGGTAGGTGTTTGCTGAGCCCATCAGGTCTTTGACAGGAGCCTTCAGGCAGATCTAAGATGGTTAATTCAGATATGTCCTGCAATGCTAATGCTCCTGTAGCTACACACCATACTTGATGTATTAGTGAGTGACCGACCATGTCAATTAGTCAATAGCAAACCACACAAAGAGATGGTCTCAGCACAGACCCTTCAGAAAGTCTGAACCAAAATATATACATTCACTGCAACTAATTTCTGTCAATGCAGACAACAGCTAAGAAAATTCACCCTCGAGGATGCCTTGATTATTTAGAAACACAATGAGTGAGAACTAGTGAGTACTGCTCAGACATGAAGAAACACGTTTCTTCAAGTTCCCAGTAGCTATTTTGTTATATTCATATTTACATCTTTTTAAAAGCATTTATTCCCAGCATTTATACAAACAGATGCTGAGTTTTTCTTTGATGATATGAGTGTTTGAGAACAAGATAAGTTTCTCAGAAACAGCTTTTGTGCATTTGCAAGTGTATCCATGAGCAAACAGATTGCATCCTTCATTACTGTCTCTCAAAAAAGAAAAAAAAACCCACCAACAAACCAAGCCTAGACATAATCAGAAAGTGACAAAAAGCCACATAAAGATACACAGTATTTTATTTTATTATTTTATTTTATTTTATTTTATTTTATTTTATTTTATTTTATTTTATTTTATTTTATTTTATTTTATTTTATTTTATTTTATTTTATTTTATTTTATTTTATTTTATTTTATTTATTTTATTTTATTTTATTTTATTTTATTTTACTTTATTTTATTTCTCAGATAATCAATCATAATAGAAGGGCTACTAAGGGCTCTTCACCACCTAATTTACCATATCTTCTCATTTAAAACTGACTCTGGTATCACTGTACAGCACTGGATTTCCCTCATTTCTGCTAAGATTAATAAACCTTGTAGCAACTAACATCAGTGATAATCTTCTGTTCACATTAATGATAGATACTTGTCACTCCTTTCCCTTCACATGTCCCTCTTCTTCATTCCATGCTCTGCAAGACAAGAGTCCTTCCATTCTTCTTTTTTTTCTAAACCAAAATTTTTCTTTTTTGTTTTTAAGCTGATGTTACAAAAGTCAAGGTGAGGTCTAGACAAGACACTGAGAATACCCCATATGCAGGGCTTTCTTTTTTTACTTGCAAATCGGCTTTTGGTGAGTTATGGGTATCACCAAGTACAGAACTTAGAAAAGTTTACATAAATGCATACAGATATGCATACATGCATGAAAACATTTGGTTTTGGAGAATCTCAATGGAAAATAGTGCATATTCACAGCACAGAAGCGTAGAATCATAGAATCATAGAATGGTTTGGGTTGGAAGAGGCTGAAAGATCACCTAGTTCCAACCCCCTGCCATGGGATGCCACCCACTAGATCAGATTCCTAGGTCAACCTGGCCTTGAACACCTCCAGAGATGGGGCATCTACAGCTTCTCTGGACAAACCGTTCCAGTGCCTCACCACCTTCTGACTGAGGAATTTCTTCCTGATATCTAATCTAAATCTCCCCCCTTTTAGTTTAAAACCATTCCTCCTTGTCGTGTCATTATCTGCCCAAGTAAAAAGTTGCTCTCCATCTTTTTATAAGCCCCCTTTAAATACTGAAAGGCTGCAATGAGGTCTCCCCAGAGCCTTCTCTTCTCCAGGCTGAATATCCCCCAGCTTCCTCAGTCTTTCTTCACAGGAGATGTGGTACAGCCATCTGATCATCTTGGTGGCCCTCCTCTGAACCTGCTCTAACAGATCTACAGCCTTCATCATAGAATCATAGAATATCCTGAGTTGGAAGGGACCTACAAGGATCATTGAGTCCAACCCCTGGCTTCACATGGGACCACCCAAAAACCAGGCCATATGTCTGACAGCACTGTCCAAATGCTTCTTGAACTCTGGCAGGGTTGGTGCTGTGCCCATTGCCCTGGGGAGCCTGTCCCAGTGCCCGACCACCCTCTGGGTGCAGAACCTTTCCCTCACACCCAGCCTGACCCTCCCCTGTCCCAGCTCCATGCCGTTCCCTCGGGTCCTGTCGCTGTCCCCAGAGAGCAGAGCTCAGCGCCTGCCCCTCCGCTCCCCTCGTGAGGGAGCTGCAGGCCGCCATGAGGCCTCCACTCAATCCCCTCTTATCCAGACTGAACAATCCGAGATTTTTTCAACTGATATGAAACATTGTGCTAAACATCAACCACAATATCACTCTCAGGGGTCATACAACTGAATCCCATGGAGTCAACAAACCAGAGAGTCAATTGCCTGGTAGCAAAATCCTGAAAAGTGGTCAAAATTACCTTGCCCTAAACTAACAGGACATAAGGCTTTAAGAGCCTAAAGGGAGCATTAAATAAGGTTGTTTCTGTATCAGGAATGCTTTACTGGTCTAAGCAAAAAGCTTTCTTGAGTCAATGCTGAGCTCTGTATCTGTACTATAAGATGACAGTTTGGGAATGAGAGAAGCCAGGCTCTCCCCTCCATCACTAACAGATCTGTATCAGCAACAACCTTGGCCTCAGCAGCCTTTCAGCTCAATGAATCAGGTTAGAGATGAGCAAATAATTCACAGTGGGTGGCATATCCAGAGTATTTATCCCTTCTCTGGTGGTTAAATTTCCATGAGTGGAGTTCAGTCATTCCGAAAATGTGCCTTGGCGTCTTCAGGAGGGTTTTGCTCTAGTACCTCTGACCACATGCAAAGGGTGGGCCTTGACTCTTCACCGTCTCATCTCACTGACGAGCTGAGCCATATAAAAACCAAACCTTCTCCTGAGGAGAAGTGCAGAAAATGGGCTGTCCCTCAGGGCAAGGAGGCAGGGGTGCCTGCTGAGATGTCAGAAGCATCTCCACAGCAAAATGCCATCTCCATCCACAAAGCCTTGTCTGGATGTTTTGTGGATCTACATCTCTGCTCTCATATTTCCTTGATAGGAACAGAAAGTCACTGCAGGGAACAGTCCTAGCCCAACACTCAGCTTTACCACCTGAACACACTCCTCATCTGCTCTCCAGAGAAGAATTCAGACAGTACAACTCGATAAGCTGCCTCTGCCTTGGCCTGGACTTTGTACAATTTCATACCTTGTTTCCAGACACTTCTTAGTTGTGACAACAAAAAGATAACCTTCATTTTTACTGTTTTTGTGTTATGGGTTAACAGTTTTCAGAAAGTTTAGCTCTGTGGTATTTTTAGCTCTCTGGGATTTTTTTCTCATCCCTTAATGGGCAGTGAAAGAAAAAAAATGAGGAGCGTTCCCTTGCTACTGCAGATTTTTGTAAGTAGGACTTAACTACTTTACATTTTTGTATAGACTAAATGCAAGAACATGCAAATTTTATTGCCACAACTAATCTGGAAAATCTGCTCATCAGGCTGAAAGCAGGGCAGCCTTCCCTTTTCATAAAATTCTGCCTGTTCTGTGAAGCCATAAGATGGTAAATCAGATTCACAAAAAGAAATTGCATTTGCTGAACCAGAATCTTTACTATTCATTTAAAAAGAAAATGAACCTACCTTTGGAGTGTGCCGAGAAAGAATGGGACACCCAGCTTCCCTCCCATTTATAGAGGGAGGACTTCTATTTTCTCTCTTTTGTCAGTGGTCAGCACTACACATATTACAACATTAGAAGCTATTAGAGCTGTGATTGCTGATTAGCCCAACACCAAAAGAATGAGGTTAAATCAAAGTGTCTGGATGCTCGGAGACTGATGTGAAGAGCATGCTGAATTAACAGCATGTATGTACCAATAGTTCAAGATCAAGTTAAACAAAATAAACTTACATCTTACTACATTTCATGCTTTGGTTTCTTGCTGAAGCTGGAGTTGGGTTCTTTCTCATTCATTCAGCAAGATAATCCCCATTGTTTGTGTGGCTTTGGTTATCTGATTTTCATCAGAAAACAAATTCTCATCTCAGAAGAGATGAGTTACTTCCCTGATGCTGTTACTTTACTGTTGAAGTGGTGCTCAGTTCCCAGAGCTACCAGGAGATGACAGTCTATTAATTACCTCATAGCCTTGTTATAGAATTTAAAAAGTTTTACAATTTGGACATTGGTTTTGCTCAGTTCAGATAGTGTTCTTCCTAAAGCCGTGTAATCTTTTTCTCTCTGAACTCTCTGGCCCATGAGGAGCACTGACCCAAATGTCCAACTACATTGTATACGTGTCACAGGGACTACCCACAGCATAAGAAAATAACAGAAACTTTTAAAATACAAAGCTAATTTAATCTGGGTGATTGAAATCATCATAAGATTTAATTAAATCTTTTAAATCTATGATCAAGATCCCATATTGTACAATGCAAGTTTAAGACAAGAGTCTTTTTTTTTTTTTTTTTTCACTTTTTCCTTTCCCTAGGAGGGCATAGCTAATTTTCTAACAGTCTCACTAGCTGTTTGAGGAAGAGATCCACTAGTTAAAACTGAGCACCTGTGAGAGGACACTTAATAAGCAACAGCAAAAAATGAGTGAAATGAAAACAGACAGTTGACTTCAGTTAAAGTCATTGGAAAAAAAAATAAAATCTAATAAACTTCACATCCTTTTGTGTAACTTTTCTTGTGTGACGAGTAACAATCATGTCCAGCCTTTTACAAACTTCATATTTACAATTGCCTATGAGCAAGACTTTCAAAGGATGTTTACTACAGAAACCTCTCTTGCAAATTCCAGATGGATAAGTTTTATATTGATTTTAATGCTCAAATAATGATGTTTTTGTCTTGGAATTTGAACAGGCACTGCCCTTCTCATCCCCTTTGCCTAGTTTAGACAGTAGTAGTTATTTGGGCAATAAAGATTTTAACATGACTTGGAAGAATTACAGTAGTAAATACTCATCTAGGCCAAAGAAAATTCAACTGTACAACAGCGAATAAAGCTTGCTGTTACACCCTAAAAAAATTACTTAAATTCTGGCCTGGCACTGCATATCATCTGCATGGGTAAATAATGAAACAAGAATTCAGTTCTAGCTTGGGAGATGGTAAGTAGTATTTCCCATGTCTTCCATGATAACAGATAGAAAGGAGAGTATTGGATGGCCATGAAATTCTTCTGGAGGAGATTCTCTGAGACCCCTTTTCACACAGGCTTTCTTTCTTTATAAATAACTTATGGTTGTGATGGAAAACCATACAAATCTAAATTTTTATGAAAAACGTATGATGGTTCATCTGCATATCATTCATTGAGCAGTAATGCTGAGAGAAGTTAGGCTTAAAAAACTTAAAAATGTTTTATAAATATTACCTTATAGAAAACATTAGGGACCCAGTCTTGCAAATGTTTCCTAAACTCATATGTATGTGTAGGAATTCTCATAGGATCAAGATCCAGATACGTGGGACAGTTTGCTTTATGTCACATTGTTCCATTTTCTACTTCTTTAATGATCAGGTGTTTCTTTGCCTAGTATATGAAATATCTTTCAAGCGGTTTTGTTAAAATTTCTGATATTATAGAATATTCATAAAGAAAAAAAAATTAACTCATATGCACAGAGTAACAGCGATTCTAAGGTCTGCGCTTCTTTAGTCAGAAGAAAAACTGATACCAAGTCATATATGTGAACCACAAAATCCAATAAGTATGTCTCCATTTGGGTGGAAGCTGTTTATAATGAATTATGGACCATGCATTGCATAATGCAAGACCTGAATGTTTTCAAGCAGCTAACATGAATGAGAAAGAAAATAAGTATAAATAAATCAAGAATTTTAGCATATTTTAGAACAGAGACAAATTTGCATAACTACAAGTTTCACCCTGAAGTCAGAAGATAGACTTCAGCATCAGAAAGAGAATACTAGTGAAAACAAAACAAACAAAAAAATCCTTATAAAGACCATATGTCCAAAATGACCTTTCCTTCAGCTCATGTGTGACAATGACTCTCTGCCTGTAAAATACAGGTAAAAGCATTTCCTTACCTTAGCAGTGTGAAAATACTTACCGTTAAGATAGTTTAACCTTCGCAAGCCATGATCATGGAGGTTGACCAAGTATCAAAGCAAGCATGATGGTCAGGAAAAAGTTCTTAGTTTTCAAAGTTTTTTTTTTTTGTGTGTGTGTGTGTGTGTGTGTCTGTGTTTTTTGTTTTTGTTTGCTTGCTTGTTTTTTTGGTTTTAATGTCAGGTAATTAAAAAACGGTCAGAATTAGGCAATCTAGGAATTTGGGTAAGAATGCTTTGAAGACAGGAAAGCACAGCACAATAAGATCAGTTTCATTGAAGCCAAGCAAGTGTTAAGTCAGGCACTTGCTGATATGTGAGATGTAAGATCATACTTGTGAATGGTCTGGGAAGTCATTTCACCCTCTCCTATCCACAAGACTTCAAAAAAGTTCAGAGCAAGAGGTACCACAATTAACCTCATAACTTCTCCTGAGCTGCAGTTTCAGGTGATTTCAGAGCACAGTCTGTAGCAGTTGGGAATACAGCAATACTGTAAGAGAGAAGTAATGATTTTTTTTTAGGTTTTACTGCATAATTTCCACAACATATTAGAGAAAGAGAGTTTGAATACCTCTTTCATTTATTTATTTTATTTTTTTTTGCTGCTCTTTTTTATTCTCTTTTGCAGTCAACAAAATGAAATTATATGCTAAAACTTAGGTGGGGATATGAGAAAAATTTGAAAGTGGGGAGAATATCCCATGTTATCATTTTGTTTATTCTAGAGTTTCCTTAGGGTCAGACAGTGATTTTAGGTATTTGTACAAAGCAGCAGTGAATTTTCTCTGTCTCAGAATCTGATCTAAAATGATTCTGGGAGCTAAGAGGCTATCAGGGAAAAGGTTACTAATACTGACCTAAGGTTCCCAGAAGCAAGAATTTCCTTTCATGTTCTCTCTAACAATGCCACTTTAGAAGTGGTATATAAATTACATTACACAATGTTTCATTCATTATTTGGTTTTCTGAAGTCATCTTGGACTGGGCAGATAGCTGTTCTCGTTTCATTTAGGGTTATTATGTGCCTGCATAGACTCTAATAGCAGGAGAGTGGGTAACAACTGGACATTTACATGGACAATGCAGAGTACGAAAGCATTTCATGATGCTACTTTGTATGATTTGAATCAGAAAACTCTGTCTTTCTCACAGTTTATATGAAGAAGGAGCACAGGGGATTTGCTAGATGAGACTTTTGGAAATTGACGAAATATAGAGTGCCTAATATTCCTTTCATTGATAATTTATGTTTTTATATTCCTACACAATGTCTTCAGTGTCTTAACTGATGGCTCATGTCTTATTACAGTAATTTATACATTTAAGTCACTTCGCATTCTGTTTACCATTTTTGTGCTTAATTTCTCCTACTGAATTTAGAATAGACCTTTGTCTTTTTGTTCAGTGTTAAATTTCACTTGCAGTATTAATTAACATAGTTCTGTTGTGTTTGGATTTCAGTTTCCAACAGTGTAGGCGGATGCAACTGTTTAAATGTCATCTTAAATTAAACCATTTCCATTTGAATATGAGCAACTGCATTCAAACATTTCTAATACCACTGCTTTTGTTTGTTTGTTTGCATTTAATATTTCTTCCATAATTCAATAAAATTCACTTGAAAACTACCTGACAAAAATTTTAACCTATATGTAATTTCTGTTCAAAAAAAATATGTCCCATTTTTCTCATTTTCTTTCTTTTTTTCTCATTTCAGGCTAGTGACTCCACAGAACTGAAGACACCAGGAACCTGAGGTCTTCATCATCGTGAGATAATAGTGCAAATCATGTCATAGAATCACAGAATCATTAAGGTTGGAAAAGACCTAAAAGATCATCTGGTCCAACCATCCCCCTATCACCAATGTCACCCACTAAACCATGTCCCTAAGCACCAGGCCCAACCTTTCCTTAAACACCCCCAGGGATGGTGATTCCACCACTTCCCTGGGCAACCCATTCCAATGCTTGACTGCTCTTTCTGAGAAGAAATGTCTCATTTCCAACCTGAACCTCCCCTGGTGCAACTTGAGGCCATTCCCTCTAGTCCTATCACTAGTTACCTGTGGGAAGAGGCTGAATCCCAGCTCCCCACCACTTCCTTTCAGGCAGTTGTAGAGAGCAATAAGGTCTCCCCTGAGCCTCCTCTTCAGACTAAACAACCCCAGTTCTCTCAGCCGCTCCTCACAGGACTTGTGTTCCAGGCCCTTCACCAACTTCGTAGCCCTTCTCTGGACACATTCTAGAGCCTTGATGTCTTTCTTGTAGTGAGGGGCCCAAAACTGAACATGGTACTTGAGGTGGGGCTTCACTAGAGCAGAGTACAGGGGGATGATCACCAACCTGGTTCGGCTGGCTGCATTGTTCCTGATACAAGCCAGGTGTCCTAGTGCTTCCCACCCAGTGTAACTCCTGTGTGGTTGAAGACCTCGTGCCTGATTCTGGGAAGCACTTTAGTTCCAGGGACGTTTAGGATCAAGGGTGCCCTCAAAAAAATGCAGCTGTCAGACACTTACCTGAAGTTCCCCCACTCTCCTGCTCCATAATATCTTGGTTGTGGAATATTCTAAGTGCAGAAAGACAAATCGCTGTGCAAGGGTGATGGTCATCAGCCTTTTGCAAATGTCATCAAAGTGTTAAAACTGGTGATTAGATGATATAATATTCACTCATGGAGTATATTCATGAGCACCCCAACTACTGAACCAGCAAACCATGTTGGCCATAGAGCAGACTAACACACAAGAAAATGTAAGGCTCAACCCTTTGTAAGCTGTTCCCAAGAAACTGAAAAGCAAACAAACACAAACAAACCAGTCACATATAAATAAACAATTGCAAAAGGATTTCCTCACTTAAAAAGAAGATTCAACCTATATGGGTTGGGACATCAAAAATCATACCTTTGGGAGAGAAGAAATAAACATTTTAATTATCCTATGGAAAAAAAAATAATAATCCTTCACTCATGAGGTAAATGAAAACAAACGAAAAAAAGGAAATGATAAAGAACTGCTTTCAGGAAGGATGGACAGAGACAGAAGAGTTAAATGCTTGAGGAACAGAAGTCAGAGCTTGAGAAGAGACGAGAGTTTATGGCTGCTGTTCTGCTGTTTTACTCTGCCTCACCTGTAACAGGACGAAGAAAAGAAAAATCAGCAAGTATCACTTCATAGGGTTATTTTAACAGAAGATCATTTGCATGGAAGAGTTCAAAGCTTAGGCAAACGTGAATGTCTGTCAGATTTTGTAGGTTTAGAAACCAAGGTATAATCAGAAAATGCTGATTTTGCTCAGCTAATAAACCCAGTTCATCAGGATTCCTTCAGCACAAAGACCTAATTCTTCTCCGCAATTATAAGGCAGCATCCAAAGATAAAAGAAGACACACTTCGTTAAATCAAGTGTGAAGTATCTTGTGAATGTATATTGAACTGATAATCAAACCTCTTCAAATCATGTTTTATTTGTTGTTACACAAACTGTTTTTAAATGATTATTTTGAGCAACCTTTTTCCATTTGTGTAATGCTTCCATTAGTCTGGAAACAAATCCCCTTTTCAGTGAATGTACACCTGAGATAATTCACATGGCTCAAATATCTTGCATGTGTATCACTTACGTTAAGGATTTGTTAGCATTGTTGTTGTTACAGTGTCCAGATATTTACATGTACTGTTTTGTAATGACCAGTGATGCAGACTATAAAAAGGGCAGGGCTCCTTTGCTCCCAAGAGATATAGTTTCTTTTCCTCTCATGAGTACAGAACTTTTCTTATCCTCTGGAACACTGCCAAAATTGAAGACCACAGCTTTGTTTTGCAGTCCAGACTTGCCCTTTTCTTCTGTTCAGAAAAGTCACATTGAATATTTTGGCAAAGACTTACAGGATTTCTGCAGCTCCCTGGTTATTCAATGAGCTCACCCATTGCTGCTTTCATAGCTGTCATCCTATACATCTTTTCCACGAGGACACCCCTGTATTTGCTTCTCGACTGATGCTCACTAAGAGGCACCCTGGCAGCAGCTCTGAACAATCCCTGCTGTGGGTGTTTGTCCTGGCTCCTGCTCTCAGCTTCTGCAGGTCCCTCTTCTCCAGAATGGGTATTCCTATGGCAGGGTGCTGAACACTGAAGATCAGTGTAGACCCAGAAATCAAGAATTTATGTACTAAGTCCTTTTTTAGAAGTAACATTCAAAAAGTACTGAAGTGAACAAGAGACTTGAGCATTTATGTATATAGCATCACATAGTGTAAGCAAAATGTCCTAAATATCTTCAGGCCATCATCTTTCAAATGACAATAATAATCTTGTCTTCCCTCACAGAAACACTAAAAAGATAAAGTCCTTATTCTCTACACCAGAGCTCTGTTATTACATTGATAAGGACAGAAAAACATTTTTCAAATCAGAACCATAATTAATCTGTCTTCTGATCTTAACCCTAACAAGTTCATGAGTGACCTGAAATCAAACAAATGACTGAGATTTACCCAGCTCGTGATCCAAGCTGAGGTTTCTTTATCTAAAGCATGTGCCCTTTTACATTGCTGGCTACACAAAGCTACCTCTAACTGTCCCCTGTACACTGTTTTTGACTCTTTTTGCTAATAAACACTAATATTGCAACAAACCAAATTTTCTGTTAAAAGAAGCTGCCTGGGCATCTTGTCTGATCATTTCATGATAACAGTGAAACTCTTAGAATCGTGGAATCATCTGGGTTGGAAAAGACCTTCAAGATCATCAAGACCAACCATTATCCTGATCTACTGAGTCCAGTCACTATGCCATGTCCCTTAGTGCTATGTTCACACTTCTCTTGAATACCTCCAGGGATGGCGACAACACTTGCATTGGCAGCCTGTTCTAATGCTTGTCTACCCTTTCCATGAAGAAATTCTTCCTAATATCCAACCTAAACCTTACTTGGTGGTACTTGAGTATGATTCCTCTTGTTCTGTCACCTGAGAAAAGAGATTGACACCCTCCTCACTGCAACCTTCTTTCAGGTGGTTGTTGAGAGCCTCCTTTTCTCCAGACTTGTTGAGTACTTCCACCAATTCCTACAGTGCCCTTGGGTGAATCCCATCCAGCCCGAGAGACTTATGAATGTTCAAAAGATCACTAGTCACTACAGCTTCTCACTGGGTTATAATAGGGGCTTCATCTTTCTCCCCATCACCAGTCTCCAACTTTGGGGGCTGGGTACCCTGAAAACAATCTAATCACATCTAATAAAGTATGGAGATTCTCCTTTATCCTGCTGTTGCTGTTGATGTATTTATAAAAACATTTTTAATTGTCTCTTATTGTGCTAGCCAAATTGAGCTCCAGTTGGGCTTTGCCTGTTCTAATTCTCTCCCTACACAACTTCAAGACAGTTCTATAGCCTTCCTGTATTGTATGTCCTTTCTTCCAGAACTCATAAACACCCTTTTTCTCCTTGAGTTCCAGAAGAAGCTATTTGTTAAGCCAGGCTGGTCTTCACCCCCAGTGGCTTGACTTTCAGCACATTGCCTACTCCTGCACCTTTAAGACTTAATTCTGAAGAACGTCCAGCCTTCCTGAACTCCCGGGCCTTTCAGAACCACCTTCCAGGGGACTTTGTCAACCAGGTCTCTAAACAGGTCAAAGTTTGCTCTCTGGAAGTCCCAGGTAGCAGTTCTGCTAATTGCCTTCCTTTATCAAAGATCAAAAACTCTGTCCTTTCATGATCGCTGTGCCCAATACAGCCTCCAACCATCACATCACCCACACGTCGCTCCCTGTTGGCAAACAAGAGGTCAAGTGTGGCAAATTCCGTGGTTAGCTCCCTCACTGTTAGCATCAGGAAGCTATCCACCACATGCTCCAGGAATCTCCTAGACTGCTTCCTCTCTGCTGTATTTTATTTCCAACAGAAATCTGGGAAGTTCAAGTCATCTACAAGAAAAAAGGCTAGTGATCATTACAAGGGCTAGTGATCATTATACTTCTGTTTGCTTATAGAATATTTTGTCTGTCTTCATCCCAGTTAGGTGGTCTATAACAGACTCCACTATAATACCTACGTTATATACTTTTTCCCTGAATCTTACCCAGAGACACTCAAACCTTCACCATTGCGCAGCTCCATGCAGTGTAATGTACATGGCTCCCCCACCTCCTCTCCTTCCCTGCCTATCTCTCCTGAAGGGCCTGTAACCATCAATCTCAGTACTCCAGTTGGGTGAGTTGTCCCACCATGTCTCACTGAGGCCCGTGATATCATAGCCCTGAGACTTAACTAAAACTTGTAATTCCACTTATTTCCCATGCTGTGTGCATTCAAGTAGAGGCACTTAAGTTGGACCCCTAATGAAACTGTTTTACACATTTCTTCTGATGCTGGGCTTGAAAGGAACTGAAACTTAATACAAAGAAGTAATTTCCCTGGGATTTAACACTTGTAAGTCTTAACTGGAGTTTCATACCTAATTAGAATTAAAAAGATCTTAAAAGCACAGATGGTTGCAAAATGTCTACCCAAAAAAAAAAAAAGAGAAAAAGAAAAAAAAATAGCTTTACCCTTTAATAACCAACTTTGTTTGATTTGGCAGTGCACTGTCAAATGTGCTAAGCTGTTAAACCATAAATTGTGTGCACAGTTCACATTGTCGCTTTAATTGCTAGAGATGTTTTTACGTGGTGAAGATAGTCTTCCAGTAACCACAGAACAAGCGATTCAGTCTTGCAGCTATGCAAACTGTGAGCATTTGTCTAATGCCTGATTGTGAAAATAGGTCTTTTAACAGCATACCAGTGGTAACAAGTCAATGCCTCAGTTACAAAGTTTGTTTTTGACAGAAAGCATCGAGTGTCAAAACAATTTCTTGGCTGTTATCAAACTGATGAAGCTGGGCAGTTAGGATAAAGCTGTTAAACAGGCATGGGCGATCTCAAGAGGAGATAAAGGAGCAAAACAGACTTACAAGAGTCTTGATCAGAAATCACTGAAAGTACTGCAAAATGCCTTTTCCCACGTCTTATCTCTACAATATGATGTATTTCAACTCTGCTAAACAGACTGTTCAGAAATTCTCAAAGGGAACAATTTTTCCATCAGAGATCGAAGATTCATCAATTTCAAATGTTTGCACAGACATTTTGATTTCTATGAGAGTGTGATAGACCAGACAGAGTTTTGAAATCTGCCATCTCTTCTTTCTAATATCTTTACAGCCTACCTGTCTGCTGGAGATGAAATAGCTCCCAGACTTCTCAGTTCCTGTCTCAAGTGCAAATTGCAGGTTTTCTGGGCTTTTGAGGATTCAATTATGACTTTAGCTGCCAGTCACAAGAAGGAGCCAGGAAACACGACCTGTAATCTACAGGCTCAAAGCCCAGAAACTAGCAATTCTAGGGCTTCTGGACTCCAGCTGTTAATCAAGACCCAGCTTTCTCTCAAACCACCAAGCAGGAGTTTGGTTAGAATACTTTTATAAACCATATTTTGACATTTCCAAGAGGTATTTTTTCTCCATATTTTTTTTTAACTGAAAATTCCTAACTTCAAAATGATAGTGAATTTCAAAACTCTTAAGTCCTCTCCAAAATTTAATCATTTTATCCACTCAGTTTTTCTCTTCACAATGTAGTTATTTTCAGTATGTTTAATTTATATTCTATATGATTCTCTCATCAAAACTCCTAGATCAATCTCCTCTTTTATTTAATTATTTTTTTTCAGTCATTACATCAAACTTCTGACTAATACAGGAGTAATACTGTGGGGTTTGTTTGCACAAAAAAAAAAGGGGGGGGAAGGGGAAAGGGAAGCGGAAGGGGAAGGGGAGGGGAAGGGAGGGGAGGGGAGGGGAGGGGAGGGGAGGGGAGGGGAGGGGAGGGGAGGGGAGGGGAGGGGAGGGGAGGGGAGGGGAGGGGAGGGGAGGGGAGGGGAGGGGAGGGAAGGGAAGGGAAGGGGAGGGGAGGGGAGGGAAGGGAAGGGAAGGGAAGGGAAGGGAAGGGAAGGGAAGGGAAGGGAAGGGAAGGGAAGGGAAGGGAAGGGAAGGGAAGGGAAGGGAAGGGAAGGGAAGGGAAGGGAAGGGAAGGGAAGGGAAGGGAAGGGAAGGGAAGGGAAGGGAAGGGAAGGGAAGGGAAGGGAAGGGAAGGGAAGGGAAGGGAAGGGAAGGGAAGGGAAGGGAAGGGAAAGGAAAGGGGAAAGGAAAGGGGAAAGGAAAGGGGAAAGGGGAAAGGGGAAAGGGGAAAGGGGAAAGGGGAAAGGGGAAGAAAGGAGAAGAAGAAAGGAGAAGAAAGGAGAAGAAAGGAGAAGAAAGGAGAAGAAAGGAGACGAAAAGAAAGGAGACGAAAAGAAAGGAGACGAAAAGAAAGGAGACGAAAAGAAAGGAGACGAAAAGAAAGGAGAAGAAAAGAAAAGAAAAGAAAAGAAAAGAAAAGAAAAGAAAAGAAAAGAAAAGAAAAGAAAAGAAAAGAAAAGAAAAGAAAAGAAAAGAAAAGAAAAGAAAAGAAAAGAAAAGAAAAGAAAAGAAAAGAAAAGAAAAGAAAAGAAAAGAAAAGAAAAGAAAAGAAAAGAAAAGAAAAGAAAAGAAAAGAAAAGAAAAGAAAAGAAAAGAAAAGAAAAGAAAAGAAAAGAAAAGAAAAGAAAAGAAAAGAAAAGAAAAGAAAAAAGAAAAGTCCCATTGGAAGGGACCTACAAAGATTATCTACTCCAAGTGCCTGACTTCTGCAAGACTAACCAAAAGTTAAAGCAGGTTACTGAGGGCACTGTCTAAATTTCTCTTGAATGCTGACAGTCATGAGGCATCAACCACCTCTATAGGAAGCCTGTTCCAACGTTTGACCACCCTAATGGTAAATATTTTTTTCCTTGTATCTAGTCTGAACCTCCCCTGGTGCAGCTTTGTGCCATTCCTTTGTGTCCTGTCATTGCTGACTAGGGAAGCCTGGTCAACAGATTGAGACCGGCACCTCTCTCTCCACTTCCCCTCCTCAGGAAATTGTAGAGAAGAGAGGTCACCTCTGACCCTCCCATTCTCCAGTCTAGACAACCCAAATGTCCTCAACCTCTCCTCACAAGACATGCCCTCCAGCCGTTTTTCCAGCATTGTTGCGCTCCTCTGGACACTCATACTTTTTATATTGTGGAGACCAGAACTGAATGCAATACTCAAGGTGAGGCCACACCAACACTAGATATGGTAGGAGACTCTTTTGACCAGCTGGTTATATTGTGTTTAAAGCAGTTTGCCCTCTTGGCTGCCATGACGCACTGCTAACTCTTGTTGAGTCTACTGTTGACAAGCACCCCCAGCTCCCTTTCTGCTGAGCTACTCTCTAGCCAGTCACCTCCTAGTCTTTACCCATGTCTGGCATTATTGTGTCCCAGGTGAGGGGATGGTATCAAAGGTCTTACTGAACTCCAGAAAGATTACATCAACTGCCTTCCCTTCATCCACTAAGTGGGTGACCTTATCAAGGAAGGAGATCAGCAGTACACGCTTGCAGCCCAGAAGGCCATCTGCATCTGCAACCAGCAAGTCGAAGGAGGTGATTGTCCCCCTCTACTCTGCCCCTGTGAGGCCACACATGGAGTACTGCATCAAGGTCTGGAGCCCCCAGCACAAGAAGGATGTTAATCTGTTCAAACAGGTGCAGACACCAGGCCTGCTTCAGAAGTGGCTGTGCCTGGTTGGCACATGCGTAGCAGAGGAGGCAGGGCAGGGATCTTTTCCGAGCTCCCAGGTGCTTCTCAGCCTTCCCGCTGCTTCTTGAGATGGTGTCTCCCAGGCAGAGCAGCTCATTTGCCTGGGCACCCCTGGCGCTGGCATGCTTTCTGTCAGCTGCCATCTCAGGGAGCAGCGCCAGGCACGACCTGCGGCCTGGAGCCAGGTGGTGGCATGGTGAGGCCTGCCCACGGCTCCGGCATGGTGGGCACAGTGCTCCGACTGCGTGCCAGAGGAACAAAAGCACAGGGCATGGCTTTCTGCAAGGTGGCGTCCTACTTATACATAGTCAGGTAGTGAAACATATTTCCAGCAAAAATGACATACCCACAGCAGATCATTGTAGTGGAGATGACTATTGTTTTCCTAATTATTATCAAAATATCGAATTAATTATCTAAATTTTCGAAATTTGGAGGAGGGTGGAGTACATCTTTTTTTTTTTTGGGGGGGGGGTGGAAATCTATAGTACAGTATCTGAGCATAATCATCAGCTTTATTTGCTTTACTAAGACACCATACCTCCCTGACTTCTCCAAACAATGTCATGAAAAAAATCATCTCTTGTGTGCAGACAACTCTCCGCCTCTGACTTACTTCCCCATTCCTCTCCAACTTTTCCTTCTCTCCTCCCCCAGTGTATCCCTAGGAGAACTTCTGCAAAGCTCACCTTCTGATAATTGCTCACTCAACAGTTTTGACTCAAGCCCTGATTTTAAAACATAAGAAAGCATTAACTTTACCCTCCTGCTGAGCTTGATGTTCCTGCTAGATGACTCCAAGCATCAAACATCTTTGTCTGTGGCTATTTTTAACTGCACAAAAGAGCTTCAAGTAAGTGTTTAACACACCTCTTCCCTCTAACAAATTCTGTGATTATCTATTTTTTTTCCCCAGGACTCTTAATGGTGGTCCATTAGTACATCTTTCCTCATAATTAGAGCAGGGGCAAATATAGAAACTCTTTAAAAACAAGTAGACAGCTTAGCTACTTCTGTCCTGAAAACTCTAGGTGAACTTTCTCAACTGAAACCCAGCTCAGTTTTCATGTCAGGCTCCCATGTAACCCTTTGAGACTAGCAGGGGTCTAAAATACAGCAGCCATGGGGTAGATGGGGCTCTGAAACATCAGCTTAGGACAGTGGATGATCAAAAAAATCAAAAAGGGTAAGCTAGTCTATACTAAAAATATGGTAGCGAGGTACACATTAACATGTCAGAACAGTGTCTTGCAGTTTGGTAGTCTGAGGTTCACTTGTTCAATGGATTGTACAATTCCAGTACATTATAATTCTAAACAGCAAGAATTAAAAACACCTGAAATAATACATATGCCAAATGGCTCTTGCCCTCTTGCCATTTCTGTTCAGTTGGAACCAATGAACAGGTTCCAGGCACCCTGGTTTTAGAGGTGAGAAGCGTGGTGACATCTGTTAGCTGGTTGTTGAGACTACAAAGACGGAAAGAAGGGTGAACTATCTCATACAAATGTGTGAGAACTCACATACCTGGGACCATGGCTAAGCACACATAAGGTCTATATAGCACTGCTCTCTATGCTCATACAGGATTCTCTCTTCATGTAGGTGTTGACGAAATCCAAACAGCAAACACAAACTCTACAGTAAAATCCAAAGGTAAATACGTGTGCAGAAGCCTACACAATAAATTAGTGGCATAAATGGGAACAGAGCACAGGCTTGATTCTCTTAACTCCAGTTCGATGTACTATCACTGATTGGTGCTGTTTTGGTGTTTTTTTTTTTTTATTTTGTTTGTTTGTTTGTTTTTACGTCATTGAGATCTGCTTGGGTTATGTTCCTCAAGGTGAAGGTGCCTGGCAGAAGATGGTACTTTAAGTTTACTGTATTTCATATACTCTGATCTGACCCAGTGCCTCTGGCGTTAATGTAACCTTCCTGGATTATGAAATATTGTAGGAAGTAAAGCATACTTGTTAGTATTACTACTTCTATTGTTTCCACCAGTAAAAAGGCACAGAATAGCAATATTTGCCATTGTACAAATTACATTTTGAGTCCCAAAAGCTTTAAAAACCAAAATAAAATAATAAAAAAAAATCAGATAAAATCACAATGCTAGCAAATGTGGCATACCTATGGGACAGAGAGCTGTCAAGAACCCAAGAATGAGAAGATGCACTAATGGTGTTAATATGCATATTCCATAAAGTTTGTTGCTGAACAATTGTTCCACAGCCAACAAATGTGTACTATTTAGTATTCACTTGAAAATGTCTTTTAAAATTAAAGGGTGAGTTATTGTGAGGCTGGGAAAGCAGTTGCCTTCACGGAAAGGATAATATGGAATCCAAACTGCTGAAAATCTCAGTGAAAATCTGTACACATGCCTGCATGTTGGATTCAATGACAACACTGTTCTTCAATACAATCTCCTTTGCACAGAGTAACAGATACAAAATGACTGTTATGTGCATGTTTCCTGTTAAATTTGTTGCTTTATTATTTTTTTTTTAACCTATTTGTAGTTATGACTTAGGTTGGTTGATTTTCTGTAAAAATCTTTGGTCATACACAGTAGAACACCTGCAACAGAGAATGTTTTGTCTTAGCCTCCACAGACTATTCCTTAAGGTGGCCTGGGTACAAATCCTCATTTTTCTTACTCAGGATCATGTGTTCTTGCTCCAAGGATATGGTTTACACAGAAAAAAAAGAAAAAAAAAAGTGGTTTCACTTTAATGAGAAAAGATTTTTCAGATTATTTCCAGAACACCAACTCTAAGCTGACAAGATATGGTAGTCTGGAGTGATTCTAAGCCAGTCCTTGACTTGAGGTAATAAACAGTCATGAGGTTACCAGTACACACATTGTCTTAGTGTGAATTATAATACGTTTCCACAAGTGTGTAAAGTGTATTCTTTTGTGAAAATAATGAAATTGTGTTTCCAGAGGAGAAACAGATTGCCAGTACTATTCTTACAAATGTAGACTTTTTATCATAAATATTTTTTGAATATGAAGCAAACGTATATTCATTCAATGAAAACTTTTCAGTGGCTAAGCTTCATGGAAGTGAGTACCAAGTGCTCTACATATTTCAGTGGTCTTGAAAAATATTACTTTCTTTTTCAAGAAAATATGATAGTTCCTATATATTTGTTTAAGCCTGCTGAAAATAGCATCCTGACATAGTAAATCACACCCACTTAGCTGCTTCACATAAGTTCCGCTGGGTCATACAAAGGCATTAGCTGAATTTTAATTTTATTATTACTGTTATTAGCATTATTACTGTTATTATTGCTAGGCCCTCTCTTCTGTGTATTCAGGTTCTGTCTTCTTTTCCCTTTGCTGCTGATTATTAGTGAAGGAAGATGAAAATGCTTAAGTGACTGAATATTTTTAATATTCATGCCTTCAGTATAAGTTTCATTTTATAAGGTTTACTGGAAAAGAGGATGCAGTTAATATTACTATTACATTGCCCTACAGAAAGCAGATCATGAGGGTGCTCATGGTCTCACAGTAGGTATCCCTGTAATCTTAGGACATCTGTGAAGTCTCCTTGAAAAGTAGCAAAGGGAACTTGACATATCTAGTTCCTGCATAAACATTACCCTACCTTTCACGTCATACAGATTGCTCCTTGCATCTTCACCCCACATCATGCAGCTGCTCAGTAGATATATGGAGGAAGAAAGAAAGGGTATGTGTGCTGCTGTTGCCATTAGACTTACAAAGAAAGCAAAAGGATGAATTTGAGTTTCTGATATAAAGGAATAAAAAAAATGTTTTCAACTCCTCCCTTTTTGCAGCTGCTCTCAATGCCAATGAAGTTCAGCTCTTTGGTACTTGTTTAGGAGGGGACCCAAGAAAGACTGGGAGGTGGGGATAAAATTTAATATTAAAAAAACAAAACAACAACAAAAAAAAACAGTAATTTTGCTTACCTCTAATTCCAAAAGATGTAATTCCAGTCTAGTTCCTTTATTTTTTTCTTGCAAACTCTGCCAGAGACTTGTTGTCCCTTAAGCTGTAGCTCCAATCTTGTGCTCCCCCATGTGTTTCCCTGTTTCTTTTACATCCTCAGCTATGTACTCTCTTCTGTTATTTTTCCAGTTAATTAACAGAGCACAAAATTTCATAGAATGCTTTTGCATTGACAGCAAAACAAGCCAGAGTCAACAACACTGTCTTCAACGTAAACAAACAACCACTTTTCAGAGTAATCTACCTAAACTTCTGTGCCAACTGACAACAGTTTTCAGGGAACAGAATGGATTAGATCTATAGGACCTAGAGAAGAATAATTTTGCAAATAATTGCTTAAAATATTTGTGCTAAGATTGACACTGTACCCTCCAAAATGAGAAATTCAATATTACTTCTTTAGACATAGTTGTAAACATCAATTTGAAAGACTCATTTAGTGAGTTCCTAAGTGTTCTGTTAGAAAATGTTACAGGATGAAAATATTTAGCACTTAGCTTCTTCCAGGCTCCCATTGGAAATTTATTGTTATATTTCACCTAAAGGAAGAAACTCCAAATAGCCGCATAATAAAGAAATTAGAGGAAATACACTTAAATGAAATTATGTAATTGTTGGAGAAAATTATGTAATTGTTGGAGAACTAGTAAAAAAATTGTTCTGATGTTCAGTTGTTGAGTAATGTTACAGTGACTTCTTAGTCACATGATTTTTTATTTTGATTTCCCTCAACTGACCTACAAACTTTCTTTCCTAGCAACATTCCAGCCTTTTTATAGATTATCTTGTTTATTATCAGTAACCAGTTTTACCACTGGAATTATTTCAAGCAATTTCTTTATTGATTAGCCCTTTAAAACTTGCAGCCATTGACTTTGCATTTATATTCTTACACTGGCAGCCACACTGGCTTTATGTACGTTCTCCCTGGCTGCCTTTCTTCTGTATCCACCCTCTTATTCTTCTGTTTCTTTTGTTTCAGTGTCATTCTTTCCCCCTTCCTTCATTATGCCATTAAAATTAGAAATTAATGTTTGCCAAGTTGCTGCTTTTACATGGAATTTACATGACTCCTTGAAATTTCTAATAAAAACTCAGAAAAAGGTAGACTAAAGGTGAACATGAAAAAAAAAAACCATCCAGATCCTGGGTCAGCACAAAATATAATTGCATATGTAAATCTGTGTGCAACTGACACTATTTGCATGTTTAAACTTACACATGTACTTCCTCTTTGAATCTGGGTCACAGGGAGGGGAAGAATATGCTGATGATTATAACTGTTCCAGAAGGCTTCACTAACATTTATTTGAATAGAAACCAAGAATCAGCTTCTATAGTGCTCAGAGCTCCTTTCATTTGCATACCCCAAATGTTTGTGAAAGCAAATTTTTGTTGAGAAGAATGTTCAATGCAAAGTGAAACATCAGAAATAAGGTTTGAATGTATGCTTGCATGTGTATTGACACTGGAAGCATTCACATGGCCATCTGGACAGCTCTGTGGGTTTGGGAGTTGTTCAGAAAATAGTATGTGATTTGTAAGTCATAAAGAGAGTGCAAATACCAAGTAGCAAAGTGCTAATGCTTTCAACATTGATTCAGTGAGTCATTCATGGAGTAATCTGTGGAATGAAGTTTTAACTAGCTACCGCACTTCCTATTTTACTATGGTTGTGGTTTGTCAAACTGGAAAAAATAGTGTTCTTTTGCTTGTTTGTTTGTTTTTTAAGAAAATTTCTGTAGAATTCCCTAGTTAAGTAATCAGAACGTGAGTAAGCATTATTCAGAAATGTTATACTTTTTGCAAACTATTCATCACTCTATTTTAAATAGAAAATGAATCAATTAAATACCTATTTCTGAACTGAGTGAATTTACTCAACTGTGAAATGCCTCAGAATGAACAATATTAAAGCTGGATCTTCCTCCTGCCTTTCTCATGATATGCCCAGCTGCAGAAAGAAAATATTTTAGCCCAAACCAGATCTGGGCAGAGCATGACTGTGTGTTTACCTTTCAGAAACCACTTTACAGATATCAGTAGCCAAATTGACCAGTGCCATTTGGCTTTATTATAGCCATGATTTTGGTAAAGATGAATGAAGGGTAAGGCTGAATTTACATTAGTAGCCTCCAGAGTGCCTGGGAGCACTCATGTGCCTCAGCTGCAATTGCTTACTGTTGTTAGCAAATTGTTCCAGTATTGTCTGGCACAAATCTGGCCTGTTGAAACCAGTATTTTCCTCAAGCAGCTCCTGGGCTCGGTTTGATATTACAAATGGCCCAGAGTTCATTCCCAGTACACAGTTTCCAAACAGTTATCTTGTTCTAGAGACTAATTTGATTTATTACCATAGATGTGTGCTGTTCGCAGCCAGCTTGCAGCAATTCTGAGCCTAAAAGCTCAGAACACAGATTAGTACCATATTCACCAGGAAGTAGTGCATTTTACTCTGCAGAGAACAAATCCATTAATTTTCACAAAAAATGCAGTAGTGGAACCCAAGTGCTGTATTAGGGCTAAGGAGGCTAAGCTGCAGCAATCTTGGGTATGAATCTCATAATGTAAGAGTTACTTTATGTGGCTTCCTTGTCTGACCCTTCCCAGTAAGTACTTGGTTTCAGTGCATACTACAAGAAGCTGCTTATATTGCCAAACTACATTTTACTTTCCTCAAGCTTTTAGCCATGCTCCTTTTTTTGAGCAGAAAAAAATAGCTTTATGAAATATAGTCATTTGTAAGTTAAGCCCTGATAAAATGATTCTTAAGCAGAAGTCTATATCAATCTATTACTGAAATAGAAGAAACTTTCAGCTGAGAAGAGGAAAGAAGCAATTGAAATAATGGCCCATTCAAGCGTTACTTTTGAAATTTTGTTATTATTCCTGAATAGTGTTAAAGAGATTTATATATCTTTTTCCTTCCTCTATCTTTTGAAAATATTTTCAGTGAAGAAATATGCAAAAGGAGTCCCAAGAAAAACATTTTTATCTCTATTTAGGCTCACCTTTTGTATGGATAGGTATAACACATGCATTTTGCCACGGCCAGCCTTCTCAGTAAGACATAAGTGATTATGGTGCTTGACTTCAAGATTCTTTACTGGGAATAGCTGCTATTTCTTAACACCTTTCACATCTAGTATCTTATCCCTCAGCCTGAACATCTTGAAGGTATGTATTAGTAGTTTGCCAAAACCTGGACGATTGGTAGGAACCTACTCTTGAGCTAAAACTATGTAACATTTCCACGGAGTAAGGCAATTGGGAAAAATCTAGCACTTTTTTATTAAGTCATTTAGATTGTGTCACAGAATTAGAGGAGCAACTACATTTTCAGGTCTTCACAGAAAAGGAATTGAAGGTGAAAGCAGCTATAAGTTAACTAGCTGATACATCTGTACCCGTGAAAGTGTCATGCCTGAATGGCAAAACTGGCACTGATGTAGAGTTATCTGGGGCCACTGGTTAGATTCTCTCTCTACCAATGGGTCATTCTGGGAGTTCTCTTAGTATTTTAGTTACTCTCATTAGGTATTTTAAATAATTTTCCTTTACTCTTTCAAGTAGTTCCAGGAATTTAAGGAAAAGTTGTTCTTCGCTTTTTTTTTTTTTTTTTTTCCTAAGGAATCTGGTCTTGCAGCTAGTTCAAAGATACAGAGCTCCAGAACCATTATTGTTGGCTTAGCTACAGCTGAGTTGGGTGCAAAATGTTTCTGTGCTTCATCCACATCAACTACTCACACGCCACCTGCTCCCAAGGTCACTCCAATTCACCACTACAAACTGATTCTTTAATTATTCCCTTACATGCTTATTAGAAGTGATAAGCAGGTTCACAAAAACCCTATCATTAGAATTGTTTATGCTAAGGAACTGTGTTTTCACAGAGGATTAGTGAGCAAGTTTTACCAACAAATCTGAGAAGGGTAAAAGTCTCACAACTAAGGAGACAGTGGAAAAACCCTGGAGACAAAGCAAAGCTAGCTTGGTCCACATGTAAGAGCCACAGAAGTTCTATTCTTTATCTCTATCAGGACAAGGCATTCAATGAAAGATCGTGATGGGGGAGAAGGGCCAGGAGCTGGGGCTCAGATGTGGAAATTAAGCTGATTCCCGGTAAAAATGCTTACCCTTAGGAGAAGCCCTTCAAGTTGCAAAAGTAACACTCTGAAATGAATGAGAGAAAGAGACACAAAACAGCAAAAATATCTAATCAATTTGGCCATTTCTGGCCAAAAAGCAGGATGAAACTGCTAAAATTAACATTTGCTGTTACAACGGTGAATTCTCGTTAAGATGAGGCACTGAATCACAAGCAATGGAAATGTAAACTTGTTAATTTCCATGTTAAAAAGTTCCTTTTAATTTAGATTGGATGAAAACTTTTGCACCTGACACAGTCAGCTAAAGACAAGAGGAATACAGAGGATGAAAAATAACAGCTTCTGTCCCATTTACATGTTTGAAGCCACAGAAGTAGAAGAGGTGTTTTCTTTCATGTGAAGAGAAAGAAGCCAAATAGAGATGGGAGGGATAGAAAGGAGATTATTAATGTAGAGCTGCAGTATGCCCAGTCTCCACTGAAGGAAAACCTTTTACTGGCACAAGTTTTAATAATTAATCATAGTCATCCCTCTACCCAGTACGAGAGGGTGAGAGCAATGGTGGGAGGGGGAGGAGAAGGAAGAAGATGCTCCATGAAGAATCAGTCTGCAGTGAAGAACTGAGGTTACTGGTTGCTCTGATACATTCTGCCATTTAATTTCATGATGGTGATGCTGTTGGACTGGGTCCTCAGCTGAAGTAAATCAGATGAATATCACTGGTTTTGGTGGATGTAAACTAGCTGTAATTTCTGATTTACTTATAAAGTTCTTGTCACAAGCAAGTTGCTGGAGGAGTTGTGCCTCAGTTAAGAAAGAATTAGCTGCTGATATTGGAGTTCCACACGGAAGCAGTATGAAACTCACACGTTCAATATGTTTTAAATACAACTTTTTTTTTCTTTTTTTTTTTTTTTCATATTAGAAGAGTTTGATATTTGATTTTCTGGGGGGATTCAGCAGACAGAAAAACTTGCTCTAACTCAGTGTCTATTCCCCTAGGAAACCAGCTGATGAAAAGTACTGCTCAGTTAGCACTGCCTCCACCTCCACCTCCCACCATATAAAACCCATGAAGCAATCCTCTTTCACTAAAACAACTACTTACTGAGCTAGTCCTTCACACCAATATTCAGCTGGCTGACCTTACCATCAGGTGATCCTTCTCTGTTTTTGAACACAATGATTTCTTGCTGTTTCATTTAAAACATTTGTCTGCCACCTTACACCTAGTAGCATCTTTCTCTCTTGAGGGAGAGGTGTTATGTGTGGGCTTCTGGATTCATTGCTCATTTTTCTGCTCATTTTAGCTGAGACCAGTTTACACAGCCTTAGAAAATCATGTTTCCATGCTGTCACCATTTTTGGCTTTTTATGCCCAGAAGTCCCCTGGTCTTATTTGTATTCTGCTCTTGCTGACTCCACTGGAAGAAAGGTGCCTGTGCTGCTCTTACCTCCCTCCCTCCATTGGTGCTTCTTAAATAATCACCCACTTGCTCTTCCAGCAGAGTCCTTGCTGTGGTTGTGTTGCATCAAGGAAACAATGTGGCTGAAAATAGAGGCTCTCATTTTGCCTAGCAGTTCCTCCATCCAGTCCTCCATGCAGCCTCTTTCCCTTGTTGTTGCTGTGGGATTATCAGTCAGTCAAATCACACCCCCAGCCTGGTTCTCCTTATGGCCAAATGAATGTTACCCAAGTTTCCTTTTCTACAGATGCTCCGAAAAGTTCGTCTCCAAAACTTAAGACTGCTTCTTCACTTTTTTTTTTTTTTTCTTCAGGTTGTATGTCAAAAGCACAAAGAACTTTTTAGCACCAGTTAGGTGTGTAGCTCTATGCGCAACTTCAAAAATGTCCCCATTAGAACTCACATACAGAATCTGGGGAACATAGCTCTGATTGAAAAAAAAAGAGTAGCGTAGACATTTTCTTACACAAGGCTGTTAGCCATTTTTGCTGAAAATTGAGGTAATTTCTTAAAAGCTCAAAGATTCATTAAAACATTCTTTTAAAAAATCTTTTAATTCATGTTCTCTTGTGCATAGAAAATATATTTACCAACCAACCTTTTCCTCAGGTAGTGTTTTTTTTTTTTTTTTTTTAATGTCACTAATTATCTATCTATCCATTTATTTATTTATTTATTCATATGAAAAGTGATGAAAGTTCCCTAGCTACGTAGCCTTGAGGGGTACTTTTGATATCTGGGTGTGGCAACTTTTCCAGACAACGCTAATAAAGATCGTTACAATCTATAATGCAATCCTCTTAAAGACATTCCCTTCTACACGAGCTCTGAAAGATTCCCTTCAGCACAGAAGAAAACAAAATAACACTTTTTTTTTTTTTTAATTCTAGTACATCAATACTTCCTAAGTGTTTGCTTTACAGCACAGCTACAGCTTTACAATCTGAGGTTAATTAAATGCAGTCACTTATGAAAACCATGGGTGTAATTTGCAAGGAGCACAACAGTTTTTCTAGGGATGTGAAAAATGAAATAAAGTAATGAAAATCATCCATTACAGCTAAGGTTGCAAGGCAGAATTCTCTGTTGGTGCCACTCCACTGACTTTGATGGAGTGATGCCAGGAGGGCATTTGGCCAGAGAGTGTAATTCTTAATGTCAGCGAGCAGAAGCACACCAACACCAAAACAGCAATGTTCTACCTAAAGTGTAGCTGGCACTCTGAGTGCTCTGCTTGGCACAACCCTGGCCCATCACTTTGTAGAAGACCCAAGGACCTCTGAGAATCCCAACATGGGCCAGCGCATTGGAAACATAAGGAGCAGCAGAAAAATGGCTTTTTTTGAATGGTCCCTACAACAGACTGAAGTGCCTGGGGTGGGAAGCAAGACTAGTGGTGTATTTTGTGTTTTGTGCTGTGGTAGCTGCTGCTCCCTTACTAACGCAGGTGTACACCTGCATCTCTGACCTGGTCCAGCAGGACAGATCCTTTCTCATGGGCACGGTGCCTGTGTGCCAAGGGCTGCTGCCTCTAAAACACAGGTTTTCATTCATTCAGCTCAGGGCCCTTTGTCACTACCACTGGGAATGGTCAACTTTGATACGGATTAGCAATAGCTGCTGCAGATCTTTGGCTGCATAGCTGAATTACAGGTAGTGGGAGGAGAATTATGTTGGATTTCTCTGACCTTGTTGATTTAATAGGTACTCCTGGTAAAATCTGTCCATTTTTTAAGCTAGTAAGTATCTGTAACAAAAATACTATTAGTTACTTTGGCCCAAGAGGAAGATAAAATGAGAATACAGTTCTAAAGTGATTTCATTTTCTGTCTGATTTCACTTCCTTATACACTGCAGAGGAAGTCAGACGTACAGCATTCTGGAAAGAAGCGGTATTTAAATGTCACTGATAGCAATACCTTTACCACTTTACTGCAGTTGGTCTGCTGGACATGGAGCGGTCTCCTTTGCTTGCCCTGTAGGTGGCAGGGGTTGTCAGAGCAGATGCAACAGATGTGTATATGGAGTGCTGACCAAGAGCAGAATGCAGACGATCGAAACCATCTACTGAAACGCTGCACAAGGAAATTCATTTATCTGGCTGGTAAGCTGTCTTCTTCTTAGCCATATTTTCACTTAGCATTTTTGCATTTGAGGACATGTATAATAATAAGGCACACCTGGAAAACAAATCCAGCATTCACAGCAGATCCTATCATACTCATGGATATGCAAGTTAGGATGCCCATAGCACACCGCAGCCTGTGCGTGAACACATGAGAGGGGTCAGCTGCCAGCCCCAGCAAGCTCTGTGGCCTCGGGGTGGGTGGGTGTGCTGTTTTTTGCATGCTTTGAAGGTGGGTGTGTAGGGGGGTTGGTGATTTTCTTCAGACTTGAAGCTTTTCTACAGACTTGGGCTCTTCCCTGACAGACCACAACCAGGAGCTGAAAACACATTGTCCACCCTGCCCAAAGGAGGTTTGCAGGTTTTTATTTTTGTTTCTTTTCATCTAATCATGCTTATGCCTATGCCTACTTCTTATGCTTGTGCTTATGCCTACTTCAGCAGCTTGACCTTGTCCATTCAATCCTTGTCTTCAGAGAACTCCAGCTTATGTAACTAAACTCTTGACACACAGTATGTAAGGATCCACACAAATAACTTGTAATGTTTAATTAAACTAAACTGTAATCAACAGATTTTATCTTTTGACTACTGTGTACCAGGCAAGCTTTATCTGCTGAAAATTAACAGTAAGATTGGCTTGACTTTTAAAGGCACCATGTGAGTTTCTCATTAGCCTTATTATCATTTCTGAATCATAAATATGTAAATGATGAGTTTCACATGGGAGATTTAATTCTGTGCTCTTATTTCTGATTAGCTGGAAATACACTCCGTCTCTGTTGGATAATTGGTAACACTGCACACCAATAAGGCATTTCCCTACCCTTCATCAGAAGCAGCTGAAATTAAAGAAGGCAGGCGCTCTTACATTTTTGACAGTTTTGTAACACCAATTTGTTAAAGTTTTAACTCAGCCATTAATACAGACTATGAATTATTAATTTCTTTTTACTTTTTTTTTTTTTTTAACGTCAGGAATTAAAAAAAAAATGAAGATCTGAGCCTGGTGTTTAAATATTCTGGGAAAGGTTTGTTTTATTTTCTTCTTTTTTTCTTTTCTGATATACTCTCCAAACAAAACTCACCCATTTACCTTGAGTGACGGTGAGGGAAAGTAGTATTTTCAGGGATTTGGGCTTACAATGCACATTCCAAACAAATACTTAATTGAGAGGGTTGTTTGGGGGATTTTTTTTTCTCTCTCCTTTTTTATTTCTTTATTTTATTTTTATTGTTTTGTTTTATTTTATTTTATTTTTTATATTATTTTACTTTGAGGTGTTACCATAGGTTTGCTTGTCTGCATGATAACATGATAACTGATGAGGTGACATAACAAATGGGAGTTTCCAAACAAATTGAGTGTGGTAGGTTGTGCAAAATATTGTTGGAAACAACAAAAAAATGATACTTGCATGAATTTTACTTTTATTAATTTAGTATGATCAGAGAGGCATGATTGTATGGAGAAGTAGTAGTTCACCAGTAGTAAGTTATCAAAATGCAGAGGTGAAACATGCACAAGAATACTTAGTTTTAGTACATCATTTTTCTGTGGATTTTGTTTCTCTAGTAATAAACATCTATGCATATAATAAAAAGCAAACCATAAAATCAAAAGCTCCCTATTGAGTTGAACAAACCAACCACAGGCAGAGATCAGTTATTTAAGTATTTCTTGACAGTGTATTTGAGAGATTGGTGAATTTTATATTCTCTTCCACATTAGAGAAGAGAACCTCTTTTGGTGAAGTTGCAGATATTGCCCCACCATTCTGCTTGTCTTCTCTAGCCTACCCTCTGCACAAAGTCAGTTTTAGGCTCTACATTGACAATTGGAATTCTAATAGCTACCAAGCACCTGCTGCCTGTACTCCCTAGAATTATGCCCTTGCCTTAAGGATGCCAGTTCTCCGTGATCCTGGGACAGTTTCTCCCCTCTACCAGAGGCAGCTTAATTTTATGAGGTTCCTTGTCTGGCCCTTAAGTTCTCCTTTTCTCTTAGCATTACCTGGCGAGGTCTTCCACAATGCAATACAGTCAGATTCAGTGCTTTTTTTCACCACTTATTATACAGGCATAGAAATCAAGTTTAATTCAACTCCTCATACTGGCAGGTGCTCAGTCATCCGTGAGAAGCTTTCTGACTCCGCAAAATCAGAACAGAGTCATGAAAGATTTTAACTGTAAAGTTCTGGTAATTGTTTACAGAGCATACAGAAATCCCAACTCTCTGGCTTTTAATGTGCCCAGATTGTGTCAGATTTTCATACTTTCAGATAATCTACTTAAAAACAATATGTCTGTTATTTATTTATTTTTATTTATTTCTTTATGTATCCATTTCTAGTGAGGTTTTTGTTCTTCATTTCCAGACTGCTTCAATCATTTTTCATCCACTAAATTTGAGCTTGCCTACTTGGAAAAAACAAACAAACAAACAAACAAAAAAAGCACCAGCTGCGAACAGTTAAAGCCTGTCACATGAAAACACAGTCACTCAAGGAAATACTAAAAAATTGTGATCCCAACTCAACCTCTAATAAGAAATTTTGATAGTGTATGTCATTTTTGATGGGTTTGTGCAATTCTCTGTTATTCCTTTATGGGCAAGCCCATGTAAAATAGAGGAAGGGCTATTGTTGTGCTGTTAACACCAGCCCTTATTTCATTACTATTATTACAGTAATTATTCATCACCAGTATTATGATGATTTTAATAAGTTTTAAAAGCACATTCTTTTTTTTTTTGTTCCTCAGCTTTCTTCTACTGTTATGAGCCTCTTGATATTTGCAATTGCTAGACAGTCGATTTAAAGTCTAACATGGATGGAAAAATTCCTTAGTAAATCAGATGAATGTAAACTTCCATTTTCTGATTTATTGTCACTCTACCATGCAATAAAATAAAGCCTTTGCTTTAATCTCTATTCGTTTTATTTATTTATTTATTCATTTATTTATTTTTGCATATGTTCTGAAAAGTGAACAAGGGTGCAATCATCCATTGAAAGTATTGCTTCCATTTAGGTATGGGCTGAGGAGTGTGAGTGAGCCTCTTAATTTATAGGTTGTTGTGGTAATATTTCTTGTTCTTCAGAGAATTCTTTTTATTCTCAATGAGACACAACAGTTGTTCTTTCCATGCTTTTGAGAAACAGCTGCTTGGGAGGACAGAGATGGCAAGAGAAGATGGCACTGTGCATAAGGTAAATTTTAAGAGCAACTGCGGGGTTCATCCCAGGGGATGCACAGAGCCAGGCTTGGCACTTGGCTTTATGTAAGACTGCAGCAATGGCTGGGATCACACACCTGCAAAGATGAAGTGCAAACACAGCAGCACGCACCACACATATGCCGTTGTTTGATATATTATGACATTTTTTTGCAAGCATGCAAAAAGGAGCAGAGCTAAAAACTGAGATCATGGGACAGACCACAAGGTCCATACTAAGCTGTCTGATACCAGACAAACTGCTGAAGAAACATCTTCCACAAATGTCCCAAGCAGAAAGCTAAGAATTTTCCTCTGCCTTGCAGGAAAACACTTTTATGACTTATTCACAATTCCAAGGACAGACAAAAATATTTCAGGAAAATGGGTTTAAGCCTTGGTACAGAAGAATCACTCACAAACTGCAGCATGGCACTGACTCTCCATTGGCATAATTTAGGCATAGTTTAGGCATTGTTAACCACAGTTTTAGCTAAGGACTGTTGGCCCATTCAACTGTTCATTGTTGAATGCAAAGCTGAAGGAGAAGAGGCTGATCATACAATTTACACATGCTTGATGCAGTTGTTACTTATTGTTGGTTTCCACAAAAGTGTATAAAGGATTGCTTATCTTTACATCTCATCAGAAAATTAAGAAAAAATAATTGAAAATTCAAATATTGGGAGACTCTGGAGGTTTTGGTGTGATGTGAAAGTGAACATAACCTTCAGAAGTTTTGTGTGAAAGGTAATGGGAAATTGGCTACATTTTGAAGGGCTGATTTTCCTTTCAAACTGGTATCAGCAGGATCTGAAGACCATACTTTGTTAGTGAAATTAGTGGTTTGTTTGCTTGCTCTGCCATTGTGAGTTTTACAAAATGCAAGTATTTTCAGCAGTAAAGTGGCATACTCAGAAATAATCCAGGAAATGTTAAAAACACAGAAATGGTAGTGTTGGCCAGAGCCAGCAATTCTCTTTCCAAGTTGCTGGAGCCATCTGCACTTTAATCTTTATATAAAGTGATCAGGCTTCTAAGACATATGTCCCTTTTTTCTGTCTTTTCCTTCCTGCACTGTGCTTCTGAAGGTAGTCCCAGGTCTGTACTCCTTCACAGGTTAAAAATCTTGTTTCAAGTTTAAATCTATCCATGATAGCTTATACTGCTGTGGCAATTGTCTGTGCAGTGATGTCCTTAAGCTTAAATAGCTGTTTCATTCCTTGGGCTTTGTTGGGAGCATATATGATTGCTAGGAGCCACAGCATTGTGACTCAGACTTCACCTGTCTCAGGGTTTGTTTTGCTAGAATCAACACACCTTCCTTCTCACAGCACAGGATTTCTGTGCTCTGCATCCCTATGAAGCCTGTTTTTGCTTCAATTTTGACTGTTTCTTTCTTGAAAAGAAATTACCAGGAGACTACTCAGCAAATTGTTCTATGTAATATTTTTGTTCTCTGTTCTACTGGTTACCTGCTTCCCTGATTACTGACTACATGGCATTTTAAGCCTCTCACTTAGGTCAGCTCTGCCCGACATTTAAGCCCAGCAGATAATCATTCATCTGCTGTGATAAATGACAGAAAATATTTCCCATTGCCCCACACCTTTGGCAGCAAGGCTGCTGTCCTACTTAAAGCACAAAAACTGAAGCAGACAATAGAAACCATTTCCAGAAAATAAGCCCTGCGAGACTGCAATGCAAGAAGTAATCTAACACCCTTCCAGAAACATCAGGATAGAAAAACAAATGCTTCTGCTCTGAGGAAAGAGTAGCCTGTTTTCATTAGTGCCCCTTCTCTCTCTACAGGAGACACGGTCATGCTCAGGGGAGAGCAGATGTTGCAGAAGTCATAGACCGAGGTGCTGGATTCTGAATTTCCTCACCGGGATCCGTGTGAAGAGGAAAGGCATAGTCTATAATCTGACCACACCATGGGAGGTGGGAGGCTGCAGCATCATTCACCCATGCTAGCTGATTTTCCTTGCTGTCCAAAGATTCACTTCAAAGACAGCCCCATGTCAGGTCTGCCACGGCCTTCAGTTGTGGTATGGAAAACCAAGTGAGGTGCCCACCAAGTCTTGAGGGTCAGTCAGTTCTGGCAACAATGAGGAACTGATTCGAGCCAGGAGAAACAGCAAGAAATGCAAAAGGAAACTCCTGTGTTTATTGTCTATAATAACAGAGATTTTTGATACAAAATATGAGTGTTTAGGATCCAGCATAAAGTGCAGAATGAGACCAAGGACTATTTCTAGCACAGACCATGTTTTCATGTGGTTATATCCCATCCCTTTTGCATTTCTGGTCTTGCAGACTGTTTCCCTAGCACACATTGGCCCACATGGATAACCAATATTAACTCAAATATACCTTACATACTGTTCTGAAGCTGAGCAAACTGACTGCTTGGCCAGTGGGCTTCTGCAGCACTTGAAGACACCACGGTGTCCAGCAAGAAAGCTTGGACGTCATGAACAGAGAGATGTGCACATCTTTTGTACTGTTTTTCACATCTTGGTCAATTACGAGCAGGTGTGTGGGCTGCCTGACCACAGCCAGGCTGAAGCTACGGCTTCAAGCTGCCAGTGTGTGAAATGTGCCTCCAGTTTTGAGGACAGGTTTTCAAATATTGCCAGTTCAGGTCATGTTCTAAAAAAAAATGGAGCCTAAGGTTTGTTCAGAAAAACAAGGGAATACTGTCATTAAAAAATGAGGACACGTACCAGATGTCTACAAAAGCACTTGGTTACCGAGACATGTACGAGTGAGCATTGCCTATGTAACTGTGATTACTACATCAGTAAAAATAAAGACATGCACGTGGATTTTTATAAATAGGAGATAAAGGCTCTGAGAAGCTGACAAATTTGGCCTTTTGTGCTATAGCAGTAAAACCAGCAATTCAAAGATAAGATGCTTGAAATGAAAGTCCCTGGGTCCATCTGCAAAATACTGGCAACAGACACAGTTATTTTGGTACAATATCAGATAGAAGGAAGTCCTGGCTGATGTCTCACCACCTTCTCTTGCTCTGGAGAAGACTATCAGTTTTAACCTCCAGAGAGATGCAGCCGATGCCTTGGCTTCTCCTTGGTGGCTGTGTCTGTAGGGCTGATCTGGGTAAAACTGCACTCTATTGGCTCATTTTACCTTTTTAAAAATGTTTACTTGTCTCACCAATGCTGCCGTGTAACAGATTTTCTTTCTTCTCTATCTAGTCTTGTTCTTTTATCTTTATTCAATAAATATGTGTGAGATCATTTCAGGGAGATAACAATCTAATTTTAGGGTACAGAGAGAGAGAGAGGTAGAGAGACAGAGAGCTATACACTCACGAGGCAGGTTGAAATGGAAGGATCAGGGTGACATCGAAGCTCTGTATCTAGTCTCAAAGAATTTTAATGTGGTTGCATGATAAAAGAAGACATTTGCTTAATGTCTGCAGACAGAAATTCATGCTAGGAGTATTCTCTGCACTATGTTTTTCATACATCTTTTATTTATTTCTTATTAATGTCTCAAGCATAGTTGCTAGACGCAGTAAACAAAGCTAAGCAAAGAAATACTTCCATCTTACATTGCATCTGTTTTAAAATCATAGTTCACCATGGGATGCTTTTTATTTCCCCTGATCTTCAGCACACTCACATCTTCTACTCTTTTTATTCCAAGAGATGAATGTATGTGCCTGCTACACAACTGTATGAGGTAAAGCAGCAGAAATAGCCAAGGTACCATGAGCTCAGGCAATTCCTATTTTGTCTGCAATTCCAGCTGTGAATAATACTTCAGGAAGAATTCCCTCAGCCTTGAGAAAAGGATGTAAATTTGCTCTCTCTTTTTTGACATGCACAATTTTTGCTTATTCTTCTCTGCTTGCATTACAAGGTCATTGATTGTCAAGTTTACTTCTCAGTTGATGTTTCATTTATGAAGAGGCAAGAACATCTTTCAGGCTAAGTTGTTCTTTTTGCCACTCTTATTTGTTGAATTTGTTTATAAAATATTGGTGAGGTCTAGAGGGTAAGCCTGTTCTTTTTATTTATTTATTTTTTTATCTTTCATGTTTCTTCACAGACACTAAATGCACAAAAAAGTTCAGATAAATTCTCCAAAACAGTATTTCTTTTTACGACACACCTAGAAGAATTGGGGTTTATATAAATCTGTCCTAGGAGTCCAGCATAGGGATTGCACTGGCTGGAATGCATTAGACATTTCTCCCCACACAGCTATATGTTTTCTCTTAGACAAGAAGGTGGATTCTTTGAAATCAACATTTTCTATATTTTCTTCTCAACAACTTGCTGGATTCTGAAGCTGTGTATTTCATGAAACCATTTAAAGATTTACTTAGTGTTCCGTAGTTCTTCTAGAAAAGCTTGGGAGAGGAAAAGGTCATCTGTAAGATTTTTTTTTCAGGGGATAGAGTACAGAAAATGAGTTTCAAAGCTATTCTCCCATAGTAGGCAGAAATACCTTTATCAACATTCTGAATTCTTGTTTCTGAGTCACCATCTCTTGTCCTCAGTTCTGGGAATTTCACCTGTACTGCAGTCCTGGAGAAAATGGACAGAACCTTTCCCATTCCCCAGGAAGAAAGGTTGTAAGATATTCATGAATTGCAGTGCTCAGAGACAGAAATATTACATTTAGTAATCACACATCCTTATCAATCAATAAGTATTTAATGCTTAGCGTTTCCCTCATCCAGTGCCATTTTAACAGCTAGCTAAGGTGTACAGTTTCTTCCATGGAAAGCTCATGCTGACTATGAAGCTTCAGGTTTGAAAAAATGATACTCTGTGAGTATTCCTATTTTAGGTGTTCTATTTTTAGACAGGAAAATTAACAAGGGAGCATAAGTGACCTTCGGGAGCCACTGGTACAGATAATGAAAGCCACAGCAAGGACTGTCAGCCATTCTTCCTTGCATGTTGGTGCATGGTGGTTGAAGGGTTTATATTCAGATTTTGAAAGTGAAAGCTGGGGCAGATATCGGGAGAAGCTAGACCCTACGTATTTAGCATCCTTCCTATCTGAGGTCCTAGGTATTCAGGTTGCTGTCTTCCTAAATGAACAACAGATGCCTGAGTGATTTCAAGGGTTTAGACATTACAGAGTTTTTGAGAATTGCACTTTATGTCTGCTTCTCTATCTCAGCAAAGATTAAAAAAAAAATCTTCTATATCTCAGCAAAGATAACAGAAATGGAGTACATGGTGACTTGCTGTTGCATCCAGAGTTGAAAGAACAGGGCAATTCTGCTCAGGAAGAACCATGCTATTTTTACATTTGGTTTCAATCAGATTTACAATGAAAGCTAATTGCATTCAAACTCTTTGGCAAAGGGAGTAGAACTGTGTTTTGAGTCCACAAATGTGACAAAATTCACCAGAAATAGGTATCAGAGCTGGAATTTTCTGACTTAAAGATTTCTGCAGGAGTGTGATGGTTTCTTTGCACAAGAGCAGCTGTGCACCAAGTCAAATCTACCAAAAGCTGCTGATGAACGGTGCCCCAAGATAACAAACTTGGATGAGGAGCCCTGGATTCACTTCTGACTTACTGCATGATTTTTCTGTACAGCTCTAAGCAGCTCACAGTGCTCTCTCTTTCTCAGTTTCCACCTCTACTGGAGCATTTCTCTTGCTCACAGAGCATGTGCTGTGCATAGGTAAATTAAGGGCTTTGGGGTCTTTGAACGTCAGGTTAGGAAATAGAAGTGCTTTAGATCTTTGCTGAAGAGGCAATACATAAGTAATTTGAGAATAGCTGCAAAACATATTCATTTTATACTGTCTTCTTTTCTATGTCTAATGTTACATGCAAAACTGCTTTTGTAGTATTTTGGGCTCTTAGAGGTGGAGTTGCAAAAATGTTATTTTATGTGGCTATATATCATTTAAAGGCATTGTATTAAATTACCCTCAGTGAAGTGTAAAACCAATCATGGGAAGTCCGATATTTCAAAGCTTTCAAAGTAATTTCAAGTAGCTTGTATGCAAGCAAGACGCATCTACGTGACATAAATATAAAACTTAAATATACATAACTTAAAAGTTCTCATTTCTCAGTACCTGGAATCCTGTCAGTGTGTCTTCTATTTGCTAATTGTGCAGGAGTAAGGATTACTCACTGCTTTCTTCCCAGGCAGATGTGAGAACAGGAAGGGAGGGAATAAAAGGAGGGCACAAAAGAAAAGGAGAGTGAAGCTAAGAAGCACAGTAGGTGATTCTGAAATTAGATAAAAGGGATGGTAGGTTAATGTCTATTTTTTAAAACTTGGCCACTGTTAGGAGCTGCTTGGACATTTAGTTACTGGAGACAGTTTTTGTGGAGACAGAATACAGGTGATGTTTTTGAGGGAGCATGGTCAAAGACTGCATGGCAGGGCAATGAAATCTTTATTATACAACACCCTAAGTATGTGTGAACATGCAGACACATAAATTTATATGCACAGACACATTTATGACTTCTTTTAGAACTTAAGCAAATCAGAGACCCAAATTCCACTTCCATTTAAACACACAGACATACAAAATCATGTAATCTAACATTCTTTTAGTTTGTTGTTGAAAATATTTCAAAGCCAATATTGTTCCTTTTGCATCATCAGTTGTGTGGTTACCTACCTGGGTCACTTTTGCTTGAATTTTCACCTTTTCTTGCAAATTATCAGCATGGTCCACAATTATGAAGTGTTTCTGCCTGTAAAATAAAGTAATAAAGAGAAAAATCAGTAGGAGACTGCCCGGAGTGAATTTATAATTCATTTAAAGTGTGAGGCTGTCCATTTAACCCTTAACAATATTCATTTTTTTCAGAATGTGCAAATTTTGTCTGTAGCTGGAAAAGCTATGAATTTAAATAACCCTTAGCTGTCTGAGAAATGAATAGTTTGATAAGTATAGCAGGCAAAAAGTTGCAATGACATGCTCTTCCATCTTCCCCTAGAAACGTCTGTTGCAGGATTTCTACCAAAATTGCAGTAAGAATGGAAGAGAGTTGTTAAATAAATAAACCAAGAAGACTCAAGCAATAAGCGCTTCTTGAATTGTTATATACCACCATTGAAGTGGATTCAGAAGTACAGCTCCTTCTGTCCTTTCCTTTCCTCTGTCTATTAACCACTCTGAAAATTAAAGGTCTCAAAAAAAAAAAAAAAAGGCCTTTTTGGAGCTTATCAAAATGAATATTTAATCTGATTCAGATTAACTGGTGGAGTTGTTAGCACGTCTCAAACCCAAATTTACTGATTTGCAAAGCTGAATGATCACTTCAATATTAATGCGGGTATGGACAGCCTTGCTGGCTCACCGCGAATTACAGGCCAGGGAGGGGAACTTCAGGCAGAGGAAGGGACAAGTCCTTCCCCAGCTGCAGCTGGGCAGTGGTCAAGCCCAGCCTTGTTGGTTCTGGGGGAGGTTCTCCTTGACACTTGTGTTTCTCTACATCCCACAGACAGAGAGGCAAATGTGTGCTGAGGAGACATGGTTTGATAAGGAGGTGAAGGATTTTGCAGAAATCTGCTGTTGATCCAGAGGATGGAGGAGAACCTGACAAGTCATCAGGCAAGTTAGCAGCACTGCCTGAGAGGCAGTGGTGGTAGATGCACCCTCCCACGCGTACAGGGACTTAAGTTTCCCATTGATTTCATATGTTGGTAATAAACTGTTAGCTCTTGTCCAATCCACCTTTGTTACTCAGGAGTTGTCTGCACACTGCCCCAGGACACAGGTAAGAGACCAAAGATGCTCAGCAAAAGAACACACTCTTGCTTTTCTTCCTTCCCTTCCCTTCCCTTCCCTTCCCTTCCCTTCCCTTCCCTTCCCTTCCCTTCCCTTCCCTTCCCTTCCCTTCCCTTCCCTTCCCTTCCCTTCCCTTCCCTTCCCTTCCCTTCCCTTCCCTTCCCTTCCCTTCCCTTCCCTTCCCTTCCCTTCCCTTCCCTTCCCTTCCCTTCCCTTCCCTTCCCTTCCCTTCCCTTCCCTTCCCTTCCCTTCCCTTCCCTTCCCTTCCCTCCCCTTCCCTCCCCTCCCCTCCCCTCCCCTCCCCTCCCCTCCCCTCCCCTCCCCTCCCCTCCCCTCCCCTCCCCTCCCCTCCCCTCCCCTCCCCTCCCCTCCCCTCCCCTCCCCTCCCCTCCCCTCCCCTCCCCTCCCCTCCCCTCCCCTCCCCTCCCCTCCCCTCCCCTCCCCTCCCCTCCCCTCCCCTCCCCTCTTTTCTTCTTCCAGCTGAAACTTCAGTGTAAAAAGCATATCCTATTTGTTTATGTTTTCCAAGACATTTGCAGTTTTGAGTGAAAATCCCCAAACAAAATGATTGTTGGTTGTCAAGCACATTTTTATCAGACTTGGGAGGTTGCCATGCATAAACCTTGTATTGCATGCTTTCTGTTTTTGCCTGTTTTCCAATAAAAGCAAGAACAAAAGAGGAGAAAAAGAGGAATGTATCAGATAATATTATAAAAAAAAAAAAAAAAGAAAGAAAAGAGGAATTTATTTATTTATTTATTTATTTATTTAATGTGAATCTTAATTTCAGTGGAAGTTTTTAACCAGCTCTGGTTAGACTAGGCTAATCTGTTTTCACTTGAATTACCCTGAATTTCTGTTTAGGAACTGGAATGGTTTGAGCTTCTAATGCAGCACTTGCTGATGCAAATTTAGTGCTGGCTTTGCCTGAATATATCGAACAGTCCTTTGGATGGGTGGTTCATGAGTGTGCTGAAAGGAATGGTCTAGTACTTTACAGGGAGCTGATCAAATCTTTCAGAGCATATTGACAGGTACGAAGGCAGAAGGATATCACTGAAGAAGGTGGAGAGAAAAAAACAACAGTAACGAACACACAAACAAAAAAGAGGAAGGAATAACAAAAGCCAGTTTATCACTGGGTGTGTCATTCCATCCATCATAGTGATAGAGTTGCCCATTCTGAGATGCCCTCTCTCACTCTTGTCTCTGTGTATCCCAGTTTACCTGGAATTTTCAACTGGATTTGCCCAATATTGTACAGTGGTGAATATGCTGAATGTTGCTTTCCTGCTGCTGAAGCCTGCGTTTGCTTTAATCAGTGTCACCATCTTTCCTCTGATAGGATTAAAAAGTGCGCTCCTGAAAAAGGTGACAACAAGAGAAGTGGCTGGTAATAATCAAATCTTCCAAATAAAAGTCTTTTGACTCTTCCTTCACTCTGTGGGTCTGACCATGTAGCGCTAAGAAGGTGACCAAGCTGCCAGGAGGAAAGGAAGCTGTGAGAGAAGCAGCCCTACAGCCCCCAAGGTCAGTGCAGCAGGATGGCAGGAGGTGCTCCAGGCAGGCAGCAGCAGTTCCCCTGCGGCCTGTGGAGAGGCCCCTGGTGGAGCAGGCTGTCCCCCTGCACCCACGGGTCCCACACGGAGCAGATCTCCACGCTGCAGCCCGTGGAGGAGCCCCCGGTGGAGCAGGTGGATGTGGCCTGGAGGAGGCTGCGGCCCATGGAGAGCCCCCGCAGGAGCAGGCCCCGGGCCGGAGCTGCAGCCCGTGGAGAGGAGCCCACGCAGGAGCAGGGGTCTGGGGGGAGCTGCCGCCCGTGGGGGACCCGTGCTGGAGCAGTTTGCTCCTGGGGGATGGATGGACCCCGTGGTATGGAGCCATGTGGGAGCAGTTCTTGAAGAGCTGCTGCCTGTGGGCAGCCCCCGCAGGATCAGTTGGGAAACCCCATTCCCCATTTGGTGGGAGGATGCAGGAGGGGGTAGATGGGGGAAAGGCGTTTTTAGTTTGCTTTTAGTTTCTCACTGCTCTAGTCTGCTAGTGTTAGGCAATAAATTATATTACTCTCCATAGGCTGAGTCTGTTTTTCCTGTGATTATAATTGTTGAGTGATCTCCCTGTTCTCATCTCAAAACTTGAGCCCTTTCATTCTATTTCTTCCCCTTTCCCTTTGAGGAGAGAGTGTGAGAGAGCAGTTGTGGTAAAACCACCACCACAGATGATTACTGGAAAATTAAGTTTAAACTCCCTGAAAAAGTACTGTGAGATTATTTTGCCTTTCAGTGATAAATGTTACAGGCTCAGCACCTTGGTTATAGACACTATTTGCTTGTTCTCATAACCTTCAACGTATCTACTGGATCCATAATAAGAGCCATTTTAGTTCATAAAACAAATTCATAAGTGGTTAATGTAAGCAGATCAAAAAAGTTTGGTTTTCTAAATGCATGGAAATGCTTATGGATAAACAAAATGATTTTATCCAGCCATATGGGAACTGGGTCAGGTGTTGGACTGCAGAATTGGCTTCTACCCTAAAAACAGTTCACATGACTTTGTTGGCCAACATTCTCCTGGGGACTGATGGAGATCTAGTTGTTTGGTTGAAAGGTTACTGTGAACATTTAAATTAGTTTTAAAAAAATGTCTCTTATTTATGTAGAAGGCACTTCCAGTAGAAATATACAGTAGAGCTCGTGATCAATTTTGTAAGGAAAGATTTAGTCAGAGCCCACAAAACAGTCTTTTTGCATGCTGAGGCTCAGATCTTGTCATGAGATCTATGTGGAAGCACTTGGTTGTATAGGTCAGCTCACACAAAATGTTGCTCAGATCACATTTGGACACTGGATTGCCAGCCTCAGAAGATTTCAGGTATTTAACTCGGCTATGAATAATATTAAAAAGAGAGCAGGACAGGCTTTGGTGCAGGCTAGAAATCAGAGCATGTTCCCAGTTGCCCCAGACTTGTATGGACTGGCTTTGAAGTTCATATACCTTCCCTTATACTGTTATCTGGCTCAGGTAAATTAGCGGAATTTCTTTGCAGCTTCCAGTTTTGCATCTTATACCCGAATTTCCAGTTTAAGCCTTTTCCATGGAGGTGAGCAGATGTCATAAAAAAAAAAAAAGAAGAAAATATTCTCTGTGAATTAGAACTAGATGGACAAAATAAAAATGTCTTCAGTTTTAATTTTATGATTTTAATCTGATAAGAGGCAGGAGTTGCAGAAATATTACAGAAAGGGAAAATGAAGTTAAAATAAGCATGCAGAAGTTCTTGGCACTTTCTCAGAGCTGAAAACTCAGCTGTGGTTAAAAGCTAACCACAAGGCTGGAAATAACATGATGTTTTTTGTCCCGACCTATGTACAGTTCAAGCTTGTGTGAAAATTAAGACTAAAACAATGTGCTTTCTGCACAAGTTAACAGCCAATGTTCAAAATAAAGTTAGAGAGAAATGAGAAAGGCTAACATTGTCCTCATGAACCTTTGAAGTCAATGTCAAAGAAATGCAATACAAGGAAAGGAATCTTTATCGGAAGCTGTTTGACATACTCACAAAACTACTTGAAAGATACATTCTTTGACAGGTCCCTTTTCAAAAGTTTTTAAGAAAAATGCCTGGTCAAAGGGCATTTTTCCATTATTTTTACCCCAGCACTTGGAGTGGGTTGGCTACCATAGATTATCAGAAGAAACTACAGCATATGCGTTATGCTACATCCTACTTAAGTACAGTGATACGTATGAATCTTTGATCTTTCAAAAATTGTGGGATCAAAGTATTCACTGTTTTGGATATATATCTGTGCTAAAATCAACTGATTATAGCTCTGACCATGGAAAAGAACCTGGTACAAATGACTTTGAACTCATGTCACTCCAGGTAGTCTGTGCACTTTTGAGTTAATTAGCATTTCTTTGAACTTAATTTCTTTCGTGTTGCATGGTCTGGAATAAATATCAGTCACTAATAATCTATTTAAAACTCATTTTAGTGCTAGAATGTAACAGACAGAGGGAGAGACATGAACAGCAATGTGTTGGTGTGTGCAATTGCTCTCCTTATCAATCTTAATGCATACATATATATATACATATAAGTAAATCACATCTAGCACTGTGGTTCCCAATTATTCTTAATTGGCAATGCTTCCTCCTAAATTAAGCACTCACATGAATTAATTAATAACAGCAATGAAAGAACAGGAAAATTTTACAACAGGTCATTCTTGCTATCTGTGCCTACTTGATCATACGTAAAGACAATTTGAAGTTTTTGAAGGGGAAAGAGGAATTGCTTCCTTGTCTTCTATATGGCAACTCCCATGAAGAATTCAGCCTGGAGCAAAGAGCTCTGGATAAAGTGCTTGAAGGTAAGATACTTACCAGCTTTCTGGACTGTGTGAAAATTTTATTTGCCACCAGTGGATGAACAGAAATGCTGTGCTTCACAGATTTGTTTTTCTCAATCCATGTAGAGGAATTCTAAAAATAAGTAATACAGAACAACCATTTTAATCCATCAGCATATTTTTCCCTTGTTTTTCAGGCTGCTTTATTCCTCTGAGGAGTACTGGTCCCTTATCCTGCTTTTCAGGTGTCTCAGGACTGATTGTCCAGATATGCTTCCTTCTGGCTCACACTACAGACCTGTTCTGCAGCTGGGCTGGTCCCCTCCTGCAGCACATACATAGTGAGCAGTGTTTTCAGAGTGCTGACACTTTTCTGATCAGCGTAGCCCTTTCTAGCTTCATCTTTCAGACTGCCCTCTGTACTGTCAGGCAGAGCATGGGCACCTTGCATCTTGTCCATGAATGAGATAACCATCTTATCAGAGGGTACAAGGCTCAGATCTGAGCATTGTCTTGACTGCCTGATGTGGTGTGAAGTATTACCACTTTCAGAATCATGCAGTACAGCATACTCTGGGATTGGAAATCTATTCATTGAACAGGCAGGTAAAGCAAGGCTCAGACCAAGCTACCCAGTGTTTTCAACATGACTTTTTTGCAGAAGAATATTGCATTCCAAAGAAAAGGCTTGTGGTGATTCTCTGCATAGGTTAGTTAGCAAGTTTGGGGAAAAGAAAAAGAAGATGAGTTTTCTCTGGCACAATATTTATTGCTTGAATCTTATGGTGCCGAGATCTTGCCTCATGGAAGAGATTGACTGAACATTGCTCAAAGTTGGTTTTGTTTTTTTTTACAGAAAATTAATCAGTGTGAAAGTAGCATATTCCATGTCTCCTTACAGGGCTGTCTGTGGTTATTTACACATATGCAAAGTTAAAGGAAGACTGAAGTGCCTATTTGCCCAGAACAAAAGATACTTCTGCTCTGTCAGCTCTGTCAACAAAGTCAGGAGAGAGCAATTAAGCAGTCAGGGGAAAAAAAAAAAAGAAAAAAAAAGAAAAAAAAAGTAATATTTTAGTCTAGAGCTTTGTAAACAAGCTCTTAAATATATAATTCATGTACCTCATTCACCTATTACTGTTCACACTATGCTGACACACTTCTGTAACACTAAACAAATTAGTGCATTTAGCATTTGTAACAGTTTCCTTCCTCATGCTGTCTCTACCATATCCCCTCAAAAGAGAATTTCTTCCCAAATTCCCTGTCCAAACACTTAGCTTGTTGCCTTTTATTGCCTGTAAGGAGATTCCAGAAATTAAAAGAAAAAAAAAATATTTAGACAGAATTTAAACTGACTGAATTATTTAATAAGGAGATGTAAAGTGGAAATGCATAATTTATTTTAAACATGTGTAATGGAGCTTTAAAGATACAGTGCTCTTAAGTCAAAAAGCTTTTGTTCCTTCAGTCTTTTAAGTTAGCAAGCTACATCCATCCCACCTTGTAGCAGAGTTAGAATAAGCCATGTTCTTCTTTGAAGACCCATAATGCCCAGTCTGAGTTTCGTTATCTCTTTCTGGCTTATCTTTTAGTGACAGTAATTAACTAGAAAAGGAACTAGTTGAACAGTTAGCTTGTAACTGAAGGTGCTCAGTACTGCTCTGAGGGTGCATCATCCCTTCACAGTCTTTTGCATGCGACAGGGAGAGATGCAGGCAGGAGAAATGTAATGCTTTTAAGAGACTGATGTCATGATGCAAAGGGGCCATAGAGGAAGCAAAAGAGAAACATATGGCCACTCTCTACAGCCAGGAATAAAACACAACAGCTACAAGTCACATACCTTCAAAACTATAGCATGGTCAGCACTGAAGAGACTCAATGGGATACTCCACTGGATTTGAAAAGCAGCCCAGATCTTGAATTTACATGCTTTTAAATCATGGGAGATGATTTTTGCATTATGTATCAATAAAGTACATGCCCTTTGCAGTATAGAAAACGTGAGAAGGAGATGTGACAAATGTCTCTGGATGGTGGAGACTGCGACAGTTGGTGGCAATGTTGTAGAGAAAGATGAGGGTTCATGGAGTAATCAACAAAGTGAATAAGTAATACACCACAAAACAAATTCTTAAATGTTCAATGATTTGTTTTGCTTCAGTTGTCACAAACAGAATAATTATGATCAGCTTTTTGGATTAATTAATATTAATAGGGTGGAGTAGTGTTGTGGTTTAACCCGGCTGGCAGCTAAGTACCATACAGCCGTTCGCTCACCCTCCCCCCTCCCTCTCTGGGATGGAGGAGAGAAACAGGAAAATGAAGCCTGTGGGTTGAGATAGAGACAGTTTATTAAGACAGGAAAATAATAATAATAATAATAATAATAATAATAATAATGTGTACAAAACAAGTGATGCACAATGCAATTGCTCACCACCCGCTGACCGATGCCCAGCCTATCCCCGAGCAGCCGGCCCCCCCACCCCGGCCAGCCACCCCTATATATTGTTTAGCATGACGTCAGATGGTATGGAATACCCCTTTGGCCAGTTTGGGTCAGCTGTCCTGGGTCTGTCCCCTCCCAGCTCCTGCTGCACCCCTAGCCTGCTCGCTGGCAGGACAGAGCGAGAAGCTGAAAAGTCCTTGGCCTGGTGTAAACACTGCTCTGCAACAATTAAAACATCACCATATTACCAGCACTCCTCTCATCCCAATCCAAAACACAGCACCCTACCAGCTACTAGGAGGAAAATTAACTCTATCCTAGCTGAAACCAGGACAAGTAGGAATATGAGCCAGAAAAGTGAGGAAAATCATTAAAAAATATGGCCATATAAGGTTGCTTGAATTGTTAGAGTTATTAATGTTTACTGTAGAGCTGTAAAAGAGATAGCTGAAATTATTCCTTAAGTATGAATGATTGTCTTCAAGAACTCATGGGAAAAATTAGGGGAAGTCAAATATAATTGATATGTAAGGGAGGGGAAACAGATATTAGAGAACACAGACCTGTCTAAATTCATTATATGAACAGACACTGTAGCAAATGGTTGACTTCTATATGCAAACGACATGGTAACTGGACAGGGCGTTGCTAATCTGAGAGGAAATTCCAAAGAAGTAGAATTTACACTATCATGAACTACCATTCAATGCTTCCGTAAATTAGATGCTGACAAGAAAATTAGAAATAATCAGGTAGACAGAAGGTATGCCAACAAATTTTCAGTTTTTTAAGTGGACATCAAACTGCAAGTTAGCTAATAATCTGTTGCTTTGGGGGGGGGAAAAAAAAAAGGAAAATGTTGTTCTGTTCTACTATGATGCAGTTTAACCCCAGATAAATGACAAGCTTGAATCTTCATGTTTTAGTGGTGTCCTCCAAAATGCCTAAGCTCCAAAGTATTTTTTTTTTTGACGATGAGCATATTTTGCTTTTTGGGTAAAGGAACAACTAAAAGTGATTATATTAAATTAGACTAGATGGGTCATAAAAATAGTTTAAGCAGACCTTTCTGCTCTCCCACCATGTATTAGAAGTTTGTTTTATTGGCTCTAGCTACATTGGCAGTCTTCTGAGTGGCAACAGATCTGTTCTACCCTCCTGCTCCATGGGAAGTCTAAACCTTTTATTTGTCCTTCCTTGCACCTCTCAGCACTCTCTCTGTGCCTCAAGACCATCCACTCTGCATCCCAGGAAGGTCTTCTCAGATTCAGTTTCTCTCCAAGGGCGCTATCAGTCCCTCCCTCTTTTCCACAGAGTTTCACCAAACCAAGACTTCTGGAAGAAATATTAGGCAATCATGAACAAAAATGAAAGAATTCATTTGATAATGACAAACAACTTATCAAAAGTATTGTGCATATCATAACCTTTTTATTTATTTGTTTATTTTTACTTTGCTGAACACTGGCAATGCATCAGCTGGAGAATACACTCCATCTTTGGCACTGAGCTTTAAGGCAGTTCCAGGCAAACTAGAGAAGGTTAAGAGCACAAGAAAAAGTTAAGAGGTTTAGAAAATGTGATTTAAAGTAATGAAATTATTTCTTTACAGACAAAATAATTTAAAAGGAGGCATTTTAAGGGTTGCCAAACATTTGAAGAATTTATGAGTTCCTCTGCATATTTACACAAGACAGGTTGAGATGCAAAATTAATAAAAAATATTTAGCTTGGAAAAGTCTTAATATTGAAAAGTAAAATACCAAACAATTCACTTACAAATGTTTCAGGGTCACTAATGGACACGTTCTTATTGAAGAGGCAGGATAAATACCTGCCTTCTATGACATAGTTATGTTTAATCCTTCCCTAAAGCTGGCTAAAAGTCAGCTCCATACTTTCTTGATCTCATGAAGAACATGAGAGTACAGCAATAAAAGCAAGAAGTCTCATGTAATCCAAATCCTGGCCTATCTGGACAGCAGTTAGAGATGTTCATCTTTCTTCTGCTGCCTGCACATGAACAGGAGCAGCATTTTCTGTCTGTCAGAAGAAGCTGCTTTCTTCTAGGACACACAGTAAGCACTAATTCTTTTTTGAGGCACAGTTGCCATTCTTACAAATCAAAACTGACAAACTAGTTTAAATTGGCTTTTGCTCTGAACCAAGCAGTAATTCTTAGTGTGGGATAATAATGAGCTTCTCTGGCATCAGAGAAGGACATGGTAGGTGTGTGATTTGCACTTATTCATCCAAGTTTGTCACCGTTTTTTCTCCTGTGCGTTGTCTGTGATAAGTAGATCAAACTATGTGTCAGAGTTACACTTGGACAAGTTTTGCTTAGATAACCACTTCTGTTTTGACTGTTTTATCATTTTTATCTGGCAGTGGCATAGATTATATGTGAGGAAACTTTCACCTCTCTATGCAAAATGTGAAACAGCCCAGAGAAATGAAATACTACTCACTGGCCACATTTGCCCTTAGGAGACTCCCGAGGAGCACAGCAGCAGAGTGGCTGCATTTGTACATTCTCCAAAGCATTAAGAAAAATTCCCCTTTGCTTCAGACATATCCATGTCCATATCCATGATACTTCTGGCACTCCTGGAAGCACCACTTTTTGTACAGACCATGACAGCACCTACTGCCATTTACCTTCCCCCTGACGTGCAACACCATATACTGCAGCACCACCCTTTAGTCCTACTGAAGAGGCACCTCTTGACTGCTTCTTACCTAAAAGCAAGAAACTGTACCTAGATCTATTCCCAAGCCCCAAAGTTCAGGACACTGCTCTGGTAACCACCCTCTTGTTGCTTCATGATGTTTGGCCCAGATGCTGATATGTGACATTGAGACATTTCTCTGTGGAGAAATCCTAAAGATCTTTTGCAGAAACACACTCTTCAAAAGTGGCAGCAAAACAACATCTATCCGATACAGTAAATTTAGGAACTAAGATTTGTCTCTCTCAACTAGAAAATAAAAATTTAGTACTACATTTCACTCACAGCAAGACTGGAACACCTTTGTTTTTTCCAGAACAAAAGATCTTTCTTTCCCACCACAGACACCATGGGCAAATAAAATGGTTTCACAGTCAGTCCTTGAAGAATAGCACTTTAAAAAACTGTTCGTTTTAGGTAATCATCCAAAATTATATGTAAATATTATTTGCATGCTCTCGTTTGATCAAGCTGCAGCCCTACATAGACAATGACTGTTGGTGGCATCCCAAAGAGAAGGCACACCTGCGAGACATTCTAAAGAAAGCACCGCACTTTCAGGAATAAATGGGTACTTGACTGTTAAAAATAGCAGTAATTTCTATGATTCATAGAGCAGCTTAGTTAGGACCTCTTCCTCTTCCCATAGTGGAGTGATGAATGGGAAGTGTGATGAGTTCCCAGTTGTGGAGACCAGCCAGGGCTGTCACCAGCCCTGGGGATACATCCCATAGCATTCCTGAGGATGGAGAAGCTGGGAGAGGTCAGAACAGTTTCATGAAGCTCCTCACATGCCCTCTTTCCTGCCATGAGGAGCACTGAGTCCCTTCCACCTGTTGCTTTGGGAACTCCTGCCCAGCAAGTCTGTCCTGGTGGAGGTAGCAGACTTTCTGCCCAGTTCTGCTAGGAAAGCCAGACTGGAGAAGTACCCACATGAACGTTGGGTATGTGGTGGTGGGTGTTGCCTGTGGGACTTGAAAGGGACTGGGAGATGACTGAAGGCACAAAGAGGGAGTTGACGATGGGGTTACAAGTGAGAGCAGAGCATGAGGAAACACATGGATTGGGTGGTGGGGCCTATACAGCCTGGGAGGTGTCCTGAAAACATGTAATGGGCATTGCCTCTTAGCTTTAATCTGTGCCTGTGAGGAACGCTGTGACCAGGGGTAATGGTCACCCAGAAGTGAGACAGCAGTAAGAGGTAAGGGAAGCAGAGCAGGAGTGCAGGACCCACAGGGGTGCCGCATGGCAGCAGATGCCCCACATGCACCTGACCCTGGCAGAAGGGCATGCTGTGCTGTACATTTGCATTGCAGGCAAAGAGATGCCAGGTAAATTTGTGTTGCTTAGCAACACTCGGTCCAAAATTCATCCAGCTGCATCAGAGTAGGGGCAGAGGCAAGCAGAATCTGTTCTGCAGCACATCAGGACCGGGCTGGTCCATCAGAGCAACCAGAGATTGCAGTTGAGGAGGGGCAGGTACCCTCACCCTGGGCTGAGCAATCAGGCACTGTCCCAGAATGACCTATTTCTCCTGGCTGGTGCAATGCTGCTGGTGGGGCAGCACAGCTCCCATGTGCCATGGGGCATCTGCAGGGGCTTGCTGCTCAGCAAAACATCGTCACGCTGCTGCAATGCACCAACATCTCCAGGAAGGACTACCCCCACCACTGGGACATCCATGTTGCTTGGAGGGATGCAAAGGAGTGGTGTAAAGATCAGGCAACCTCCAAGTCTGAGCTGCTACCACAGGTGATCCACAAAAGAGCTATTGTAAATGGTCAGGAAATCTTGCCTTGAGGTAGGGATGCTCCTGAAAGGCAGAACAGTTACAGCCTGTCAATATTTCTCATACGTCGCTCCCTCCACAGCTAAGGTCTTTGAGCATAAGTGTAAGATGAAAACTCTTCTTGAGACATTACTTCAGGATTTATGCAGACATGATTTAGAATTTGTCTCTTTACTTGCACCCATGTCAGCATTCATAGGAATAAAATCAATATAATATTTTATGAAGATAACAAGTATTAAACAAAACAAAAACAAACACCACCAACAGCAGAAAATGATAATGTTCCTGTTATTTCTCTTACAGTCTTACAGAAATACTCTCAGTTAAAATATCACACCATTTCTCCCTGAACTATCACTTCTTCATCAAGTTCCTTTCTGTTCGTTGACAGACTTAAGCACATCTCCCACGTGTTGCAGCCTAAAATCTAAATATTTCTACTGCCTCATGTGCTCTTTCCAACTTCAATTGAAACAAGGAACTATCGCAAGATGTGCTTTTTCTTCAATGCTGATTTTGACTATTTTTCTCTTTGTATCTTAGTACAGCAATACATGAATAGATAGCCAAGAGCAGCAATCAAACCTATGAAACTCACCCAAATCTTCTTCACAGACTTCTAAGCCCTCAGCCTCACAGATGAGCTGCTGCACAATATTACTACCAAATTCTCACACAGTGGGAAAATTTGCTGCAGTACAGAAGACAATCCAATAAAAACTTGAGGGATTGTTCATGTGCTGGAAGTTAAACATTTAGTGAGCATTATCAGGAACAGGTCTTAGACTCTTGGCTTGTTGGAGACAGCACCATGTTATTTTTATTTAGTGGAAGAAAGTTTTAGGGACAGGCAGTAGGAAGAGTGAAATTAATATATTTTAAATGTAGGAGGAACTCAGAGGAGCTATTTGGATGATAATAAAATTATAATAGTCTAAATTGTGGAGCCTTCTTACGCTCTTATCATGACAAAAATAATCCCATGATCTTCAGTGGTATTTTAGACTGAGCATGGTAGGATTCCACCTCAGTAACAATGGCAATAAGGAATATTAAGATAAGATAAATAATGTCCTTACTTTTGCTTACCCCCGGTGCATTCAGACCCCCTGACAGTGATCAGATTACTCATTTGCTCACTATTTTAAGAGATTAATATTCCAGCTTGTAATATAGGAAACTGTTCATTCTACTTATTGTATCCAATGATATTTCTCAAGAAATGGGACCTGGTATAAAAATTAGAACTCTTATTGTAATTAATGAACAATCTTTGATAAGCAGGAAAGCCACAAGTCTATGACATTTCAGTTTAAAATGTGTCTTTAAGAGGAAGCCTTTAACTTGTTACGGGAATTAGAAGTCTATTTCCTATTTTATTGATGCTTTCTGCATATATTATTCATGGTCCAAATTTTGACAACTCTTTTTTTTTTTTTTTTTTTTTTCCCCAAAGATACAGTGTTGGGAATGGAGAAAGCTGAGAAAAAAACATCATCTTTATGAAATTCAGTCCTAGGTACAGACGTCCATGCCAAGTTTCGTTCACAACTTTCAATTTCCCTCAGTTGTCTCATTCAGAATTAGATGAAGCATTTCAAGTAAGGTTTTTGCAGAGTTGTATTGCTTTTGGTCACTTTTTCAGAAAAAACTTTTTCAGTTTCCATACTTTCTCCTCTTTTCCAAATAGGAAAAAAAAAATGTGAATTAAAAAGATGACTTGCATTCTGAAAGAGAGTCCCTTCCCCTGAAAGTATTTGAAATAGGTTTTTTTCCCCAGTGCAAATGAATAGAGACAAAGAAAGTGTGTACATGAGAAAGAATTAATTTGTTTTTTCTAAATAAGAATATAAGTGGTTTGAGATGTGGACTGTTTTTACTTAATATCATAATGGTAGTTGGTGTTCTGGGCCAAGATTTTGAAAAAGTCTCTTGGTCACCGCCATGAAGATAAATGAAAAGGAATTATATGAAAGTTACAATAACATTAAAACATCCTTTTTGTTTCCTCTGTCATTTAAACACAAATCACAGCTCTAAGACCGCTTAAATTCCAGACATCTAGCATCTTTGTGCTCAGGTAAGAAGGGAAATCTGGCAGCATTTCTTGGGAATCTTGTTATAGACCAGCTAGTTTCAATGTCTTCTAAGAAGTCAAGAACTAGAGCTGTCCACTGACCCCTGGTGAAACCAGAGGAGGATGTGAATTTCAGATGCTATGTCACATGGCTCTATCATTTCTCTTAGGGAGTAAAGACATCTATCTTTTTTTGAGAAACAGCAGAGTTCCCACAATGTTACTTATCCCTATTCATTGCTACAGAATATAGAGTATGAAATGATTCTTACCATGAATCACAATTGAAGAGTGAAGCAGTGTTTTCCTTTTTCTGTAGTCCTGTTTAGGGCTTGTACAACAGATATGCCCATCCTCTGCTTATAACAAAGCAGTTCTCCTAAATCCCCCATAAACACACACATCTTCTTGCTATATACTTTAGTCCGTCTCTTAAAATCTGGAACCTTCCCCTTTTGCAGGAACATGGAAAGTCACTTGCTGAATTATGGGCTGTCCCCATGTGGGCATAGGGTTTTCTAAATCATTTTGGAGAATGAACAGGGGTGTATATACTTTCATTAATGGAAATGTTCTTTGTAAAGAAATGTGTGATTTTTGTGCCTTCTTTTAGATTCCAAAGCATAACCAAAACTACAAGAGATTTTCCCCCACATACACTAGATAAACAAACCCTGACTTTTATAAAGGTTTTCGGTGGGAACAAAATTGATGCTGACAGTACATACATGCTGGGTAAAGCTAGATGGAAAGACAGTTGTTTCCCTCTAACAATCATTTAAAAAAAAATACTGAGAAATGAATACTTCAGAGACAGACGGCAAATATTATAAACATATGAAGGTATTATATCTATATACCATCATTCCCTGCTTCTGTTAGAGAGAAAACCAGGTCTTGACATTGATTGACATGTACCTAAGTCATATTTTACTGGAATTTTAGATAATGACTTAAAATTGTCATCTCACCATTTCCATTCAAGTACTAATTTCCATTTTCTGGTGTAATTTTTCATTTCATTATCACTCTATGTGTTTTCCCTTTATATAGTGCATTCACTTCATTTCTTCCTTTCATTTTGTTTCCTTTGATACCCTAACAGCTGGGTTTAAGAAAGTGTCGCTTTTATTTTTTTGTCACTGGAGGCAAGGAAATTAGCACCTTGATGGAAGGCGTACTACATGGAGCATATAGGCATTACAGAGCTCTTAAACACATTTCACTTCACTGTGATTACAAAAATTTAAAGCAGGCATCACAATTTTCAGCCACTTTACCTCCCTTTTGCCATTACAGATTGACAGCCACAGAAATGTACATTATGAAAAGCAGCTCAAGCCTCACCCTTGACATTATTGAAGGACAGCAGCAATAATGAAATATCTCATCCTCATATGATTTCAGACCATGCTGCAGAGGACAAATGCACTATTTAACCTACTGTCTTCTTAGTCAGTTCCCCACTGCAACTACAGCTGTTACCTCCTGAAACATAATGGGAGTTACCTCTTACAAGTTGGACCATGAGCAATGTGAGGTGCTGGAGGGGCAAGAAAGAAGCCTGTGACTGATCCTACCTACAGGGAACAGCAGTCTTCACAGGGAGGCACCGGGGAGCTTTTCGAGTAGGATTAACCTGCTAGGATACTCACGGAGAAGACAGCCAGTACTAGCAATGCACCTCCAGCACACAGTATGGAAAAGCAAACTTGCCCTTCTGCCCTTATAGGGCTCCTGGAGAACTTTAGTCACTCACAGCTTATGGGGGATAAACTTTGTGTAGATACTAGCTTTGTAATTTCCATTCTCTATGTTGTACCAAGATAGATTTTTAGGGATGCTAAGCTACTCCTCAAAGCTGCAATGGGATTTTGTCTTTCTGGTCAGGATCCTATGACCCCTGAAAATCTACAGTCCATTTTTTCTGGCCATGTAGAGAAACCTAACAAGTGATGAACAATTATTAATTGGGAACTGATAGGGTCACTAACACTACCTACTTTTAGTGATCTAAGTAGGCGTTTTTGTTCAAAGACTTGTCTCCATGGTTCCCTATGCAGTCAATGAAAAATGCTCCCCCAGAAGAAGATTCAGGGTAGAAACCTGCTTCAGACGTTCTCAATCTCCTTAAATGATCCTCTCTCCATAGACAACAGAAAGAGCCTAAGGAAACTAGCCTCTTAATGCAGTCAGTAAGAAAATATCCTGAAAAATTAGTCTGTTATTTAATATGCATACTCCACAGATGAAGTAGACAGAAAACAGCATGCCTGGTAGCTCTAAGTGGATAAATAGAACAATACTGGGAAAATAAAGGATATGTTACTTTATGAGGAACCTGTATCAAGAGTTAAAATGCATATATGGACAACTACATCAATGAGTTCTGCATGACAGGTAAGTCTAAATCAGGCCTTCTGAAGATACAGTCCCACTTCTGCAAAAGTCATCCCTTGAAATGTCATACAAGGTACATGCTTAAAATGAAGGATGTCTTCAACGGTACCCAGCTGAACTGGGATCTTCCTCTGTCTTCCACGAGTTCATCCAGGTGCAATTTATGCCTGGTACTGCTCACTCTGTTACTCACGTGTGTCCTTTTTACTAGGTACAGAGATGAGCAGTCTAGTTGTGTGCAGAGAGCTGTATTAGCAACAGGAAGTGTTTGGGCATGCAGTGGTGAAGGGAAGGTCTTTAAAAACAGCATGAAAGGGTTGCGTGGAGAATGGCAGCATTAAAAAAAAAAAAAAGAAGGAACTTCTTAAGGTTACCTAAACACTGAAGAGGCTTGGAAGCACCAAGAGAAGACATTTAGAAACTGGCAGTTACTTGATACTTTGGGCTGCTGAAACTGGTATATCAGTAGGTCGTTTCTTCTCCATTTCTAGTACAGTTTGAATCTCTACTCATATGTGAATTTCTCATGTCTTACTTTCTACAACAGTACAATAAAAACACACCAAACAACCAAAAAAAACACAAACCACCACCAACCAAAAAAAAACCAACACTATTTCAGTCTTTAGGCCTCTTGACCAAAGGCAGAAAGGCCATCTCCTTTTCAACTTTTGCTATGTTTTTGTGACATCAGAGGATTCTGTCAGCAATTTAGAATCATTTTGGCATATTACAAGGGCACGTACTGTACTTCATTAAGAGGGACACTGTGAAATTATGAAACATTTCAGAGAAAACTGCAGGATATTTAGAGTCATTTCTTCCTGAAAATATGCAAAGCCCTTTGGAGAAAATGTAAGCAGATGGTGTGCGAAGCATTCATTGTTTTCCTATGTGGTGATAAACAAATACAGTAAATTAAGAATCACAACTAATCTTATCCCAAAGTATACACCAAAACAAAAGACCCTCAAAACCCACAGTGCTTTTTAGATCCTCAGCTCTTTCTGTCATCCTTTTTTATTCTTAGATCATCCTGCTGGGAACCCTATTGGCTTCATTACATCTTATGGTTTTGTACAGCTTTTTGAATTATCACCGCTATGTGCCTCAGTTTACCTGACTATAGAATACATGTTTGAAAGGCACATCTGAAGTCGTTTGGATCAGAGGTCATGTTTGTAATAATAACACCAGTTAACCTCAATGACCATCCTACATCCCGATACACACAAAGAGCTACCATTGTTTATCACTTTTTTATTAACTGGGCTGTTTTCTGTCTAGTGTAGGGGAACAGCATCTTGCTAAATTTGAGGATGATAGCATGACAACTTTCTATCTGGATATTACTAGACACTGCTATTATGTCTACTAACGTAGTCAGAGCATGAATAAGAAAATCATCCTTTAAGGAAAAAAAAAATGAAAGCACATTTGAAAACGTTTTGTGTAATGTATATTATTATTCCTCTAATAAAGTTTTTGTTTTTCTTTTCGTTTTTGCTTGGTTTTGTTCTTGTTTTTCCACAGCAGCAAAAATGGTACTGAAGTCTAATAAAAATGTGCTAAAACTAAAAAAGCTCATGGTGTTAAATTTTCCCCTGGATGACTGCGATGCAACTTTGATGCAATCACACTAACTTCAATAACAAACTGATTTTATGAGTTAATCTCTATTTACACCACTGTAACTGGCAGGACAGTTTAGTCTGCAACACAGCAAAGCACAGAGCAGTTGAGTGGGAATATCCTACCCCGTGGAAATGGCACAAACAATGAGCTGAGCTCTGTTGAAGGAAAGAAGCAAGAAGGAAGCCTGTCTGGTGATGAAGGCCCTGAAGTATGATTCAGGAGATGGGTTTTGCCTCTTGCTTCCTTCAGAAATATATTTTCTCTCTCTGCTTCTCCATCTGTGTTGCAAATCTAGTGGTTCCTATTTCTTGTTCTATTTATCTCTGGGTGTACATTTTGAGACTCAGTCTTCTTTCAACAGTGACTAATACGAGAAGCAAAGGCACATAGCTCTTGTACTGTAATGGGGCAGCCTAAAGAGAGAATGGATGCAACCTTTCTGCTGGATGGAAAAATTAGGGACTGCTGCAGTACACAGCACAATGCAGATTTAAACTGACCTGAGCTATTCAGCATCACGTGAACACAAATAGTAAGGCAAGAGAGGAGAAGGTTAAAGGAGAAATAGAAACAAAGAGTATTCTGAGCAGAAGTGAAAGTAAACAAATCAGGTATTGAAATGCAAGTATAGCAGAACAGAGGTGTTCGGCTGCTCAAGTGAGGACCCTGCACAGAGCTGTTACCTTCCTATGAATGTTCATACCAAGCAAGTGACAAGGAACAATGTATGATGTAAGGAATGCTAAGAAGTACATTTAATTCTCTCTTGAAGGAAAGAGGGCTACAGTGTTCAGGAGTTAAACAAGCAAACATGCAAACAGAAAAAACAGCAAGACACTAAAGTTAACCCAATTTACCCTGCAAATATCATAATTCACAAACCTACCAAGTCACCAAGGCTAAAAAACACACCTAGAAATAATCTTGTCCAACCACCCACACAGAGGATGATCAGGGCAGCCCAAAGCCATGTCTAGTCAAGTTTTGAATTTCTCCAAGGATGGAGAATTTACAAGGTCTCTGGGCAGCCTGTTCAATCAACCTCACAGTAGAACAGTATTTTCTTCTGTTTAAATGGATTTTCCTGTGTTTCAGCTTGTGCCTCTTGGCCTTAAATATGAGTTAAGTAAATAATTAAGTAAATAATTGAATGAGGCATGAGAGTTCTGCATTTTTTGGAAAATGAAGCGAGTGGTATGTATCTGAATTGATTAATGTATGTGGATATTGAAAAGCTGGATTCTGTTAGCCCAGAATGCAGGCTAACATTAATTGGTTTTCTTAATTTTCTTTTTCTTGTACATTTCCAACACTCTAACTCCCATATGAGTTGGTAAGCTATTATGTAGAGGCTGCCTATTAGATATAAAGCTTTACAAGCTCATTGTTGATAATGTCAATGTCATGAAGAAAATTCAGGTCAGTTACAATATGTGGTACAAAGCTATCTAAAATTGTAAGTGTGGGCGTTTCAAGCGTGGGTCTTATCTCATTTGAAATTGAAATATGTTTGCAGTGCTTGAATGTGGGAAGATTAATTAACACCTCTGTTTCAAAATAAGAAGGAGTAGAAACCCCTCACAAGTAAAAGGGGAAGTGACACTGTCAACGGCTAGGAAGAGAGGGTTTTTCAGCTGGAAAATAGTGCAAAAAAGAAACAAATGCATCCATTTCTCTAAACTGAAGGCAAGGAAAATGGTATTTGATACTGACTGAGTTTTCCAAAACAATCCCATGACCACATTTTTCTTAATTGCCAAGTAGCAGCAAGCTAAGATATTGAGTTCGTTCTCAGGAGGCTACTGACTTAATAATATTTCAAGCTTTCTGCTTTCCCAGATTCCAGCTCTCATTTCCTCCAAGCAGGTAAAATGAATGAAGGCGCCAGTTAGAAGGCAAACAAACAAACAAACAAGTCCCCATGCATATTATGGCACATTTCACTCATGCATTTCAGTGAAAGGCTGGGATGCATTAAACACTCCTAGATGTCATTTGAAAGTAGCTCTCTGCTTTATTTCAGGAAATAGAAGCTTCCATTTCCCTATTTCATCTTTTTCCTATGATCCTCTACTGGTTGGGAACAGTTCCCTTTGATATCTCGTATAGGATCACTTACAGATTCTTCTTTTATTCTTTATAAAAGCAGTCTCAAGAAACTGATGGTTGGTATCACCTTCATTTACTATCAAAGGCTCTTAATATAATTTACTAAAATGACATTGAAAAGCAGACTTCTGTTAGTGGGATGGCTTTGTTAATGGGATCGGGAGATGGCAAGGTAGGTACCTATAACATGTCTTACAGTAACAAGATGAAAGAGACATATTCAAGCTCTCAAAACCCCTGCTATGCCACAGGTGATTCTCTGTTTTACTTTAGGTAGTTCAATGGCACTGAAGCATTGTATTTAGATGAATGTCTGCACTAGTTAACCCAGACTGACAAGATAAAATATCCCAAACTGTAATTTATCAAAGGAAGTGAGTGGCCTATGTAGAATGTAATTAGAAGTGTGGCTGCGCAAGAAGGAAAGAAACTCTTGTTACAAGAATCTTTCACTCAGGAACATCTACATAACACACTTCCTCATTTCATTTTCCCTTTTAGCTGCATTCCTACATTCTCTTTTCTATGAAGCTGCAGGAAAAGTGCCCAGAAATGCCCATATCTGCATGACCATCTTAACCACAAGAAAGTCTGCTATTGAAAAAGAGCTGTTTTTCTCTTACAGCCAAATTTATTTTTTAAAGAAAATTCACACACACCTTAATGATATTTGCTACATAAGGGAGTTAATTCTGAATTTTGAATAGCAGAGTCTCAAATTATTGAACAGCAGATATTTTGTATTTCACTTTATCTGTTGAAAAGAAAAGCTAGTGAAATGTTATCTTGTGTGTGTACTGCGCACAGAGCTTCCCTGAATTCACTGCCATGTTTATTTTAGAGCTAAGCCCTACAGGAGCAATTTAGCTTAGTCAAAGTCAAGCTGCCTTCTATCAGCATTTCACATCTTCAACAACCATAATCATTCCTGAAACTGAACATGTGTTGTGGTATCTTGATATAGCGGATGTTGAACAAAGTAAAGCCAGCTTGATTCCCTTAAACTCGGATTAATCTGCAAAGCACAAAGTAATAAAAGCATTATTTTGACTATCAAACCTAGCAGATATGACAGCAGTTGTCAGGAGAAAGCATGTGTCAAGCACAGACATAAGCTTGCCTCAGCAACAAGCTGTAACACTTCATAACAACTCTGCATTCTTCACAGGAGAGCCTTTCTTCAAGAGTGCTTCAGGAAGAGGGAGGGGTGGGAGAAATAAAAAGCTAAAGGCCCTGAATCTTTTAGGGAAAAGAAATATTGAAATGGCTGCTTAGGAAGCCTAATCATCGACAGAGGCCCTGAGATGAGCTTCCTGAGTGCAAGTTGCAAGCCTTCCATAAGGGCCTGTCCTGTAGAAGTCATAAGCACTGCAAGTTAGTTATCTGCAGGACAAAATTGTTAAGTGTACCCCTGAAGCTGTCTCTAAGATTTGGCTGGAAGGCAGCATGTGCCTGAAAACAGGTATCTAGCAGAGTCTGCAGAATAGCCAAATCGAGTTCCTCAGTTGCTTGTGGGCTCATGCCAATACTACAAATACTTTAGTTTCACAGGTTTGGGGCTAGGAAGACCTATCAGAGTAGCAACCCTAATTTCTAAGGTCGTATGTATGTTTGAGGTGAGATTTGAGCTTAGAATGGCAGTATTTTTCAGAGCATGGAGTGCTGTATAACCACCACATGAGAATATTACATTTCACACAGGCACAGTCTTATTCAGGAATGTATCAGTGCCAAAATGTTCTTAGTCAAGATGCACTAAAAAACCAAAACACAACAAAAGCAACCAACCAACAAAAACAAAACACAACAACAACAAAAACAAGAAAGGGGAAAGAGAAAAAAAGGAATAATAGATGTTATGCAAGACAGTAAATCATGTCTTACTTTTTTTCATCTGATCCTTTTTATTCTACAGAAGTCTAAATAAATTCTTAAGGAGGGAATCTTGCAAGATTCTGAGCAACAGAATAAGAAGACTAATCAGACTCATTTTTGGAGGACTATGATCATGAGCTGTGATTGTAGGATAGGTTTCTTACTTGCGTGGGCTCTTAAAATTTTACAAGGCATTTTGGTTTCTGTTTTTTGGCAGGAGAAAGGCAATTTTGTGCATGTGACAAAGAGGAGGAGATTTTCTGCAAATACATATATATGTATATACTATATGCTATATAGTAGCTGTAGTAGCATAGAAACATAAACCTTGCAATATGTACTCTTAAACCATTTAAAAGTTTTCCCAATAAATTTCACTAGTTCTAAAGAAGTAACTATCTCCTTTTGAAAAAAAAATGGGGGGGGGGGGAGGGGTGTTATAAAGACTCTAAAATCTGATAGCTGACTTTATAGACAATAACAAAATCAATAGCAGTATGATGGTTGAATTTATGAATGCAAATGGAGACATTTTCTTAAACATTTGTTTCATACCGCATAGAATGAATGTAAAGAATCTTACAGTTTATCTCAGAAAGCATCATTTATCTCCTCCATTGGGCTAGAGTACTGCAGCACTACCCCAGATAGGGACTCACAGTATTCATTCATTCAAATGGAGCTTTTTGTACTGCTGAAATTTCTTTTGTCTATGAGGAAGAGAAAGGAGCATTTCCACTGCCAAGCTTATCTGGCTTTTCTGCTGGGTAGTTTTATCTCCTGATAAGAGACCTATAAATTTTGAAATATCAGCAGTTGCCATCAGAGACTAGAATTATTTAGAGTGGAGAAAGATGTGAAGTGGGTCAAAAAACAAGAAATGCACTGCAATCACCTTCATAAACAAATAGCAGTTGGTACACTTCCTCACCCATATTTTTTGTCTCAGTCAATGCTATCCCGCTCCCCCCCCCCCCCCTTTATTTTTTTTGCTTATCTCTCTTAGTGGAGGTAAGTTTGCAACTGCATTAGAGATTAGAGAGGTGAAAAAGTATCCTTCTAATCAGGTTTTTATTGTAAGTTAATGAATTGTTTACCTGCTGCTGGATAGAGGACAAAAAGGACAAAGCATTTTTTAACTGATGGCAGGCATAAAATAATAACACCGTTCTCCACTCAACCTTTCCCAGAGAAAACATACTGCATGAGGAGAAGGCACATGCTAGCAGAGTTTGTTAATAAAGTAATAGATATATTAAATTGGGTGGTTATAAAGGAAGAGACTTAATATTTACATTTTCAGTAGTTCTTTTACAAAAAGGACAGAAAATGTTGGGGGAAAAAATGTGTGGATGTGAAAGAAAAAAATATTATTGTAGAGACAAAGGACATAATCAATCATAGATGAGAGAAATGATGTAAGCTATGGAAGGTTTTCTCAACTTCCAATGTTTCTGGGACTGTCTCATACTTAGAACTGTAATCAAAAATGGAAGTATCACATTGCTTATTGATAAATTGCAATCCAACTGAGAGTCACCTTTTTTCTCTCCAGATAAAAACGAAGGTTTGTGGTATAACAGATACAGTGTCAGAACTTTAATTGTTGCTTTAAATTAGCAGCTTTTTTTTTTTTTTTTTTTAATGCCAGTGGCTTTGCAAGCACATTCAGAATATTCACTACAAGACAGTCCACAAGCCACTGGCTACAGAGCATCATTGGAGGTAACAGGTAACAACAGACCTCAAAAATGCACAGCAAAAACTTGATTTTTTGCAGATTTTATCACATGGATTAAGGAACCTGGCACTGTGAAACAATATTATACTTGTACCAGCATCACACATTGCAAGGCTTTGCTCAAATGCAGCCCCATCCACTTGGAGGTGAGTCACACGGTGGCTGTTTGCAACTCTAACCCAACAGCTGCTATTTCTGAAAACGCTCCTAGAGGGATGTCTTTTGAAGGTTCAGAAAACAGGGCAGAATGAAACTCTGACCAGAGAAACAATCCACTGCCAAATAACACAGTGCCTGAAGCAGTTCTAATAAAACTTCTTTCAGATGTTACTTGCATTGTTGCAAACTCCCGTAAACATAAAGCCTGACCTATTTTTTGTTTGTTTCAAAACTTGTTCACTTTGACATTTTGTTGTTGTTGTCATTGCTGCCTCTCTAGTTCCTTCCCTGCTCTGGTACTGGTTATTGTGGGGTCTTTGTGCTGCACTTTCACATCCACCTTTCTGCTGATGGAGAGGGGTCTGGCAGAAGCTGCAAGGCGCCCCACGTAGCCAGGAGTCACAGTGCTCCTGCCTGCTATAGACAGCATGGTATATGGATTAACACAGGCTCTCCTGCAGCCAGGGGCAACCACCTTGTACATCACAAAAACAGTGTGAAGGAATTCGCTGCATTCCTGCTCCCACACTTGGCTTGGGCACCATGAAAGTGGAAGGCTGCTCCTTGCCTTAGCCCAGTCAAAGCACACAGCACACGCAGCTGCAAGAGCCTGTGTCTGTGTGCTGTCACCTGTGATGCTGTTACAGCTACACAAGATGTTTAAACAAGACATGGCAGCATTCAGAGAATAGACTGGTGATGGGAAAGCTGCTTGCTGACAACATCTCACCGATCTATTTCACAGCCCCTGCACAGCTTTTCTCTTTCCTCTTCCTCTTGCCCAAGGTGGGTACCTTTCTTCACTGTTCCTTGGTCTTTTCTACACTGCCGCTGGGCAGTAGTAAGACATGCTACCACACTTGAGATTTTGTTCAGAACATAGTTATATATATCTGTATCTTTACAAAAATGTTCTAAGTCATTATTTCCTTATAAGCTCCTGTTCCACTCAATCAACTGAAAGAGGCAAGTATTGCTCAGACAGCTGACCATCAGGAAACGGAAGGTGGAGGAAAAGGGGCTTTGAAGAAAACACATTTTACTCTTCCTTGTATTAGTGGTTAGAAAGCAGTACTTATCAGCTCCATAAATAAAGACTTTCTAAAATATTACTGGTGGGAAAAGGTCTCATTTGATGACTTTGAGGGAAGTGGCAGGAAATTCAACTTTTCAGTATTCTTTCTGCTATTTTGGCTTACTGTACCACACACTCTTGAATGACAATGAATCATATTTACTGTTCCTCACTGTTGGTAGAAGATCTTTGTTACTGACGTGCATTAAAGTGACATTTTAGTCTGACCAGGATTAAGAGGAAAGGGCTGCTTTGTGGACAAAACCTGAGAAGGGAACTGGGCATTTTTTCCATTTCCCTTGTCATTGTGACACAAGGTAGTATCAATGCTATTTTCTTGCAGAAGATACTGGCATGGTGGGCAGGTTTCCTCTCTGCTGACCAGGTCACTGTTACTGCTCCTGACTCCAGGCCATCCTTTGCTTCTCCCAGGAGGGGAGCTTGGATTGGTGGAGGGAACCCCATACTAGGAAGGAGATGTGGATATGTAAAGTAGGCACTTTCCCTTTGCCAGCCACTCTGCTTCATACACACATACCTGCATGGTCACTCAGGGAAGCCCAGATTTGTCAGAAGCCTAGCCTGGAGAGGGAAATGTTCGCTCTCCTCTCTTTTCATCCATCTTCAGAATTCTGTTCCCTACAGTACACTGACCCTTGCAGAGTGGAGAAAAGGGAGGTCAGCATTTCCACCTCTCTGGGAAGCCATGCTCTGAACCCTTGGGGCTCCCACGGAAGGTGACATTATCTGAGATAGCTCTCTACTAGCAGAACATGTTCATAGGCACTGCACTCCCCTCACTGGCCCTCCTCAGATCACGATAGTGCCAGTAATTCACAACAGAAAAACAGAAAGGGATCAGGCCCACTGTATCTGCATCACCATGGTAATGTCTGTACTAGTAGAAATGAGGAAAAGTTAAAGTACAGAAATACACAAAGGACAAAAAAATCCTTCTCAAATATGTCTTTACAGCCTCTGTGCTGATAAATTTTCCTGCCAGAAAAAGGAGCAGAGTCTCCATAAAACCCACTCGGGTACGTTGCTTACCTGTGGGAAGCTAAAACATTCAAATGCAGCTGTCTTCTGCATGTGATTTGAAACCCAAAACATCCATTTGTATATCTGAAAACCTCCACCTGAATATATCTCTGACTCAAGCATGAGTCAGTACATGGTTTCATGTCCAGGGATCTGTCAAAATGCGTTCTGCCTTTCATTAAGTATTATCTTATTACCATGGAGAATAATGTAATAGACTAATTTTATACACAGGAGAAAATAGCAGATATTCACCTGCCATAACCAAACATAGGTAAAATAATAAAAAAGTTATCTAACAGGAGGAGAGGACCATCCAACTTTGACTAGAACAAGAAGTTCTCCTTCACGCTCAGCTATTTGAGAAGCAAAGAAACTCGAGGTTCAGAAAATCCCTCCTTTCCTACTGCTATATAATGTGCTCACCCCTGTTCGACTGCAACTACAGTGCTTGTCCACACGTGAAACAAAGTACTTTGAACCTCATCTTGTTGGGAGCTCACCACACACTTGAAAAACAACAGCAAAAATGTGCAAAAAAAAAAGTGTGCTATGTGCATGAGCCCCAGGTCAATTACCAACAGTCCTGAGAAACCGTGTAATTAACTGTAAAAACAAATCCTGACATTGGATGATTCAACAAACCAGACATATTCAAGTAAAATTTTTAAGGCATAATAGTTGTGGGCTGCACACCCTGAATGATTTGCACAAGAATTTCTGCAAAACAAAATTAACATTGTGAACTAAAATGCAGCACAGTGAGATACACAGAATATCAATACAGGCAGATATAGAAGGATACGCCTAGCAGACATTTGCTCAGCCATCCAGACTACTAAATTGTGTGTTAAAAGTGTGTTTTGGAAATTTGTCTATCTCCCTGCACCACATGAAGGAAGAGCTTTAATGTACAAGGGTGGGCTTTGGATACCTGCAGGAACATCAGAGGGCAGAGTTGAGTCTGAGCTTTGTAGTTTACCAGATCACCTATTGCTGTCACTCCTCGGCTTAAAAAGGGCTGGTCAACACAGCCCTGGGAATTCAAACGTTCACTTTCCATTGAAATTCCTGGGATATACTGTTTTGAAAATCTCATTCTGAGAGGTGAAATAATAACCAGCATTAATCATTTTGCCTAATCTGAAGCCTGGGTGATGAAGAAGACTTCTACTCTGTAATGCTGACCCCATATACACAAACACGGAACATTTAGAAAAGCAAAACTTCCAAGGTACCAGATTGCAAATGCTGCTGTAACACGTGTTGTTCCTGGGACTGAAATCAAGCTTCAAAGACAGGAAAGAAGCTCTAAACTTGTTAAATAGCATGTCAGGTTGATTTCTTTTACAACTCATACAGGATTATACCACACAGAATATCTCCAGCTACTTTATCTAGCCTAAACGTGATGAACTGCAGAGATTCAGTTTCTCTCTCCCTCCCCAGAAACTCTTTTATGTTTTAATTGACCAGTTAAACATTTTGTCTGATTTTCATCCTCTGTTCTTCTTTCACTGAATTTTATCCCATTATTTCTTGTTATTTCTCCCTAAACTACTCTAAACAATTCTTTCACCTATTTTAGCATGCAGAAAAGGAATTTTGCTGTTCAAACATTAAACATTTTGTTTAAATATTAAACAGTAATTTTTTTCTCTTGACTGTTAAGCCAGTTACAAAGCAGGATTTAAATTGGCTTACAAATCTCTGACACTGAGCTCCTGCACAACTGGTGTCAGAAATCATACCAATTTACCCTCAGCAACAAGCTAACTGTGCCATCACTTTCATGTAGGGATGTTTTTTTATTGTTAAGGCAAGAGTATGACACACTCAAATACAAAATGGTTTTGCAGTGCTGCATTTTCATTTTCAGTAGCTTTATTCATTTTATTTTTTTTTTAACAAGACAGCATTATATACATCTTTCTAATCATAATCAGTCACCTGGTGATTATTTTACAGAAATGAGATTGTGAAATGCTATAATAAGAATATGAGGGTTTTATTAAAATTTTTAATGTAGACTGTGAGAATACCCACTGAGAAAACTTCCTCATCCTATGTCTTTTAAAACTACTTGTAAACACTTAAATATAGGCTAAAGAAAAAGAAAAGTCTTTCTTAACTATTTCATATTGCAGAAGAAATGTTTCATTTGAAACATTTAAAACAAAGGTCACCAAAGTGGCTCTCAAAGTCCTTTGAGCTCCTCATTTTGATTGCTACATCTATACCTCAAAAAGAAGGGGCATCAATATACATGGTCGAAGTCTTTTCACTCTTACTGTCTTCTAAGAAGTTGTAGTCAAAGGGTCACAGTCTCCTCACAAGACTTCTGCTTCTAATCTGAGGGAAAAATACCACCATCTCAGATTGTCTCATATAGATTAGGATAATCTGATATGTTAACCTTGCAAAAACTAAATCTGAACTCATAACATGGCTTCTGGAACGCTTTGATTTTGCTCTGGTTTGGCCCAGTGGAAACACTTTGATTCAAAATGTCAGTACAATAGACCTCAGGTTAGCTGGCTTGCTGCTCGCAGAACAAGAGAGCTTATGAATATTTTTCACATACTTGGGCAATCTTACCTAATTGTACTTAAACTCTGGGATTTTTCAACTTGAAAAAAAGTTTGAAAAACTTTGAAAGTTTGAAACTGATTTTGATTAACATGTAATCTAAACTTGATAATGAATGTATGAATTCAACATCAAAGATAAGTATTCTTACCTTAGTTGTATGGATAGAAAATTTCAATACTCTTCAAAATTAGTCAATGTAATTTCTGTAATAATACTGAAATATACTGAAATACATATAATTATGCAGCAATACAAATAACTGCATAATTATCTCCTATTCTGTTAATTATTTCAAAAGTTCTGTAGCATTAGTTTGAGTTGGAAATAGTAGCTATAGGAACTATGCTGCCAATGCCAGGTGTTATGGTTCACTAACTGGACACCTAAACATTACCATAATTAAAACAAGAGTAATAATATAAATAAGCACATAAACAAACGATACCTTAACTTGTTTTTGAGTTTTGTAATCTCATTCAGATGAATCATCAAATCAGTGCAAAACTTTTGATTTGAAGCCTGGATATATCAAGAGATGGTAAAAATTGTGCTTTCTGTTGGTAATTACAGTCCAGCCAAGATCTGCAATGAAAGAAAGCTTTAAATAGATGGCAGGGTTCCAATATGTCAGAGTGTGTTGTATAAATTTATTTAAATTATTGCAAATGTCATCAGCTCTGCAGTATGGCAGGAAGAGGAGAAAGAATAGAGTACTATGAATAATGGAATTTTGGGGTATTTTAGCTAAATCAGAAAGCTGAACGATAAAAAGTTATTTGTATCAACACAAAATATTTTGTTGACCCAAGTTATGTTTCATTTTGGGCAAAGAGAAATGCTTCATTTGATCAGACAGGAAACATCATTTTTGATTTTCAAGTTGCTGCACTAGATCATGTCTATTAAGGCCCCCAACACACTGAAATAAAAGAACATTCAAAATCTTAAAAAAATATAATTATTTAAAAGTGTCATCATGCCATGTTGACTTTTTGACTGGCAACCATAGGCTTTAATGTCCCTGCCCATCTTCCCCTGCTACCATCACCAGCCCCCTCTACAGAGGTTCTCCAGCTGCCCCTAGTTGCCCCCATTCCCAGGCAGCCCACTGTCACTGCGGTGCCTTGGCATTGATATTTTTTAATTTCCTTCTCTTGTTCTTTTGTGTTTTGGAAAAACACACTGTTGATTTCCCTGTGAGTATAAGAATTGTTACTTCCTTTTGAAGCAGCTTTGGTGATTAGCATTTGATAAGATAATAACAACAAAAAAGCATTCTCAGTCCTAGAAGAGATGGAGCTCAGGGTTATATTCTCAGTGAGTCATTGACTCAAGCCACATTCAATTCTCTGGATTAAGTTTTCTCCTTTGTAAAAGTGTAGATAAGCCTCATCTACATATCCACCCTCATCCCAATTAATTTCTGGAGCTTTATTAAATAATTGCAGAGTGCACTGTGCTCTTTGACTAAAAGTAGGAAAGAATGATCAGTAACACAATTGATCCAGTGGTACAGTTTTAATGCAGACAAAACAGAGCTATAGGAAAAAGCCCACAGAATGTGTCATACACGAAGTGGTAACCACTCTCCAAAGACTTTCTTTTGATCTTTTGTCTGAGCTACCTACTAGCACCTCGTGGACTCCCTTTCCCATGGTTGTCTCTTTTCTTCCTTGCATGCTGCTCTTGGTACTGTTTTTGAAGTAGCCACAACAGAAAAAAAACGTGCTCCCATGCTCACTTCCCTGCTTGTGGCCTTGGCTTACTGTCACCACCAGTACCCTCAGTCCTGAGCCCATGATGGTGAAATCCAGTTTAGCAAAAAGTCCTCCACATATTTGAGTTTTTCTTTATACCCACACCTTGAACTTATATCTGAGATCTGGTGGTGGGCATTGAAACACTGCACAGGGTACTCAGAGACCCCAGCAGAGAAATCCGTGCATCTCTGCTCACTAATGGAGAAAACAAAAGGGTTACTCCAAATCTATTTCAAATAGTGTATACTTTTCAAGGAATTACCAGAACAATTTCATTTATCCGGGTGGTGAGGTTGATGGAGCACAGATAATCATATAAACCAGGAAGTCTATGGCTTGGCATTAAAAAACAAACAAACAAAAAAACAAAACAAAACAAAAATCTTGTTTTTGTGCTTCAAAATCAGATTTTAATACATGATACAGAAAAACCAAAGAAGCGATAGAAGAAAAGGTAGAATCATATATCCCAAGTTGGAAGGGACCCACAGGGATCATTGAGTCCAATCCCTGACTCCATACAGGACCACCCAAAACCAGACCCTATGTCTGAGAGCATTGTCCAATGCTTCTTGAGCTCCAGCAGCTTGGTGCCGTGCACACTGCCCTGGGGAGCCTGTCCCAGTGCCCGACCACCCTCTGGGTGCAGAACCTTTCCCTAACACCCAGCCTGACCCTCCCCTGTCCCAGCTCCATGCCGTTCCCTCGGGTCCTGTCGCTGTCCCCAGAGAGCAGAGCTCAGCGCCTGCCCCTCCGCTCCCCTCGTGAGGGAGCTGCAGGCCGCCATGAGGCCTCCCCTCGGCCTGCTCTGCTCTGGGCTGAACAATCCAAGGGGCCTCAGCTGCTATGAGGTTACGTCTTCTCCTCCAGACCTTTCACCAACTTTGTAGCCCTCCATAGGAAGCTCTCTAATAGCTTTATGTACTTTTTATATTGTGGCACTCAAAACCATGCATAGTGCTTGAGGCGAGGCCACACCAGTGCAGAGCCGAGTGGGACAGTCACTCCTCTGAACCAGCTGGCAGTGCTGTGCCTCATGCCTCCCAGGATATGGTTGACCTTCCTGGCTGCCAGGGCACTCCGTTGCCTCATGTTCAACTTGCCATCAACCAACACACCCAGATCCCTTTCTGTGGGGCTGCTCTCTAGCCTCTCATTCCCTAGTCTGTACTTATATCCAAGGTTGTCCCATCACAGCTGCAGAATCTGGAGCTTGCTCTTGTTAAACTTCATATTGTTGGTGATTACCCAGCCCTCTAATCCTTCAAGATCTCTCTGAAAGGCCTCTCTACCCTTGATGGAGTCAACAGCTCCTCCCAATCTGGTATCATATATGCAAACTTACTCAGAACACGTTTGTGTCCTACATCCAAGTCATTTATACAAACATTGAAGAAAACTGGCCCTGGGGAACCCCACTAGTGACTGGCCACCAGTCTGATCTAATCCATTTATTATAACCCTTTGAGCCCAACTGTTAGCCAATTGTTCACCCATTGTATTATGCACCCAGTAAACCACATTGAAAGCCAATTGAAACCAGGAGTAAAATGTCCCTTTCTTACAGTATTAGAAGTTAGATTAAGAAAATTGTAGCCACAGGCAGTCTTCATTTCATCTTACAGGATTTATGGAGTCCTTTGACAACTAATGGGGTAGAAAAGTCTAGAAAGGCTTATTATTCTGTGACCTGAAAGTTCTCAGTTTGCTACAGCACATCCATTAACAAAAAGGCTGTTACCAATTATAAATTTCCTACTTTGGTGTAACTTTTCAAAGATATTCCCCAACGTGTGACTTTGACTATAATTGCAAAATCTTATTTCTTATTTCATATTTACAGCATTTGCTGGTCTTTGCTCCAAGAGACTTTTGACTGCAGGTTATCTCTTCTTCAGAGGAGGCTGTGTAGGATGTTTTTTGTCTTTTTTTTTTTCGGTCTGTAGGATATTGTTACTCAGCAATTTCAGTAATCAAAGGCCTTTTGCTAGCACAGAATCTCTGCCAATTATTGTACATGTTCTTGGGACATTTGTGTATGTGCAAACAGAGCTGACACAAGACTAATGCTCTTTGTCTGCTGCTGTTGACCAACCCTTGCCTACTCATAAGAAAATGAAAGCCATGGATGCTGCTGCATGGTGGGTTCTTGACTCAGGTTATATGAAAAGAAACTCATCCTTGGCAGAATTCAGTTAAATATACATAAACATAAAAATAAAAATATATACAATTTATTCTGTGAATATGTTGCTTAACATTGTTTATATTTGTGGTGACAGCAATGTACTTCTCATATAAAAAAGTGCTTGGTTAGTATTGGAAAGTTTGTTTTTGTACAAATGACAAGGATATTTCACTCTACATAATTTCTAATGTTTTCTTCCTGTGCCCTACATTCAGTTATGAATGTCACCAGAAGCTTAAAAAGAGATATTACTTCAGTCAGTAATTTCCTAACCTTCAAAACTGTAGTACATGTAAGGGAGTTCAACTGCATGCTGAAATAAACCTGATGTCATAAGGAAATATACGCCACTCTAAAAAGCTTTGTGTACCAAAAATACAAAATGAAAAAAAAGACAGTCAGAACCGATATTTTTGGCTGTCATTTTTGAAAGTCCTTTAAAATAGTTTCATCTCCTGTTTCCTTGAACTGTATCAGTCAGGATGTACGTGCAGGCAGCAGTAGGTATTGGTTATAAAATCGCTCAAAAACTAAGTGGATAACATTGGGCAGTGCTCTAAAATTACCGAGCAATGAAAGAGCAAAAATAATGCATAGCTCTTCGTGCTTCTGAGGAAAGTTCTCCAGAAACAGACAGAGACACAATCACCTGCCTTTGTAAGGATACCATTGGATCCATCAGCAAATAAAAGCAGACTATTTCCAGGGTAACACCATTTGGGTTATGTTTGTCAGTTTTGCTCAATGATCCCAAGCTGAAATTTTTAATTGCTGCAAATCCTGCCATGGCCAGAGATGTTTCTTTAAATATTGGGGCTGATAATTCCTTTGGAATAAGCCTGTTTTTACCTGCGAAAAATGAGACATAAATGTAAGCATGATAATTCTACACCTGATCCTTCAGCCAGGCAAATAAAACCAGAAATCAAATGCTGCAGTATGATACTACCTGATTTAACTCATTTTAAAGAGCATTGGCAAGAGTCTATTTCCTCTCTGTAGTGTCTTCAGTAGACTGGTTTTATTTTTTATACTTATGTGGTAGACGCTTTTTTGTACTCTTCAGTAAAAGTACAGCATATCCTTTCCTGGGACTAAATGAGCACATTAGGAAGCATGCATTAGGAAGGATTCAGAAAGATTTATTAACGGAATATTTTAAGGTCAAACAGCAGTCCCAAATCAGCAAGTAAAAAAATTTTTATTGAGTTCCCTACACCCAAATTCTGTTTGCTCTTCTGGTATTTTTGCTTCTGTGTGTTTGATATCAGAAGGAACTGGATAAGACTGCAAACATTTCAGCCTGATGCTTGATACCTGCAGGGAACCTGAGCCTGAGCATATTAACAACAACCATGGGCCCAGCACCCCACTCCACCTAAGAGGCCAAGAAACAAGTGAGATTTTTTTTCTGTATTTTATTTTAATTTATTTTAATTTAATTTAATTTAATTTAATTTAATTTAATTTAATTTAATTTAATTTAATTTAATTTAATTTATTATTTTATTATTTTATTTTATTTTTAATGCACATGTTGACTTTTGCAATAAACCAGCAGGAGTGGAAGCCAGACTGCACAGAAATTGACGGCAGCATACCAGCTGGCTTCTGAGTGGCCAGGTTTAAAGAGTGGTACACAGCTCTACAGGTCAGTCTCACATACAGGCAGGAGGGAAGAAACTGTGTCATGGCAACTGCTGCAGGACAACGGAGTGGTCCATTTTCTCTCTTCCCCATCTACTGTCAGAGCTTCCATCTGACAAAAATTTGAAATCAACAATGAAATCAGAAGTGGGAAAATGAATACCTATTAAATGGAACTCGGGCATGAGGAAGAGAAGGACATCACCAGGCACAGTTTTGCAAGTCAGTGAAGGATATTTTGAATTAACTATGAAGGATTTACGTGAGTTTTCTGTTACTGTTATTTCTGATTCCTACAAAAAGGTTCCTGAAAGCTATAAAATTGCTCTGCACAAACTACATTGCAAAGTGATAGGTGTGAATATCCAGTATTCATAATGTACATAGGCAGAAAAATAAGTATTCTGAGTATAAGCTCCTGTTCTGGACCCGTATGCTTGAATGACAGAAGCAGTCAGCTCATCTTGAAGTTGTTTTTTGCCCTTCACTTAAAGTTTGTTTTTCTGGCATGGCCACAGCTGGCATTAGTACGCAGTGACATCATTTTTGGTGTATTATTTTCCCACTGAAACAAATACAAAACCTGGAAAATTCAAAACAATTCATTTGTTTTATGTCTGTAGTGATGAACATGCACTATGGCAATTAGGCCATTCACCTTTCATAAGCTAATTCTTCAACATATACAAATTTCTTGCATTTCTACTGGTAGTATAATGCAAGGATCTCTGAAATTTAAGAAGTGGAAGAGCAAATGCATTCATTCATTACCAATAAGACATCAAATTTTATGTCTTTTACAATCAAAATGGGAGTAATATTTCCTGTAAAGTTAATTTTCATTTGGCGACAAGGTAAAAAAGCTACTGAAATGCTAGTATATGCATGTGTCCTATGCCAGCTGTGAATATACACCACAAAAAGAGGAAAGAGCTTTGATATACATATAAAAAAAGATATTTTAGGTATTAAATTGAAGTTAAAATAGCAAGGAGGTAGATCAACTTACACAAAAACACTGTAAATATAATCTAATCAAATAAAAGGCCATGAAAATTCTCTATTAACACCAAATAAAGAATTAGATATCAAAACGGTCATGTTGTTTTCTTCAAAAGATTTAATGGTGGAAGATACTCAGGTAAAGATGACAGTAAATAAAGTATATGGAGAGACTTCACTAGCTAATAGGATGATAGTTCAATATCTAAAATGACGCAGATGAAATTAAATGCACTGGTAAACGAAGTGAAACATAGTTAGGGAATCTGAAGACAAACTTAAGCACATTCTTAAGCAAATTAGGTTTCCAGAAAGTTCAGCGCAGACCAAGAAAAAAGCAGTCAGCAGGGAACCTCAAAGAAAAAAAAATTGCATAGCTGAGCGTTGATTTGCTTGTCTCTTCCCAGGCTGAGCTCCTCCTACATGAGGATGCTGAGAATTGAGAGTGCTGGCCTGGAAATCTGTATGGATTTCCTGGATGTGTAAGAGAGAGGGACCTAATAAGCACTTCTACACAGGCTGGTCATTTATCAGGGCTGTAAAGAATAGCTGGATCCTCTACAGTACTTCTTAGACCTTTTACTGCCACTAGAAACACGTAATACTTGGAGCACTGAAAAGGAAGGAGGACTCATCCAGCTCAGCACCCCTGCATACATAGTTGGCTATCTGTGAAAACAGAGGAACAGTTAAAGCTTAAAATACCCAGTCTTTCTCCTTGAGAAAGGAGATATACCTATGTCAGTGACTGCTTGGTAAGCCTGTGGCAAGCCTGAATGAACAAAACAGAGGAATAGAGGTAAGAAGAGATGATTTGTTCTACAGAAGCAAGCTGACAGTGGCTTGGATGGAGGAAAAACTATCAGGACAATTCAAAATAATTTAGTTTTATATTAAAAGAAAAAAATAAATCATTAGTTCTTTAACAGTAGTTTTCTTGAAAGTTCATTTTTTATGTCAATTACCTATGTGGACTCTCTGACATCTAATAAAGAACAATTTCTTAACTCTTTCTCTGAGGAAGTGCTCCTTCTCCCCTACCTACCCATCTGTTTCCAAGAAATGTCTTGGAAGAACCTGATGTCTTTGATAACATCTCTGTTAAAATCATCCAGTAGGGACAAACATACATATATAAGGCATAATCACATTGGCCTCAACTCCCTAACTGTAGTAAAAAGGTCCAACCAGACCTTTCCACAAATATCTAAAAATCATAGGCGTTGGGGGATGTAAGTTAAGGTGAAAATAATAAAAATGGATTCCCCATATCCTACAAAGCAACAACTTGGTAAGAAGTCAGTGAAAAAGAGGACTGTGATATGATGCAGATATTTTGTCCTTAAACAAGATTTTGTGGGTAACAATCCCAAACCTGCCCCTTGCTTTTGGGGGCGGGGGGTGGGGGGAGAGATGGAAGGGGAGGAAGATGGGAGAGAGAGTGTTGGGGGGTTCATTGGACAGCAGACCTCGTCGCTAGGCAGCTTGCTGTCGGCTGGGGTCTACAGGAGAGTCCTAAGTCTAAACTTTGAGCCTTATCCATGGTGAGGGTAGGCTGACTGGTTCCTTTTCTCCATAAATGGGCCACTCATTCTAGGGGTGTATTCCTGGGCTTAGCTGAAAATTTTAGTTGGTGGCCAGTTAATTCCAAGGAAGTAGAAACTCTACACTATTGTCTAAGTGTAAGCGTCCAGTATTTGCTCAAATTTTATCAAGTAAGCTATCATTTCTGCATTATTTTATTCTCCCTGGTCTTCTGAATCGTCATCATGAGTATGATTGAGAGAAACGCAATCAAAACAGATGCCTCCTGACCATTCAGCATTCTCAGAATACATAGCAGCCATTCTCATTGACAAGGTCTATCTGACCAGACTCTCATAGGTGATTCCTGTGTATATGGACATCAGCTGTGATTTGAGCCTGCAGTTTTAAGAACCTGTTCTGATTTTCTAGCTGTGTATGTCACATTGCATTCATCATGTTATCTTTTATGTCTTCTCTTTTTTTTTCTAGCATGTTAATTTTTCATAATCTTCCCCCTTCCAGTTTCTCCACTACTGCTTGCAATTGCTAACAGCCAGCACAAGCCTGTTTTTCCATTTTCTTACTGCAAATTGTTAGAGCATTTTCATTTCTTGAATGCTTCCTAAATATCCATGGGATCAGTACAATGTTCTTCTATTCTAAATCCCAGTTAGAATTTTTCCATCCCTCATTTTCAAATTTGTTGGCTAGATTTTTGATTTTTCCAGTCTTTGTTAATATTTGTAAAGATTGTATGCTCTCTATTATACTGTCCTTCCTTAATCACAACACAAATAAACAGTAGTAAGCTTTTTTTTTTTTTTTGGTGGCTATAATGCTATACTTGAAATTGTTTTATTTCCAAATTGTTGGTACAATAAGTAGTTATTGCTAGTACAATAATGTAATTAACATTGACCCTCAGGAATATCCTTCCCATGATGCTAATTAATGTTGGAGTTCAACACTCTCCGACCAGATTCTTTAAGATATTTTACACATGGAGGATTTAATGTTTAATATCAGACTTATTTGAAGTTATTTGATATCACACAGGATTTTGATTAAGCAGAGTGATACAGAAATAAGCATAAATCGTAGTAGAAGTACAAATTGCTCTTAGCCGAGTATAGCAACTGCAATATTCATCTGAATCACAATACAGCTGTGATTCTTATCTTACATAAGATACAAAATCCAAGGTTGATATTTATCTATATAATTCTCCTTTATAATAGGCTTGGCACTGAAAGGGAAAGTGAAAGGGAGAAAATAAAGGAAGAGGGAAGAGTGAAGGGGAAGAAGATGGTAAAGGGCAAGGCGAAGGAAGGGCCTCTTGAGATGGAGTAATCACGTAAACATAGCCATGACATGGCGGCTGTGTGGTTACCACCTCTATTCCTGGTTGTTGTCAGCCATTTCCCACTATTTCCTCTCCCACCTGATTCCCACTGACCCCCAGTTTTATCTTGTTTTCCCCATAAGGCAGACTGAAACATACACTTCAGTTATGAAAGCCGCATGTTCTGCCCGAGAGCCCAGACTCTGAATTTTGAGATTTTGAGATTGTGTCACTGTGAATATATCTGGCTAATGTTTCTGCAGCATAAAAGACAAAGACAAGAAATAGGAGAATTGCTGATTTACATGCTGTGATACACCAACCCTAGCTGACAGTGTGTAGTGGAGACAGTAAGACCCAGACAGTATGGTAGGACTATTTGAGTTGTGTAGGATCCATGGTTATGTTAGTGCTTATGAGGGTGAAAGCAAAGGCACTGTTCTGTCTATGCTGATCTCTGGACATCAATGTCTGTAAAGGACAATCATATCTACCAGGAATTTGCACTGAACTTCACCACTGACAATTTGAGAACAGGGAACAGCAGTAGCACCATAACTAGATGACTGAGAGGAGCAACTTCTCTGTTCATGTGGAGCTGACTGTCAAGGAAGTTATTTTTATTCAGAGCTTCCATCTAACTTTTCTGATTGGACCTGTGTGCATCAACCCTTCAGGCTCTCTGAGGGGTTGGAAAAGGAACCTGGGAAGGAACCTGGAAGGAACCTGGAAAAGGAACCTGGAAAAGGAACCTGGAAAGGAACCTGGAAGGAACCTGGAAAAGGAACCTGGGAAGGAACAACCGGACGTATCAGTACAGGCTGGGGGACGACCTGCTGGAGAGGAGCTCTGAGGAGAAGGACCTGGGGGTCCTGGTGGACAACAGGTTGACCATGAGCCGGCAGTGTGCCCTCATGGCAAAGAGGGCCAATGGGATCCCGGCATGCATTAAAAGGAGCGTGGCCAGCAGGTCAAGGGAGGTGATCCTCCCCCTCTACTCTGCCCTGGTCAGGCCTCACGTGGAGTCCTGTGTCCAGTTCTGGGCTCCCCGGTACAAAAAAGACAGGGAACTCCTGGAAAGAGTCCAACGGAGGGCCACGAACATGATACGGGGCCTGGAGCATCTTCCCTATGAGGAAAGGCTGTGAGACCTGGGTCTGTTCAGCCTGGAGAAGAGAAGACTGAGAGGGGATCTTATCAATGTTTATAAATACCTGAGGTGTGGGAGACAGAGGGATTTGGCCAACCTCTTCTCAGTGGTTTGTGGGGACAGGACAAGGGGCAATGGCCGCAAGATGGAGCACAGGGAGTTCCGCACCAACATGTGAAAGAACTTCTTCACAGTGAGGGTGACAGAGCACTGGACAGAGCACTGCCCAGGGAGGTTGTGGAGTCTCCTCTGGAGATATTCAAGGCCCGGCTGGACACCTACCTGGGCAGCCTGCTCTAAGGAACCTGCTTTGGCAGGGGGGTTGGACCCGATGATCTTTCGAGGTCCCTTCCAACCCCTTCGATTCTGTGATTCTGTGATTCTGTGAGTACCCTACTTGAGGTCTCTATTTAATATTTACCACCTTATAATTCTTACTGGATTTGGATATTTCCCTTTTCCACACGACATACATGATGATTATCCCATTGAATAAAGGTATCCTAACTTTTCTTCTGGTGGTAGTCATTCAGTGGGAGGAGACCTGCAGTCTTAGGTACATAGCCATGCTAGCAAAGGCCTGTGTAACACAACCACCTGTGTTCACATTTCCATCACCACCTTCCACATGGAAAAAGGAACAGGTCATCACAATCTCAGTCTAATGTAAGCAAGAGGCATCCCTTAGCATGTTCTCACTTTGTTGAAAAGAATAATAGATGTTTTTGTGTTGTGTAAAGATCTTCCTTTGGTTTGCTCTTTGCCATGCCAATAGTTGCTTTTTCTCCTCTAGCAGCATGTTATCCAGCTCATAATGGAAGATGGCCTACAGAATGTTGATTATTAGCATGCTAAGAAAGTGGGGAAAATAATTTTTGCAGCCCTCAGATCCATATTTTTGGAGAAGCCTGCTTAGTTTTGTAGGCAAAAACAAACCATCAAACAAACAAGCAAACAAAAAAACTAGAGTCTATGAAATGCGTACTCACGCTGAAGATTTCTATACACATGACTCTTCCACAGGGGGTGAGCAGTTGCAAGGTTTTTTTTTGTTTGTTTTTTTTTTTTTTTCCAATGGCCCCTGCTACAAAACAGTGGCCCTCACAGCCTTGCACATTATGCTCCTTAAATATCTGAGAAACTCTTGTCTCCATAAAGAGCTGAATACAGCCCATAAGGTAATAGTCTCTAAATTCTTTCTTCTTCAGATTTCCTTTATACCCTCTCATCCCCCAGTGCTCCTATTGCTAACTTCAGAAAAAAAATGCCCCAGTTTCCTGCATACATTCCCTATTATATAAATGTAGCCTTGCCCTGTTTGATTTTTTTTTTTTTTTATCTTGGGCATGAGACACTAATTTAGTTTTACATTCAGGATATCTCTATGACCTTAACTGCATTAAAAGCCTTTACATTTGTGAGGCTTTTCCACATAGACTTTACCCCTCTCACACAAAATTATAAGCAGACAATCCACTCACTTTTTAACAGCAAAGGCTTTTTTTGCTTGTCTAAATGTTTCCCAGGCCTACATTGCATTTAAGGCATCTTAAACTCTCAGACATTAACTGCAGAACCATAAAACAGGCAGAGCTGGAATTAATATTTACAGCTATGTATCTGTTCATGCAGTGTCTGGCAAAGGTTTCTTGACCCAGAAAACTTTCTTACACCTTTAACAACACAGTACTTTCATGACATAAATGGAGGAGACAGTCTTGGGAAACTGAGATTATCATTTGACTTAAAATCCAGTGTCCTAGAGAGGACAGTCATTGGCCCATCACCTTAAAAATAAATAAATAAATAAATAAATATATTTAATGGGCACTGTGTCACAATGGCAGAGTGCAGCCTTTTGTCAAAAAGGTGCTTGCAGTGCTGGAAATTTGCTTGGTGTAAACAGAGCTTGTTGGGTGCCTTAGTTGTGACTGTTACTTTTTCCTCCCCTGTCCTGTGAACCAAATCAACACTTACCAATGCAAGTAGCACCATGCCCATGTTACTCCAAATTTGATTTCCTCCTCCTCTGGCTTACCATCCTTGTATGAACTGAGGACCCTTTTGCTTGGCTTTTGTTTGACTCGACATGTCATTCTTGTCCCTCTTATCCTGGCCAACTTGCAGTCCCCAGCTTGTCCCAGCTTTTAGCAAGTGCCATTCATCAGTTTGCCCCTGCCCTCTGCAGTTCATTTCAACCCCACACATGCTAGGACTGGTTCAGCATCTTCTAGACAAGAGAATCTGAGACTGGTCTCTTCTCCCACCCTTGTTCTTTCTCTTGGCTGATTTTCCACTGTGATCGTATAACCAAATTATCAGCACTGTAGTCTAAATCACTGAGAAGTATCTGATCCCTTCTGTAATTTTACAAACTATGAAAATTTTGCAATGAATATCTGCTCCTAAACTTATCAGACATCTTTTTTAAATACCAAGACATGGTCTCATTTTCTTAGCAGGGACATGGTTTCTTTATTTTTAAGCCAATCCCCATAGAGATTGTTCCAAACAACATCTGAGGGGTTCACAACAGTGGGTCTGCCTCCCATGGTTCAAGGAAAGCTGTGGTTATAGCTCTTTTCAAACTCTAGTAGTACATTGACATACCAAAAAGGTATTGTGTGCTTTAAAACATCTCCACACCTTTGATTGTAAGGTACTGGTAAAACAGTACATAATGGAGATCTTTTTTCATTATTAGCAGTGAAGGGTGAAAATTGTCTCACTTTAACTGTTTGTGTGAAGGTCCTTTTAGAAAAGCGTTTAGCCCTAGTCTTCCTGTAGTTTCTGTGGTCTGCACGCCCTGCTAAAACTGCTTCTAATGGCCACAGATATTGCAGAACTCATTGTACGTCAGATATGTTTATCACTGTGAAGTTGGGTTTACTGACATCATTTCATTTGGAAAACTGTTGTTTATGTACAAAATCTTCCTGCCATTGAACGTCTACTTCCTACATGTCATTGTGTTCCTCTGAAGGTCCTCTCTTGCGGATTTCTGTAAGGTATGAGCATCACCTCTTTCCAAGCCTTGTTGCCCTCACTGCTTTCTGTTCAGATCAACTGTTCATCTTGTAGTAGCTTCAATAAGTGAATTTTGAGTATTGAAGCTCCCCGCTACTCCAGGAAAAACAGTCAATCTCTTTCAACAGGCAATCTAGAATAGACAGGGCTATTAACACCCTGCCTGTTCAGACAATCAATCTAACTGGTGGTCAAAGAGTCTTTATTAAGGTATCAGGCAGGTGTGGGAGCAGCTACTGCCTGGAATCTTTAGGCTCCTTTTCTCCTTTTGAACATTTCTGCTCTTTCTTTGAATGCTGCTGCCCCAAAAATATCTCACAAAAAGAGAGGCTGTATCTTCTGTCTTGTCACCAGCCAAGCCTGGATTTTGAACACAGTAGATGAAAGGCTGAAGGCTCATGAGTATGGGAAAAACAGAGCTTTCCATCAGCAGAGTCAAAGGCAGACTCCAACATAAAACTCCCCCATCCCTGGACAGTAGTTTAGCAACTACTAAAGAAAGGTTTATCTTTTACTTACTTATACTTCTTTTTTTTTTTTTTTTTTTCTGTTGCTAACCTCCCATTGTGTGCACATCTCAAGATCAGCTTCTGGGCCCTCTTGCAGAGCAGACAACTTTAATAGCACAATTGTGGCTGCAAGCTGTCAGGATAAAAGCACATAAAAACTCAGGGGGAGGGAAGTGACCAGGCAGGAGGGGAAACATGAGGAAGTGTCTGGTCCCAGTTAGGGATCTTAGCAGTGGACATAAAACCAGTGCAACACTGTGGTCATTTCTTTGATCATTTGGGGCCCTGTCAAAGTGATGGTGTTAGCATGGTGGCATGTCTTCTGGGCCCTGGACACTTCTGCCCACATCTTCCACTTGTAGCTGTCTGTTTGATGTCCTCAGGGGAAGGACACGGGACTCTGAGCTGCCAGTCAGGCCCTGGAGGTGCTCAACACCCATTACGCCCAGGGTTACTGGGACTGTGAAGGGGGATGCAAGCAGTTCTCTGGGTGGAAAGTGAAGCAACCAAACGTGAGGAGAAAGGTGGCATTGCCTTTCCTAGTCATTGAGAAGCCAGGACAGTGAAGAGAAAGCCAACTCCTGCTGGGGATTTATAAGGAATGTATGAAGGAGTTGCTATCAACTGCCCAGAGCTGCAGCCTCCGTATCAGAAGAATCCCTGTTTTCTCTAACATGCTAGATGGAAACCATCCAAAGGATGAGATGATTTGAAGCTACTTAAAATACTACTCTTTAATATTCTGGATCTGCAAGCACAAATATTGCTACATGTATATGCTGTACAAACACAGAAGCAGTGTGCAAATAGGCAGTGAGGTTTGACTGTCTTTGTCCACAAAATAAATGCTGTTTTGTGCTGGACAAACACTCTTTCTGTAGCTGGATAAGAGCTAGGGAAGCATAACAAGCAACAAAACAGACATGGGGATACAGGTAAAGAGGGACACCACATGTTCTGCAACAAGGGCACAGGGATGTCTGCTTTCTGAAGCAGGCAGTTAAATGAAGAAAACAGGGGTCCAGCAAGGCTAGCACTAATTCTTCAGTATTAATCATTTAAAGGGAAATGTACAGAACATATGTGTGTATAAACTGGGCTTCTCCCCGACCCCCACCCTCTACTCCCTCTAATGCACAGTGCATCATTTTCTACACTGATAGAGACTCAGGGAGACAATTTGGAGAAAGGGAACATCTAACAGGAGCCTTACAGTTAACTGGGAAAGGACTGTCTTCACACCAGGAAACGCTCCATTCCTAGTGCAGGTGGGGAGGTGTGTTCCACCTGAGGCTTGCACGCAGACATCCCAGAGCCAACACTCACACACTGTGGAGGTGGAGCACAGCTGTGAGAAATGTGCTCTGGCTGAAAAATCACAGCATTCAATTTGCCTTTCCTCTGGGTTTCACATCAGCTACTCTCATTAGTGTGCTTATTTAGCATCTCAGATAAAGCGATGGAAACCTTGGTAATATCACATATTTTCACTGTTTACAGTAACCTGTCCACTGATGGTGACAGTCTCATTGCTATTGTATTATGCAGGCAAAAGGATAGCATCTTCCAGGGCCTACTGTAATAAGGAGGTTAATGATGTAACCAGCATAATTTGCAGGAGTATGCATGATTCTTAAATGGTAAAACCGCAACTGAATTTTCAGGTCATCACAGAAAACTAGCTATGAGACTCTTACATGTGTTCAAGACATGATACAGATAATAATGGAGTATTGGTCTGGATTTAAAATGTCACTATTATATTTTTCTTTTCTACAGGTTCTCCTATCTAAATTTATTTAATCTCAGCATCAGCTACCCTGCTGACTGAATGAACAAAAAGAACCTAATGATATTCATACATTCAGTAGTCACTAGGATAGGAGCTAAATTAACCCCAGTGTCATTCAGTCCATGTACTGATCCATGCAATTTATTGAACTCCAAAAATTTGTACTTTTGCCTGTTTCTCTTACTGCATGACCATGCCTAACAGCACTGTGTGAAAGCCTGAGCTGGAAAACTACAATTGCCAAATGAAGGATTTGCATGTTTCAGTTTTGTTAATGTCATTGAAATGGGAACATCCAAAACCCTCAACCTTGACAAGCACGTTTCCTTCAGGTAATTTTTTTTACAGAACTGTAAGTCCTTAAAATTAAAATTTAAAAATACAGTATCTGCATTACAACATTGCAGAAAAGTACTTTCGTAGTTATATTTTAATGTTACTGACATATCTAAAGCCGAAAAAAAATACAATTTTTTTCTTTATTTACCATTGTCATTAATGACAAGTTGTCCTGAGACTGATTAGAGAAAAAAAAAAAAGAGAGAGAGGAGAGAGAGAGAGAGAGAGTTCTCCGTAAGTTCTTCTCTGTAAATTGTCTGTTCTAAATATCACTTCTGAAAGCCCATCACTGGGGAAAAAAAAAAAATGTCTTCAGTCTGGCAAACATTACTTGTCAGATAAAATTAAAAAGAAAAAAATAGCATTGATTTTTACTTCATCTTTTATTAATCCTTCTTCAAACTAGGTGTCATCCCTTAAAGTAAAAGGGCAATTTATATTTATTAGATTTGAGTTATATTTATGATATGCTCATGTAGGGCTATTCTCATTTGATACCTGAGAGTATATTGAAATCTTTGGAGACTGGCACAAAGTAACAATTCATCCTGACAGAAGTGACCTTTTCAATACAATAAGGATAATACTTTTCATTTGAATGTTCTACAGCACAGAAGGTCTGTTATTGTAGTTTGCAGAGTCTGTTTATTAACTGAAAGCTTTTCTGATGTACCAGGATGTATGGGATTTTAGAAGTGTAGTCCAAAAAATGAATATATTTTAGCAAAACCACCTTTTGAATGCTGAATTTGGAAAGTTTAATTTGAAAGCATCCCACATGAATAATGTTTGAGGGGTATGCAATTACAGAATATAATTCCAGCTTCAACAAATATAATCTATATAGCAGTTAAGCAGTCTCCTAATTTTGATCTTTTAGGTGTGTTATATTTGGAGCACAGCAATGAGAAGAGTCCAAATGAATTCTTTTTTTAACATTTCCACCTCTGCAATAGTTCTCTTAGAAGAGATTTACAAAGCTATGAATGCAAATTAGTGCCTGAATTCAGTGATTCCTCTTGTTTTTTCCAGCTCCAGTATCAACAAATTCAAGATAATAAAAATATCTAAGCACAGTGGCTGCCCTAGAAACTTCCGGAAATCAGAGCCAGTGGGTACTTGCAAAATGTCTTCCATTTTGATCTGGCAACCATTAGCCACTCCTCATGAGACACGGCCCAGGAAAGAAGAGGGATCCAGGAGATCCAGTTTATATTCAAGGATCACCTCCTCCAAGCTCATGAGTGGTCCATGTTGATGAACTGACAATGGAGCAAGGACAAGAGCTTAGATATAAAAAAGTGGTATACGAGAAACAGCAGCAGACCAGGTGACCCAGGAGGAGTACAGACACACTGATTGTGCAGGAATGGCATTAGGAAAGTGAAGGACCTGGAGCTGAATCTGGCAAGGGATGTTAAAGGCAATGAGAATGATGTCTAGATCAGCACAAGGATGACTAGGGAAGTTGCATCCCCACTGATGAATGGCTCAGGGATCACACTGAAAACAGAAAAGGCTGATGTAGTCAATGCATTCTTCACCTCCATCTTTACTGGTAAGACTAGCCTTCAGGAACCCCAGGTCCCTGACACCAGAAAGAAAGTCTGCAGCAAGGAAGATTTATCCTCACTGGTGAGGGACTAGGTGAGGGAGCACTTAAACAAACTGAACATACATAAGTCCATGGTACCTGATGGACTGCACCCACAAGTGCACTTCTCAATTTTCTTTGAAAAGTCATGGTGATTCAGAGAATTTCCTGGAGACTGGAAGAAAGCAAGTATCAGTTCTATTTTCAGGAAGAGCAAAAAAGAAAGGTGTGGGGACATACAGGCTGGTCAGCCTAACCTCTGTCCCTGGGCATATGCTGCAGCAATAAATTATGAAAACCATCATATTGTGGAGTATCCATCCCTGAAGGTATTCAAACCCTAACTGGACCTGATCCTGAGCAGTCTGCCCTAGGTGACCCTGCTTTGACCAGAGGGTTGGACCTCCAGAGATGCTTGTCAACCTCAACCATTCTGTGACTCTGCAAAGGCTGAAGATAAACTTGATTTTGGTAGAAGTATGAAGATTTCCAGAACTGTGGTAGTGTGCTGCTGCTGGCATTTATGGGGTAGGGACATCCTGAGTCATGCAGAAAGAGAGAGAAGGAAGCCAAAGTGTTGCAAACTATGAAACTTACGTCTTTCTCTGTTGCAAATCTTGGAAGCACTTAACTACCATCAGTCATAAGCATCCTGAAATCTGAGGCCCTAGAGGTGATGAAATTGATGAAAATGTTGCCCCTGTATCACGTTGCTCATGAGGAGGCTGAGAAAAATGTCACTACTTTAGAAGGCTTAGGTCTCTTAAGAGCGAACCCACGTCTGTTAATATTTATCCTTCTATGAAGGATATCTATCTATACTAACAATGAAAAGATTTTGTTCCTAGCTAAAAGGAGAGGATAGGGGGAAAGTGTCCCAAACAAATAAACAAACAAACAAAAATCCTTTCACATTTCTTACAGCATACCTGTGTTTGAGGCAAAGAGGTCTTTGTCATGGTTTCTTATCACAGTGTAAATGTTTTTTCTTTAAAGTGTTAGCTTTAGCAAGGTACCTTATGGTACCTTGGTTTTTGTTGACAAATGTGATGTGTTTTTTTCTCTCCTCTGTCAAAGCTGTTTTATATACAATAGTCAAGAAACACAAACCTTAGAGTAAATATTTTTTCTGATGTTCTAATTCATAAATCTAAAACCACAAGGTGTTTTTGTTGCTTCTGCTTTTCCTTGAGAATTCAAATCTGGGAATGAGTACTGAGAACCCTCCTTTTTGTTGCAGGCATACACCTGCAGAGGGAGAGATAAACACAGCACAAACCAGTTAGAACTTTATATTTTATTAGTCCTGCCTTTATTTGCAAACAGAAATAAACAGGTAGATAGTGCAGAACACAAAGAACATTTTATATTCCCAAATCAACCTGTTCCATTGTCCTATCTGATGTCTCTGATTGATAGCAAGCTGCACCACAGTTATGACAGATGAAGGTAGGCTGTGATAAATCCGGTATCGGCTCTTTTCCATGTATTTAATTGCTTGGACAAGACAGTCTTTGAAAATAAAAAACAAACAGAGCTGGATAAAATTAAACCTTGGCAGTAATGTCTGGGTAGCACTTCTGTTTATGTTTTAGTTTGGTTTGGTTTGGTTTTGTTAGTGGTAGTTTGTGTTTGTTCATTTGTTCATTTATTTATTTATTAATTGCCTGGGATGACAAATCAAAACACAAATATAAGTTTGGAAAGTGTTTGTGCCTTCTTCCTTTCATGTAGCTCGTGCTTGGTGAGGGCTGGTGCAATGCAGCTGAAGACCATGCAGGTCCCTCCCATGAAGCCCTGTGTGTCACCTCTCTGCTCTTCATTAACACAGTGAACAGGCTAGTGTCATCTGCAGCCACTGAAACTAGCAGCTAAGCTACAAACATCCTCCAGAACACTGCACCACAATCATGAATAAAGCAAAACTAGATGACATTCCATTCCCAAATCCCCATTTGCACCATGTTGCTGATCTCTTTCAAGTTAAGTGCATCTGATTTGTCTTTGTATTTGCTGACAAGTTCACCTTCCACCTTCCATGTACCATGAGTACCTTGTCACTTGCCAGCAAAGGAAATTATAGAATCATAGAATCATGGAATGGTTTGGATTGGAGGGGACCTTAAAGGCCATCCAATTCCAAGCCCCTGCCATGGGCAGGGACACCTCCCACTAGATCAGGTTACTCAAAGCCCCATCCAGTCTGGCTTCGAATACCTTCAGGGATGGGACATCCACAGCTTACCTGGGCAACCATTCCAGTGTCTCACCACCCTCAGAGTAGAGAATTTATTCCTTATATCTAGTCTAAACAATTAATTTTTTAGTTTTAAACCATTACTCCTTGTCATGTCACTACATTCCTCGACAAAGTTTCCCACCCCAACTTTTCTGTAGGCCCCTTTTAGGTACTGGAAGGGTGCTATAAGATCTCCATGGAGCCTCCTCTTGCCAGGCTGAACAACCCCAACTCCCTCAGCCTGTCTTCATAGGAGAGGTGCTCCCAGTGCCTTGATCATCTTCGTGGCCCTCCTCTGGACTCATTCTAGTACTTCCATGTCCTTCTTGGGCTGTGGTCCCCAGAGCTGAATGCAGGACTCCAGGTCGGGTGTCACAAGAGTGGAGCAGAGGATGAGAATTAACTCCCTTGACCTGCTGGCCACACTTTTGATGCAGCCCAGGGTATAGTCAGCTTTCTGGGCTGCAAGCCTGCACATTGCCAGCTCGTGTTGAGATTCTCATCCACCAACACCCTGAAGTCCTTCTCCTCAGGGCTGCTCTCAATCTGTTCTCTGCCCAGTCTGTTTTTGTGCTTTGAATTGCCCTGGCCCAGCTGCAGGATCTTGCACTTGGCCCTGTTGAACTTCATGAGGTTCACACAGGCCCACCTCTCAAGACTGTTTAGATCCCTCTGGATGGCATTCATTCCCTCCAGTGTTGACTGCACCACACAGCTTGCAGTCATCAACAGACTTTCTGAGGGTGCACTTAATTTCACTGTCCATGTCACCAACAAAGATGTTAAATAATGCTGGCCCCAGTACTCGCCCCTGAGGAACACCACATGTTACTGATGCCCACCTGGACATTGAGCCATTGATCACAACTCTCAGTTGCTCTTCCCCTGTCCATTGATGCTGTAAACCCATCATAGGAAGCCAACATTTTTTTCAGGCACGAATAACTCCTAGCGAAGACATGTTGGCTGTCACCAATCACCTTCTTATTTTCCATGTGCCTTAGTATAATTTCCAGGAGGATCTGTCTGGGTTTGAATCATCAGCAGTGTTGTCATGTTTTAGACTGGCTATGCAATATGCTGCTTTAATTCTCCAACATCCACATCTTTGATTATCAATTCTTCTTGCAATTAATAAAAAGAATGTTAAATCTATAGCTTTTATTTTGTTTTCTTTCCCTAACTTGAGAACAAGAGAGTGAAGTTGTTACGGTTTTGTGTTATTGTATGCAAATGCCTGTGGCTGAGGAAATTATTAATCCATGTTTAGATACAACATATCTAAGCTCCTCAAAGCATAATAATTATAGCAGTGGTAGCAAAGCTATTTGTCCTTTAGGAAACTACCTTAATATTTTCACAATAATGTTTTGTTCTATAACAAGTCTTCTCTTTGCAGAAAGTAAATAATCAAATTCTCCTTATGTAGTTTCTCTTCGTCTGATGGGAGGAAGTAGGTACTTCTTCCTGTGTGCCTTTGGGCACATCAATGGTAGGGTCCAGCTGAAGATCACAAGAAAACTAGTTCATCAGAGTGCAAGGACAAATCTTTTACACTGTAAAGCAAACTGACATTGAAGACAGCAACACCACTTAGATTGCCTATCCTTCCCAGTTACCCAGGTTATACCACTGAGAAGTCATTAGGCGTTTAATGAAGATATTTGCTTTTCCGGAGCCCAGTTCTCTCTTTTTTCCCTTTTTAAAAATGGGGATTATATTTCCTCTCCACTAGTCAGTGGGAACTTCACTGGACTGCCATGACTTCTCGAATATGATGGACAGTGGCTTAACAACTATATCTGCCAGTTCCCTCTGGATTCGTGGTTGTATCTCATTAGGTCTCAGGGACTTGTACACCTTCACTTTCCTAAGATGGTCTTCTACAAATGCAATCATTTGCATTTCCCAGGTGTGACAGAGCTGAACTAAGAACTACAACTACCAACAGAAGCCTTGAAGGGAAAAACTGAGACTTTGCTACTATTCAGGTTATTTTACAGTCCCATGTCTCCCCAGACCATAGGCAGTAAGTAATTGCTGCCTAAACAACATAATGGATGCACAAGACATGATGAGTAGGAGTGGGCACACACTTATAAACACCCCAGTGAATTTTGACTAAGTCACTACTGGAAAGAAGTAGCTTGTTTTTTTTGACTTGTCAGCTTGCAGAGGTTGAAGCTGCCTATTTTCAAGTGTTGCAGAAAGCCTGCTGAGCACTCAGAAGTTAGATCCACTTCCTTAACCACAGTGCTTGTCCTTTTACTTGACACTTCAGTAAAATTCCTGTAACACAGGCTTTGCTCTCTTCATAAAACTGCCATCTTTTAGAAAAAGGAAAACAAATAAAAGAACAAGAACACATAAAATGTTTGTAATACTCAATAGCACAGAGGAAATTTTGTTTATTGTAACTATTTTGGGCTGTATTCACAAAAGAAGATTAAGCCCATAATTAAGTTGTTAGCCTAATGCTGAAGATACTCCCATTTTCTCATTCCCAATAAAATACTTTATATTTTATATCATCTTTCTTGTTCTTCTATTAGTAAAATTATAATACTTCCGTGTCAAAGGACAGTCTTATAAAGATCTGTAAATTGGAGATAATTAGATGCTAAAGCTACAACAATGATGAGAACTACATATCTGAGATATATGGATATTATTTGGTCTGATCATGCTAGCATACACATTTTAGTAAATTAATTTATACTTATCTAATAATTATAAGGAGGACACCACCATCAATATACACAAACACCTAATATAATACACACATAATATCTGGTGTGCATATACTAAGGAAAGAAAAGAAAATATTATAAAAATGCTACAATTAACATTTAAAAATATAATGTGGGAATTAATAAGAATCATGGGAAGAAAAAGATGAAAAAGAAAGAAAAAGGAAAGAAAAAAGAGAGAAAACAAAGAAAAGAAAGAAAGGAAGGAAGGAGGGAAGGAAGGAAGGAAGGAAGGAAGGAAGGAAGGAAGGAAGGAAGGAAGGAAGGAAGGAAGGAAGGAAGGAAGAAAGAAAAAGGAAGAAAGATAAAGACAGAAAGAAAGAAAAAAAGAAAGAAAGAGAAAGAAAGAAAGAAAGAGAAGGAAAGGGAGAAAGGGAGAAAGGAAGGAAGAAAGGAAGAAAGGAAGAAAGAAGACTGTCCAGTTTTCAAATTATGCTTTTACCATTTAATCATGAGACTCTCACACTAGAAAAAGACAGTAATTAGCCATGGTGAAAGAAGCATATTGAAAAGTATAGGAATGGTCAAAAATTATGACGTATTAGCCCAAGGTCAGCTAAATCATTGGAAGCTATTTTTAGCACATAAAGAAATAATTTGGAACAGGAAAATTGTATTGCCTGATTTTACTCTTCCATTCTTCTAGCAGACATATAAACTCCGCTCATAATACACTGACAAATAAGACGCATTAATCAGCAGGCACACGTGCATGACACATGAAATGTATTTACTGTACCTTGTACTGTTTGTTCAAGGGCTTCATAAAGAACACTAAACTCTATGAATTATAATTATGTGGATGGGAAATAATATGTCAATACATGCAAAATATCATGCTGAAAAACAAACTCAGCTCAAGAGTAATACCTTTAAAAACCTCTTTCTCTTCTCACTGTGCCTTTGCAGGACAAATCATTGTTACCAGCCACATTTCTACCTGTGACTTGTTGTATTGCCTCAGACCTTGTCCAGCTAGAAAGGTTCTTCCATCAACTCTCAGACATAGCCATCTGCTCTTTGAACCTCGGTGGCCTTCTCTTCACCACTCAAGAGGTGGTGACACTTTCACCTCTCTTCCTCTAATTTTGCCCTTATCATGCTTAACCAAAGGACCATCCCTTCTTGTTGCACATGGTCAGTCTGACCTTCTCTTCCTAAGGAAACAAAGCATAAACTGAGAACTGAGAAGAAAAGAGATCCTATTTGTCACAGAGCGTATTGGTAGCTGAACTCAAAACTGGCCTTGTGATCACACTTCACTCCAAGCTGACTTACCATGGCAGGCATTAGGCAGGATGGTGGAGTGCATATGGTGATGTCATTATGGATGTGAGCATGAATCACAGTTTAAGAAGTGAACTAAGTGCCTTACACTTTTTATGAGATGCAAGAAGGAAAGGGAGTGAAAACAATGTCTTCATGAAATGAACTTATGAACTCATTGGTGTGCAGAAAACATTTTACTTACCATGTTTCAGGACTAGTACGTGCTGAAACACATAACAGCTTCATCAAATATTGGAAGCTGATGATCAGACTTACTGAATTCATTGGACCCAGGATTTCACCATTGCCACTTCCCAAAAGAATGAGATATAAAATAAATAAAATAAATATACTGTTTCTTGCTAATGAGTAAATGAAATAGGATGAAAACCTGTCACAGAAGTAGTAAGAATGACAAAATATCATAATGTATCTATGTTAAAACTGCTAATATTTGCAACAATAAAATGCTGAAACCAATGTAATATGGGAAAAAAGAAATAGAAAAAACTATGTAACAGTGAAAACATGGGACTTAATTATTTTCCAAATGAAATGCACAGTTCAGAAAAAAAAGGATCTACCATAAAATTTGTGAGAGGGTTGTTGTGTAGATAATCTTATTCTGTGAATAAAATTTCAGGTGTTTCAGTCCAAACACCTCCATTTTAGATAATCAGAATGAGACTGACACAAAGAAAAAGTACATCATCTTATATCATCAAGCTATAACAAAACTTATCTAGGAAAAACCTTTAAAGGCAAAATTCTAACTTCTGCAGTCATACTTCCAAGCAGATAAAAGAAAAATTAAGAAAACAAAAATAAGAGAGAAAGAAAGAGAGGAAAGAGAGGAAAGAGAA